>NC_091848.1:12600768-12908425 GCF_037783145.1 Equus przewalskii
CTCTTTAATATTTTATGTTCATTTATTTCATACTCTCCTTCAGATTTCCTCTTTTCTCAGGTTCTTGGAATGCCTAACTCCAGTTCATTTTGACTCCTGGGGGAGTATTTCTTCATCTGTTTTATAATTTTTGTCTGTTAGCTAACTTTAATGGAGTTTATTTTCTCTGAAGTGCCCTCTCTAGCCTGGATTGAGAAAAATATCCCTCCAGAGTTGGCTTGCATTTTCCTTCTGCCAGGTACTTCATGGGTATCCATGCCCAATTTTTATGTTAACTTCTCAGCCTTGGGATTCTCACACCACGTGAGTAGTGTGAATCTGGACTCCAAATCCTTGCATGGAAAGGCTTGAGGTTTTGATTTCTCATGCAAAGCTTTTTTTGTCCTCTACTCAGAGCACTGGTCAGGGAAAAGCTTCCTTGATGATCACTGCTGCAGTGGGTGGGATTTCTCTAGTCCCTCCTTTCACCAAGAGTGAGGTGTTTTGAGGGTCCTAGCTCCATGTAGGAGGTTTGGTTCCAACTCTCTTCCTCCAATGGGCCTCCATCCACTGTCTCTTCTGCATGGGCCTTCCAGGCCAAGCCCTTAAGCATTAGTGCCCTTTCCTGGGTCTCAGAGACCTTCTTCCTCTTACCCTCCCCTGCAGGAGCGTGTCCCCATTTCTTTCGTCTGACTCTTTCACCTCGTCATTCTCTGAAACTTAAGTGGAGCTAACTCTGCTTCTGATGATACGTCTTGTGGCCTGAAGTCCCTTTACAGTCTAGGCCCCACAGCTCTCAGCTTGCTGAAGGCACGACCCACGTTTTAGTCTTTTTCAGGGTTAATATGGAACCTAGCAAGCTTCTTGCAACAAATGTTTGCTAATTAATCCACAAGTTCACCAGTCTGGGCAATTGTTGTGTGTGTATCTTCATACAAAATATATAAGTTGTTTTCCAATTAAACTGATATGGTTGGAGATCCCCCAAGCCAGAGATCCTGTTGGGGTGTTACGGAGAGAGTATTGGACTAGGAGTCAGAAGTCCAGGGTTTTATACTAGTCTGTGGTAGAAAAATTGTGTGTCTTTAGACAAATCATTCTACCTTTCTGAACCTGAGTTTCTTTGTCTATGAAATGAGAATGCAATATCTGCTCTGCTCTGCTTACCCCACGGGGCTGTGACAAGGATTAAATGAGAAATGCCATGTGGGAAAGTGTTATAAAGTTTAAAAGGCTACCCATGGTATGTTGTTGATAATGTGCTGTTGTCTGTGGGTCAGGACTTGGCAAACCACAGAGGCAATAACAAGATTTCCTGATTCCTCTTGGGAAATATTGTTTATTCTAGCATTGTCTGGCTGCTGGCCTTGCTACAGAAATACTTTTTCACTTGTCAAACTCCCTTTAATGGTCAATATGTTGACCAAAGGAGCCCCATTGATATTCTGGAAGGCTTAGAGGAAGCTTCATTTTTGGTTGTTTAACTCAAAGAATTGCATCAAATGTCATCCTCTCTTTCAGCAACATCCTTCCAGTTTTTTCCCTTAAGTCAATGCAATATTTACCACCATGGTGCCTTTTGAAGTAGAAATGGGGCTCTCACATCTTGTCTCCACCTCCCTCTCTCCCTCCCTCACCAGTGTGCACCCAGTCCCTCTGTATAGATTTACACCGTTGGGCCTCACGCCACACAGAAGATACATTCCCATCAGTTCAACAAACACTGGTTCCTAAAAGTTGTGTGTAAAGCAGACTTTTGCAAACAGAATATCATATTTTTACATTAAATAACACATGTTCCCCTCTGGTTTTGATCTGCATTTAGTCAACATTGAATTTAGTATCTATCTCTCCATCAAGTTCAGTCTCTGATAGCCTGTAAACACATACTATTTAGGAATCCTGGTGATTCCTTTTATTAAATGAAGAATCCTTGCCGGAAAATAATTCCAGCCCAATCTACCATTAAGGTGTTCTGGTAATGGATTTTCACATAAGAGGTTTGTGTGGGTGTGTAATGTTTATCTTTTCTTCCTGTTTCACTTTTGAGTCACTACTCTTTAAACACATGGATGACAAATATTGAGTGCAGGTCCTCTCTTCAATGTTGTCAGAGAGCGCCATGGAGTGGAGTGCTGTGAAATAAACAGCAGGGAATGTTACCTGAGCCAGCCCTGACCAGTGGGAAATCACAGTCATACAAATTATAGGTTTTCTCTGGAGAACAGAATTATTTTCTGAGTCATTTCCAGAGCCTCTGAAGTGGCACTTCCTGTTGTTAGAGTTCTGTTGTGCTGAGGTGAGATTTTTAGCTACTGACCCCCATGGAGGAGACATGGAGGCATCAGAGAGCGTGCTCCCAGGGCTGGAGCTGGAAGAAGTGATCAGATCTGACCCCAAAAGACGTGCCCAGGGTCACAGTGCTAGTTACAGGCAGTAAGGACTCAGGAGGTCTGTCTCTAGTACAGTGGTTTGGGTTTTCTTTTAAGAAATTTAAGCTTTAGCAGTTTATTCTTTTGCAGAAGTAATAGGCTATATTCTCTGAAGTCAGATAGATCTGCGTTAGAATCCCTGTCCCATCTATTGCAGCTTTAAAGTCTTTTTGAGCCTCAGTTTCCTCATCTGAAAGATGAGGATAATAATGCCTACCTTGTAGGATTATTATCTTAATTCATGTTAATGTATAGGAAGTGCCCGGTACATACTAGACGAAAATACAGACGTTATTATTATTATTCCAAAAGATGGTGGTGGACCAGCTGCGACCTATAATTTTAACAATAACGTGCATTTTCTACAGCACTTCTTTGGCAACTAAGTCTTTCCTCATCTCTCCAGCTTTGGGCTCGATGTAGATTCAGGTTCCACAAAGGCCTTTCTTGGGAATCAAGGGTTTTATTTTTAAAGGATTTCTAGCCACACAAGGTCTGGTTCTCACTGCAGAATCCTGGATTGTTGGGAGGAAATCTGTAGCCCCTCAGGCTCTGAGGACCAGGAGAAATAAATCTGTGTTCTTCACTGAATGTTTCTAGGGCAACTTCCCTTGTCTCAAAAGAAAGAGAGCCAGGCTGGTACGGGAAGTGAGACACCCAAGCAGTGCTTCAGAAGCCTTGGGCTGAGGAGGTGGGTGGCGATGGGGGTAACAAGGTAGGGGAGACCCTACCTGAGCTCAGCTTCAGCTGAGATGAGCGAGGCAATGAGCTGATGGTGCTCCAATGCAATAGTATCTCAAGGGACTAGAAGACGAGTGACTAATTCAGGATCCAGTCTTGTCCTTGGGAGCGAGGCTGGCGTGGCTCTGCTGACCTGCTGGGTTTGAGCTGGCCAAGGTTAAATAGAGGCAATTGCAGTTGGGAGACTGAGGCGGTGTGTGTACACGTGCATGTGTATAGTGGTTATTGTCAAGTGAAACTACAGCAAGACTTGTGCAAATCGCCTCCCTCTTTATTACTTTCCTAGGAAAAGGGAGTGACAACCATCCCCTTGCTTGACCTGCAGGCAGTGAAAGAGAGAGTTCCCTGGAACATCTGGGAGCCTGCAGCTTGGCGGAGAAAACAGTGATAAAAAGGTAAGTCAGAAGGGAGGCTGAGTTCAACTTCCTCTTCTTGCTGGTGCAGGGCTGAGGGTGACCAGCAGAATGGTGTGGAAAATAGCTGGCTGGAGAGGCCCTGGCTCCTCCCTGTCCTGTCGATAAACAGATGACCTCAGCGTCTTGTCCTATGGACACAGCCCCTTCCCTGCTGTCACTAGAGAATGAAGAAAAAAATGGAAGAGAGGAAAAATACTGCATCAGAAAAGGGATGGAAAAAAACCCCCAGGAAATGAAGGGCGGAAGAAGAAATTGAAGAAATCAAGCCCTTAGGAGCTTGAGCATTTTGTACAGTGGTCCACCCTGGAACCGAATGGAATCGAATGTGATCCATGAAATGCATCTTTAAATTAATAATATGCTGCTGATGTTATAAATTTTCAAGCTGGAGAGCACTGTGACAATCATCTGTGCTAGGCTTTCTGTCTTATAGATGAGGCGTCTCAGGCCCCGAAAAGCAAAGGCTCTGGTGTGAGGTGAGGTGCGCACAGCTGGAGAGGCTGTGAAACCACCAGCCCGGTTCCACTTCTCCATGGGGCTTCCTTATCTTTGTTTTGGTTTTAGGCATGCAAAGGTCATCTGGTTTACCCTCTCTCTGCACTTCTGCCCGTCCCCACCAGTCCTTTCACCACAAGTGGAGAGTGGCTCCTGTCAGCTGAGAGAAAGGGGGGCCACTCAAGTCAGGTGTGAAGCCAACAAGGAGAGGGCGCTCTTTCTCCCCAGTCCTCAGAGTTGTGCTGTCTCCAACATGGTTCAAAACCAGGCAAGGAATAGCAACAATGGGCCCTGATTCTACAGCTATGAGATGTTCTTTTTCTCTCACATTTTTCACAGTTTAATCTCCTGAATTACTTTCCTATTCTGTCCTCTCTCCGTGTCTACCTGATCTATCTTACTCACTTACCAGAACCTTCTGTCACTCTTCTGGTCACAATTCCTCTGCACTGAAACCTTTGGCAGCTCCCACTGCTTGTGGCTTGAAGCCTAATCTTCTTAGCTTGGCATTCAAGGTCCGGGAGAGATGCCTTTTACTCATCTTGTTGCCACTGAGCTTGTAATGAAATGCTTCTCTGAAAAATTCCAAGCTGCTGAGCCCCAAACGAGTTTTGGCAAGGATCAACTTGTAGTTTGTCAAAAAAATAAAAAAGCCAACCCCAAGACCTTTGCTTTAGTATTTAAAGCAAAGTTAAAATGGACCACCCTGGGTGCTGCTATGCAGTCATGCCCTGAGTTACACCATAAACATTCCGCTGGACTAGACATTGGCCCTTCGTGGAAGCTGAGCTGTGAGATTAGGCTGGCAAATTTATTTCATTTTCTAATCACAGTGGTTTCTTCTTGATTTTTTTGTCTGTTTGTTTTGGTTTTACGCTAGGAAAGGCTTGATGTCTCTGGTCTTAAGACCTTAAAATCACCTTAAAAGTCCAAATAGTTTCTGATATATAGATTAGGCCTCTAGGCTTGGTGAAGTTGGGATCATTAGTTAATAGCTTCTTAATAATGCTTCTTGAAAGTGACTTTTGAAAATTGGGGAACAATTGAATGATTCAGAACTCAGAAAAGGCCAATTGTTCATTTGTGTGCGAGACATACCTCCTTCTCTCAAGCCTAGGACACTGACAAAGGCTTTGATAAGGGGAAGGAGACGCATCTCACTTCTCAAGGCCCAGCAAAGGCCCTGACACCTCCCACCCCAACTCTCTCTTTTAAGGGAAAGTGCTTTAGAAAGAATATAATTTTTTCCCCTCCTTTTTTTGTTGACTTAATTTTCTTTTTTGCTATCCCATTTGACATTTCTGTAATGTGCTCTGGTCTATCAGCAAGATTAAACTTTAGAATTCTCTTAAACTGAGCAAAATGCCCTTTCAAATTACTTGGCTTCTTTTCAAATGCCCCATTCTGTTTTGCTCAGTAAATATCCCTTCCGCCATTAGTTGTCCCGTTACAGCTCATGAGTCTCCCCGTGCTGTGTTCTTGCTTTGGGGTAATCACCCAATCTCAGCCTTCACTGAAAGAAATGAGTTCCCGTAGGCAAATGAAAATGTACTTTCGAGTTCTAGAATATTAATTTAAGTCTGGAGATGCAGTGTGCATCTCTGAAAGTTTAGGGCAAATTTGTCTTCCAGAAACCATTCGCAGGAAGCTTGAGGAACTAGACCGTTGCCTCTGTAAGTAGTAACTTGCATTATGTTGGTCAATTGGGCCTGTCATTTTGTTTATTTGACAGGTCCCCGGGAAGAATTCATATCACTTCACAGATTAAGAAAACCAAACCAAAACAACCAGTCTTGATGCAATTCTCCACGTATGCTAGGCAATTGGAACTTGGTATTAGACAGTGGTTCTGATTTTTATTAACAGCTCCTAGTCCGTGTTTTTTCCTATTGTAGCTACAGCTTTTAGCACATTTGTTGAATGAATAACTAAATGAATAAACAGCCGCTATTTTTCACTTTCTTAGATGGAGTGACTGAGGTCTGGAGAAGATCTGACTTGCCCGAAGTTCCACACCAAGTCCTTGGATGCCTGGGTCTGATCCTCTGATAAGGCCACAAAGGGAGACTTGCAGAGTCGTTCTTACCCCTGCAGTCATGTAAGATACAAGAGGACTGGTCCATTTCAGAGGGCATTTTCAAACTGTGGATGGGCAGTATGGATGGGGCGGTCAGAATGCACAGCGTTTGAATCTTGACCATAACCCTCTCTGGCTATGAGAGCCTGGGCAAGTCATTTAAATTTGATAATTCTCAGGGGCTGGCCCCGTGGCCGAGTGGTTAAGTTCGCGCGCTCCGCTGCAGGCGGCCCAGTGTTTCGTTGGTTCGAATCCTGGGCACGGACATGGCACTGCTCATCGAACCACGCTGAGGCAGCGTCCCACATGCCACCACTAGAAGGACCCACAATGAAGAATATACAACTATGTACCGGGGGGCTTTGGGGAGAAAAAGGAAAAAATAAAATCTTAAAAAAAAAATTTGATAATTCTCCTATGTAGAATTGGGATAATAATACCTACTTCACAGGACTAAATGAGTAAATGTGAGCTGTTGTTGTAATTATCAGAAGTATTATAACGTAGCTATCTAATTATCCTTGACTTTAAGAACACTCAATAACTTGCCATATTGGAATCACATGTGTAAATAGGTATCATAATGCTCAGTTGACAAGTTCTTGCCAGATTCTCAATGTACTGTGAAGGCACCATAGTATTTGCTTATAACTGTAGTTTGGAATAGACTTGGGGGCAGAAAGGAAGAACACAAGCTAGTCACTAAGATAGTATCGAAACAGAGAAGTCTTGTTTCTATTTTGACAGCTAAGTTCTATAGTGGCATATTTTAGTTGTCTATATTAGGAATTTATTTCTGGTGTGACAGTCTATACTCATTCAGATATTTTCTCCCTCTGTGTTTGGATGCTGGAACAGAAAGTGTGTCAAAAGTCTGTGTAACTAGAAAAGAACTTAAAATGAATCTCAAACAGTCTGTGTAGTTTGTACCTGCTTGGAACCAGGATAACCAGTCAGCCCCAGGGGAGAATAAAAATGATCAAAATGGTTGTTTGGCCTCTTTCAGAGGTAAGCATGTTGTCTGAGTTTTAAAAACCTTTTGAGAGTTGATTCTTTTGGCATTTTGTGGATGAGTCATAGTCACCCCATGAATGTTTTCTGTGTTGAGAGTGACTAACAGATAGAGTTTCAAATGTCAGGATCCACACACGGAGATTACTGACAAGGATAAGCCAGACCTCTGTGCTCTCAGAGTGAGGTCAGATCATGCTCCCCTCTGAAGCAGGATATACAGAATCAGTGCACAGTATGAGAGATTTGCCCCTTACAGAAACAACTCAACCACCAAGGTGGTTTATTCATGACTGTATGTAAACGGGGGCATCTACCCGAGGAGACTAGCATGTAACAATATGAGATAGGCGGTGAGTTACAAAGTTATAACATGTCTGAAAGAATATCTTAACAGAAGACACGGGCTGCACAGAGACTAGACAAAACCTCTATCTTCTACCGAAAGAATTTGCTAAAGTTTCTCTGACTCTATGAAAAGAGGAAACAAGACCCTCTATTTGCAGGGCACAGCTATTCCTGTAACCTGAAAGGTGTTCTTGGGTGGAATTTGGAAGGATTCCCTAGTCTCTGTTGCAGCTGGATGGCGCATTTCATGAGACTGTCTGTCCAATCCATTAACCCTGATGTTGTGCTCACAGGTCATCTTTGACCACTCATTTGCTTTTCTCACTATCCTACTACCAGGAAGGGAATGACCAGGGCAACACTCACAAGCATGTCCCACTGCATGTGACTATATTGGCATCTAGTTAACAAATCAGCCTCTTGGGATCTGGGGAGCATGGCTTGATTCTGCAGAACCAGATGACTTTTGATAGAACTGATAAAATTGAGTTTCTGGACCTAATGAGCCTGGTCAGACTGTGTGACAGTCACGACCCTACGAAGCCCTGCCTGTGAAGCTAGTTCTTGGATTTCTCTCCCCTCTTTCCTGGTTCTCTTTTCAATATAATTTTTACTGAAGTTTTTGTCTTAAATGATTCCTCAGAAGGATTTTACACAGAAAATTTGAGTTCCATTGATTTTCTAAAATGAGCAAAAAAGAAAAAATTCATCATTGTAAACTTTGTGTACGCTAAATTCAATGAAGCTTGCTGATCAATTCAGGCAAAACACCTTGCCCTTGCAGCCGAAATGGTCTGGCAGTGGTCTTTTTTCACTTTCTTGGCTGCTACCAATCTTACTTAAATCCATCTGATTACCCAATTGTCTGTTCTCTGGGATTATGAATCAAATAATCTACCACTTACTGTAAATTTGGGATGAACTCTGCTCCATTATCAAATGATAGGAGCCATGGGCCCTGCCCTCTTTCTTTGTGGGCACCTGTTTTCTGTGGTGATCTCTACCTGAGTGATGGCGTGGATGGTATTTATCGTCTAGACCAGAAAGTGTGTTCAACTCCTTTGTAACCAACTTCTTCACATGATAGGTGGACCAGTACAGCATGGGGGATAGCAAGTTGTGCGTATTCTAAACAAGGTTCTTTAATGAACCTCTGAGCACAGTGCAATCAGTCTTTTCCATCTATCCTTATGAGGTTATGCAGTGAATGGGGGGCAGGGGTGGTGGAGAGTGGGAAAATGTTGTGTTATCTACCCTTGGGAAGCAGCAAATTGATGTGGAGGGCAAAGCATGGGACTGAGTGTCAGAGAATCTTGTCACAGTGCTGCTGTTAGCTGTGCAACCTTGAGCAAGTGGCCTCACCTCTCTGGCTCTCAGGTTCCACTCTTGTAAAATGAGTGGATTAGTTTAGATGATTTTACTGGATGTACATTGTATAAAAAGTAGAGTAAAGGTGACCAGAGGCAGGGAAGTGGGAAATAACCAATCTTAGAACCTACACATGCACAGACTAACCTGAGTAAGACATGAAATTTAAGACCATAAGCTTGGATAAATTACTAGGAATGTGCAGATAGGTGAAAAATTCAACCCTGTTACAAAGAGGTCTGGTGCTCTGGAGTCTGAAATCCTATCTCTGGTGTGCTCTGTGCGCAGGCAACTTTGTCTTTGTGAAGGCTCCCTCATCTAGAAAACAGGGAGGCTGTGATCATTTATACGCAAGCATGAACAACATATTATTTACAGAACCACCAGAGATTATGATGCCTTCTGTTCAGGCTGTGCCTCTATAATCTCTGGCAGTCTGAAACGAAGAGGCAGGGGAGGGTGTGTGAGGCGGGGGAAGAATGTCATGCTCGTGTGCCGGGTATGCTGTGTGCATTTCTGAAGAGAAGGCTCTCATGTAGAAGCAACCCAGGATCTGATCTTTCACCAGATTGTAATGAAGGAACCATATCTTCACAGTGAGCAATGGAAAACTTGGAGCTGCAGAAATACTGAATAATCACATTGTGTGTTACATTAGATTATGCTAAATGAGGAATAAAATGCCTGAAGGCAGCACAAAGCAGGGTAAAACACTATGAACTGAGACTATGGATAGGCTCTAGTCTTTGTTCTGCCACTAATTTGCTGGCTGACCTTGGGCAAGTCACTTAACATCTCTGGGTTTTAATTACTTCAACTGTAAAACAGAGGGAAAGGAGAAGGCTGGGATGATTTCTGAGATGCCTTCTAGCTGTGAGATTAGACTTCATGATTCTGATGTCTGCCATGAACCAGCCTGAATTTAATGATATTCCCAAAGTATTCATAAAAACCCTGTTCAAAGGGTAAACTCAGCTGAATAAATATATCTGCTCAGCTACCTTCAAGTTTCTTTAGAGTCTTTCCAATATGACCTTCCACCATTCCCAGCCAGGTCTTTATCTAACCACATTGGTCTGCACCTACGTCATTTACATTCCCAACTGCAGCATTTGCTGGTGCTGTTCCCATTGCTGCAATGACTTTTCCTTTCATTTATCCACATGAAAAAATATCACATGTCATTCAAAGTACAGTTCAACTGTAATTTTTCTACGGAAGTGAATTGTTCTCTGGTCTCTCCTCAGAGGCTCCCTCATAACAGGTTGCAGCATATGTCATGTTGCACACATAATTAGAGGAGTTTACACCAGTCTGCCTGTCAGATTGTTGATGACTTGAGGGCAAGGATTGTGTTCAGGGCTTAGCTAGACCCATGCTTATCACAAAATAGGGGCATAGCTCAATGTTGCAAAGACGAACTACAAAGATGGTGGTTTTCAGAATCATGATTCACTGGTTTTGGGTCCCCACATGCTAACCTTTATCTGAGCCTTGTGGTATGACCATGTTAACCTACTGTGACTCCTTGCCCCTGCTGAAGTTGGAGAGGGCTTCTTGTAGAAATTTCCAAAGGCCAATTTGAAAACCAATGATCTCTGACCTCATATTTCCTTTCTCAATAAAATTGTTGGAAGCCCAGTAATGCTTCTGAGCTGCTGTAGGCCTCATGTGAGTATGGCTGGGTTTTACCTGGGGGAGGTTACCAAAAGTAAATTCTCTCAGTCGGCATCAACTCTGGAGTTAGGGATCATGAACAGCATATTACTTTGAGCATTATTTCTCAGTGGAGGAGTACTAGTGGCATTTTGGGTGGGATACTTTTTTTGTTGTGCAAGATTGTCCTGCTTAGTGCAGGATACTTAGTATTCCTGATTCCAGTCCACCAAAAGCCAGTAGCAATACCTATCCCCGCAGTGTCTGTGACAATAAAAAATACCCCTTAATGAGATGGCACTGCCCCAGGTTAAGAACCATTGATTTTAGAAGAAACCAGGATGCCTCCCATTTTGTAAATGCCATTTTCTAGACATGCAAGTTTAGATCCAAGGTCTTCCTAACCCTGAAGGCTTTGATTTAGCTGTCAACGCTGGTTCAGGACTGGGTATCAGCAGCTTGAAAGTTACTTTTGACTGAGAAGGACTGAAAGGATGGAAGTCCCATTCCTTTTCTTTTGTACAGACTTTATGATTTACAAGGAGTTTTAACAAATGCTATCTCACTGGCCTCTCTTGTGATATGAGGGGCAGATTCTGTCACCCCTATTTTAAAGGTAATGGAACTGAGTCTTAAAGAAGTTGAATGGTGCTGGCTTAAGTCTCACAGCCGTTTCAAAACTGAGACTGGAAACCAGGTCTCCACTGACTTCTAGGTCATCTCACTCCCCACAAGTCATCTAGAAAATCACAGAGACAGAAGTAGAGTTATGAATTCTATAATCGGCTTTGGTATTGGTGGGTTATGTGGCTGGTTTACCAAGCCAGAAGGTAAAGCTAAAGAATAAAAAGATACATTTATTTGGCTGCTATCAGAGCAGTCTCAGCTTGTTAGATGTGCCATATTAAATGCTATATGCCCATGAGCAGATTTAGCTCACGTTAAAATCCACAGTGAAATAGATGGGCACTGTCGTGTATTGTATTTATGGTTAATTTGATAAGGTAGGTTTTAGGAAAAGAAAATAAATTTCACATTACTATTTTATTACTACTATTTTGAGAGTTTTAGTGTTACTTTTGACCAAAGCCCACACTAGGAAACGACACTCTGGAAGCTCTCTCTCTCTGTCTTAAAATTGTCTAGATTATCACTGTGTGTCTGAAACCTGGAGGCGGAAAGCAGAAAACTCCACTGAACAGTGAAGATGTGGTAGGCTAACTTTTGTAGACTTAGAAGGTGCTGGATCCTGCACGTGTATACATCCACTTCTGGCAATGCAGGCTGTCCACACATTCTGGGAAAAGCAACAGAGGGGTCCTCATTGCATGCAGCAGCCTGCAAAGTACCAACACTCAATACTGAACCATTGAAACAGTTGATCAGTGGCATCAATTGCAAAAAGACAAGAGCCATCTTGCAGAAAGACAATCCAGATCCCTATATAGCTTCATCACAATTGGAGCTTGAAGTCCTATTCACCGTCTTGATTGCTCCTCCAGCCATAAAATGTAGGTAAAATGGAAATTCACCAGAGAAGGGATTTGTGTGTTAAGTGGCCTATAAATGATGCATATCAATTATCTGAGAGACTAGTGGTTATCAAAGAGGCAGTGTAGCACAGTGGTACAAAATTATTAGCTGTATGAATTTGGGCAGATTATTTAACTACTTTGGGATCCAAATTTCTCATCTGGAAAATGGGGATGAAAACATTACCAAGATGATGGGGTCATAGTAAATGTAAGTAAGTATTAGCTATCATCATCATCATCATTATTATTGTTGTTATTATCATTATTGTTACTGGGTGAAGAACTATCATGAGTTGTCAGAGCTTCCAAAAAATAAGGATGTAAAAATAATAATCTTGATTTATTTTTGATTGTTTGGGCTGAATGAGGCAGAGTATGGATTATTCAAGTCCTTGGCCCCATTTCATAGAACCATAGAATGCCATAGTTTGCAGGACCTGAAACATTATTTAATCCAAATTTCTTGTTTTAGAGATGAGGATGATGAAGGTAAGAGGAGTTAAATTCCTGCCCAAATTCTGGCAACAAGGATTCTTGGATTTCTTCTGGCTCATAGTGCCACCCATGACATTTCTCCCTGTTGACTATCCTTGACCAGAAATTCTTTCACCTGGAGGTGCAAAGGGAAATAATATGAAATCCAAATACACCCACTTTCCTACTTCTAGCAGCCCTGGTATTAGTTTGTTGGCTAAACTCGTTAACTAAATAAGTTTTCATGACTAATGACAAGACACATGCTGGGAGCTGGCGCCGCGGCCGAGTAGTTAAGTTCACGCGCTCCGCTGCAGGCAGCCCAGTGGTTCGTTGGTTCGAATCCTGGGCATGGACATGGCACTGCTCATCAAACCAAGCTGAAGCAGTGTCCCACATGCCACAACTAGAAGGACCCACCACGAAGAATATACAACTATGTACTGGGGGGCTTTGGGGAGGAAAAGGAAAAAAATCTTAAAAAAAAAAAAGAAAAGACGCATGCTGTTAAAGGATGAAAAGAAGAGGGGATTCAGAGGAGACTCAAATCTTCTGCCTCTGCAATGAACTTGAGTGGTTGTTCTCAGCCTCAATTTCTGTTTGTAAAATGAGAGAGTTGGGTTATATGATTATTACAAAATATTGTATTAGTTTAAAATATGACTGTATTGCAATAGTATATTGTATAAATTTTACTTATATTATATTATGTATTTTACATATATTATACAATTAATTATGTTGTACAAATATAATCTCTAATGAACAATTAAGTCTTTACAATTATGAAGACGATTTTGTCATCAGAATGTTCAAACACCTGGATACAATTGTTTTTTAATTTGCTAATTATTTAAAAAACAAACAGGGAAAAAAACAATTTAAAAAGTGAACAGGCCATGGAAACCGGCTTGCTTGTTTGTAGGACAGTTTATTGGGTTGGAATATTTTGCCTTTGGCAAATGAGAATCAGTTAATTCCAGGCATTTGCTTATTGACTTGCTAGAATAGAATGATCTATTTTTATTTCATTTTTGTCAGTAATCACCAGTTAAGACTCTTAAAGGGAGGCCCAATTATTCCTGGAAAAGGGTAATATTCTGTGACCTGCCAGACTGTGATGTCACCAGCTCTTCTCTAATTAATGTATGTGCTTTCATTCTAAGCTGAGCTCCTTCTGAGTTTAAGAACAATAGTAATTGCCTGCAACAATCATGAAGGCCAATCAAATACTTTCTCGAAATAACACATATCTCTTTAAGGTAAAAGTGGAAAATAACATATGACTCCATTTAAGCATTGAGTTTATGAATTTGCCTCATCACAGTGACATGCAAGATCCTTGGGCTGCTGTGTTCCTTGTTCCCTGGAGAAGGGCAGGAAGACACAATCCTCAGGAGCAACCTGTCTTGGCCACCACTACCTATGCCCCCAGAGGGGTTAGAAGTGTGGTTGTCAGGGTCAGATTTGATGTTCTGTATTTGTCTCCAGTTTTATTTGCTAAAGGAAAATGCCACAGAGAATACTCATTTCTTGGCTAGATGAGTATATGGCATGAAATGACCTAGAACAATGGCCTGAATTTAACAAATATTTATTGAGCACTCATGTGCCAGGCTATGGGAGTTCCAAACACCTGTAACCACAGCATTTCTGGGACACTATAGGACAATTCTCAATTACTTTATTGATTAAGTGAATGACTGCATGTTACCAGCATGAGTTTCAAAGCTACATTGTCAGTTCTCTTTATTTCCTGGGATACAAAATCAGTGAAATCCCTCAAGCTAAAGATGGTGAAAATTAAACTCTTTTCAACTCCGAGGTAATATATTTTCCCTCTTTCAAAATCCAGGTCCTTCCAAGAGATAAACAATTTCCATGAAATGAATAAACCATGATTCCTCCCAAAAGAGTGTTTATTATTAAAGCCAGCATGATCTACTAGAGGCCAGAGTTGACAATATCCCTAATTTTCTGTTTAGTAATATAATTCCATATGCAACAATGGCCTGAGAAAGTCATGCTTGATCAGCATCAGGGGCTAAGAGTATGTGTCAGCTATTTTTCTGGCAGAGCATCTTACAAGTTATCATCGATGCCTTTGTTAAGACTTAACTAGGTGCCTAAGAAAGGAAATAACCTGCCAGAGATCCTGGAACCAGAGATAGACTCTAGAGCCTTTGGCCATACTCAGCTTGATTTCTCAGGTGCTTTGACAAAATAAATAAATAAATAAAAATAAAATAAAATAAAATACTTCTCTGAGTTTTCAAGATGAACAACAACCATAATAAAGACAATTAAGAATCATCTGATGGAACAGCTTCCTTTGAAAGCTTCTTTTCTATACTGCCTGAGCATTGTGTGAACCTTGGTGTTGTAAGAGAAAAATATTTAAGTATCAAAATGGTGACCTATTAAAGAAGGTATGGCTGCATTTGTGTCATCTCCTGACCCAGTCAGGGATATAAAAAAGCACTCCTACTTGATGCATAAGCACCATAGATCAAGGCTCAAGGGTGAGCAATAGGTGCCAGATTTGAGAGTAAATGTTAGCTAAGTGCTTAAGGTTCTACTCATGACCTGAGCTTATTTTATCATAGAGAATGGGTGGCTTAAAGACTTCTTAACATCAGGATCCCTAACGCATCCTCGAGAATTCAGTCAAATTAATGGTCTTTACGTTTGTTTTGAGATCAATGCATGAAATAGAATTATTTTTGTTCTCATTGTCTCATGAGATGGGTATAAGCTCATTTCAACTAGTAATAGTGAAAATATTCCTTTTAAATTATCCCCCTCACTTACCCATACTGAGGAATATCCATAATACTTTTTATGGTATCTCTGAATCCTTATTATTATGACAGGATAGCTATTGACAACTGACTTAAAACTATCAGTTAGAAGGTAAAAGCTGAGAACCACTGAGACTTCCTGGTTAATTTTTTCCTGAAAGAAATATTCAGGACCAAATAAACTAAACCAAAAACAATACACAGTAATTAATAGAACTTAATTAATAGGACCTAATCAATTAGAAATCTCAAGAACCAGAAAGTGTTTTTTCTTCAGTGGAAAAATGATAATAAAGCAAAATACATTTATACCAGGGATTAAAAACATTCAGAAATGCATCAGTTAAAACAATCCTATTTGTTTATATACTAGACTATTCTATACTACTTCTGTATGAAGTTATCAACCTTTACAGATTTAATCATGCTCCTTAAAGTACTTTCATATACCTACACTTTGATTTTGGAAAAATTATTTTATTGGGAATAGATCACAGAAGAGAAAATATAGACAACATAAAGGCAAGTGGAGGAATGCCACTCCACTATCCCCATTTGCAAATTGCTGCCATAGGGGGAACTGTTTCTGAGGAAGGTATGTTGGATGTCTCAGGCATGTTAGGTCAGACAACACTGGAATAGTGAGACAAGAGAGGAAGGAATGGCAAGACAAAGTAAGTAAGAGGATTGCTTGTATTTTAGGTGCTTGCGTTATGGTATATTACTGAATATAGCTCACTGATGCTAATGTTCTTGTCAAAGATAATCAAAGAAGGCAGCATGGAAGAGTATTTGAGGCAACATAGGCATAGTGGAAAGGGCACTGGCTCTGGAGTGAAGGCAATTGGGTTCCAATCCTAACTTTTCAATCACATGACTCAGACTAATGACCATCTTTTGGTCCCAAATTCTTCTTCTTGTAAAATAAGGGTGCTGAATGATTTTTAAGGTTATTCCTTAAAGTCCTAAAATTCAACAGTATAACTCTGAATACAAAAGCACATGTGGGCTCTAGTCCTCCAGATTCCCTGAAGCCCTGCTCTCTCTCAGGAAAGCCTGCTGTTTTAGTCCTCTAACTTGTTTCTGTACTCCTGAAGCTCAAGTTGTGTGAACAGTGGTATCTCAAGCAGCATGCACAAAAGCAGTTGGTATGGTGGGAGTGAGTGACAGTGGGTGGGTGGGCAAATTAAAGAGAAAAGGGTTGGAAGAGAGAATAGTGTGTGTGAAAAAGAAAGCAGGCCTTCCTCCTTTAACATTCTCTTGCTATATTCCCCAATAACAGCTATCCAAAGCCAAACACCAAAATGAGGGCGTGAAAACAGCTTGGACTTTGGAGTTAAGCAGACCTGAATTTGAATCCAAGCTCTGGATTCGAGATACCTAACTTCAGTTTTCTTATCTTTGTTGTAATTACAGTTAGCAGCTATTGTGAAGTTTAAATGAGATAATATTACCCAGAAGATAGTAGATAATCAGTAAATATTCTCATAATTTGACTTCCCAAAATTGGCTTAGTTCTTTCCCCATCTTACCCATAATATAAAAGGCTAGTCAAAGAAACAAACGCCCAGGGCTGCTTAGAGATCTATATCTAGAGGATGTAAACAACACGTAGTGGGGAGAGAAGGGTGCTGGAGAGAGGAAAAGCCATAGTCAGGAATGTCAGGAATGGAAAGCCCAGTATCTCGGGAATGAAACCTCTTCCTTTGTGTAGCCTCACAACTCTCTGGTTCCTAAAAGCCACAGAAGTGTTTACCAGAACTTAACTGCTTTTCCAACACTTTACCAAAAGGAAGATTCACCGCGCAGGCAGAGGAAATAGAACGAGGCACCACAGGTCTCCTCGCCCCCACCCAAAGTTAGCAAAGCTGGAATCTGGAGTGACATCCGCTCCTTGCTGCTCTACCCGGGAGTGCAGAAAACCTCCTTCCAGACGGAGTCTGGGGAAATTCAGAGAACCCAGGAAGGCAGTGCATTTCCCTGTCTCTCTAGGTCGCTTGCTCCACCTGACTCACTTTATGTGGTTCAAATGCAGTTTCTGTTTTTGGGAAATGTTGGCAAGGGTTGAGACGCCAGTTCCCCGGCAGTATCAGCAACCCGCCTCGGATAACTTTCAGCACCGCGGACAGCGCCCCTCCCTGCAGTCCGCTCTGCGCCCCAGGGTCCTGCCTGGTGCTGTCCTGCCGGCGGTGTTCTCCGGACCCCTTACCTTGGCGAGGGAGCGGGTTATGATTCTGTGGTCCTTGGCCATCTCTAGCCAATGACTGCCCCGTCATTTTGGTGAGAATCCCTCCCCAGGGCCGTTCCTCTGCGCCTCTCAGTTCAAGACCTCAACGAACTGAGCTTCGCACAGGTAGTGGGGTGAAGAGCGACAGGAGCAGGCGAGAACCCTGCTGTTCCAGCCTTCTCCGCATCTTTCCTCCGCCTTCCTTTTGCTTCTAGTCATTTGAAGACTTCTATCTTACTTTTCAATTACAATGTAAAATATACGTTGCGGAGGGGTTACTCAGGAGGGAGCAGGAGGTTCGGGGCCTCGTCCTGCGGGGCCTCACTGCCCTACTCCGGCCCTCTGGATTCGTAGGAAACTGTTGTGCTTTGGGATGGGGGAAGAAAGGAGCCTCTGACGGGGTGAATAAGTGCGGGAGTGAATTCTTTCCCGGGGGCTGCCACCCAGGCCAGGGACACTGCTCCCATCACGTCCTCCTCTACGTCCTCGACATGTCACCACTCTCTGGGGATAGATGCCCCTTGGAGCACACAGGCCTGGTCAAGGCACTGGGCTCAGCTGGAGTCCCTTTGAAGAGTTTGTTCTCAGGTAAAAGGGCAGACGTTGTCCCCGCCCTCCCCTCGGGCTTTGGCCGGAAAAGCGTCTCTTCCTTTCCGTGGACTCATTCCGAGGCCGAGAACTGAGCTGCGGGAGCCGAGTGTGTACCAAGGCGGGGAGAAAAGGACGCGCTCGGCCTCTTTGGAGACCTGGGCGGCCGGGATGCCTCTCGCAGCTCCCCCCTCCGCCCCTCGCTCCGGCCGCGCCGGGGCTGCGTTTGCCCCAGCCCTGCCTGGCAGCTCCCGCGAGTCGGAGCCCGGCGTGCCCTGACCCTGGACACTGTCCAGGCCCCATTACCGGCCAGAGCCAGAGACACCCCGACCCAGCTCCTTCCTTCTTCCAGGGGACCCCTTCCCGGAGGGCGCCCTCAGCCTCCGCGCCATGTTCCTGCTTCCCCCCTCCTAGTGGCTCCGGCTCCCTGATTCATTCAACGAGAGGTGATCATCCCATTCGTAGGGTCCAGCTGGGATGCAGGGGGCGCAGAGGGAGACAGACTGCGGCGAAGGGGGACGTTCACTCACCAAAGGGTTGGAGGCGATGAACTGGCTGCCCGGGCTGTTGGTAGCGGTCCGCACTTAAGCGCTGGCTCTGTGTCTCCCACTGTGAAGCGGGGTGGCGGTGGCAAAGGAAGGCAGGAGACAGCCTCTGCTGCTGAACAGCTCCTCAATTATTCAGATCGCTCCCCCTACCCCGCACCCCTCCCAGCGGCCTGTCAGTCCTCCCTCCAGCTAGCCTGTCCCCGCCTTCCTGGAGTCACATGGGCGGCCCAACCCCTTACATTATGGAGCCAAAGCCTCTCACCAGACACCCCTCCCTTCTTCCCCCAACACAGACACAGACACAGACACACACACAGACACACACACACACACACACACACTCTGCTATCTGCCACTCTCAAATTGTCCCTGGTCTACTGAGCCTCCAGGGGCCGCTTCCAGTATCTCAGGCTGTCCAGAGGCTGAGGGGTCCAGAGATAGGGTCAGTTCTCTGCTCCAGGAAAGCAGGACCAGGCAGGACTCTGCAGTGTACCTGTGTTGAGAAGGCATCTGCCAGCAGCTCCACCTCTGCTGGCCTAGGCACTGAACCAAGGTGGCTACCCAGATCTGCTCCCTGCCCTCTGAAAGCTTCTCCCCCTCCTCTGCTGGGCCCTTGCTGCTCCTAAATTTCTCCCATCTCCCTCAGCATTACTGGAAAGAACGAATGGGAGAGATGGATTTCCCCTCTCCTCCTAAGAAAGACAGGACCCTCTTCCTTCTCCAAAGCTCAAGTGGGCCAAGTTTATCTTTGAGTTCTCAACATCTTAGAGTGGAAAGATTGTGGATTGGAGATTTGAGGAGGGGCCAGGAATTCCAGTCTGTGTGACCTTGGGGTATTTGACTTCTCCTAGCCTTTCTTCTCTCATCTGTGAAATGACCCCCTCACAGGACTGTCATGAGAATTAGAAATGAGAATGTTCTTGAAATTGCCTAGCCCAGTGCTGGACGTATACTTGGAACACAGTAAATAAGAGTCCTTCCCCTGCCTCAGTTAAAATAAATTTCAGAAAACAAGAAGATTGTGATTTGTGCCAGCAGAATGGAGCTATCTTTTGTAAACTTGGAAGGGGGCATTTGTAAGGTCAAGCTAGACAGATAACTAGTTTGAGTGGAGACAAGAGAGACACAGGCTTATATTTTTCACTGTTTCCATTCAGATGAGTATTCCAGAGTTATGTCTCAAAGGATGAGGACCAGATGGTACCAACTCAGCCGTGTTTGGCCTCATCAGAGAGTGAATTATTTAACATGCTTTGAGTAGACTGATATAGATGGAAAGTACCTTCACGAATTCTTGCCTCTTTGGTTCAAGCCCTCAAAATATATAGGAGCTAATGAAATGTAACTCCCTGCCCTTGGAAACAAGTTCACTGGCTTGTGTTTGAGGAGAATACTGGCTAACTGATACCCCCTCCCTGGGATGGAACAGTTAAAATCTACTTTAGGTTGTTGGTTCTAGCTCAGAGGCCCTGGGTTCTCCCCAGAAAAATGACTGATCAGTGCCAGGACAGTCTTGGTAAGTCCACCTAGCTCGAGTTTATTATTGCCTTGGACTATCATTGAGGCCTGAAGTCTTGGGACATCCCCATAATTTAAGCTTATGAGAGTCCTTCAGGGTATATCAAACTTTCTGGGATACCCAAGAAGCAGTGAAACATGGCAGAAAAGGCATAGACTTAGAGAATCCGAAGTTTGGAGTCTTAGTGAATGCTCTGCCAATTACTTATTGTGTGATCTTTGGCAAATCATTCAAATTATGAGTCTCATCTTTAAAATGGGAGTAGAATGTCTGTATGCCTTCTCCATGAGATGATTGTAGCGTTCAAATGGGATAATGTAGGAGAAGCCACACCTGAAAAGTAAAGAGTAAACAAATACAAGCTATTAATATTATGGACTGAAGAAAACCCTGAATTTATTCCCATCCAGCTGCATTATGGGCATGAAAGGATGGGGAGATGGCACTTGTCTTGAAACAGGCAGCTACTGAAATGTCGGTGTGTTTCTGTGAGTCTGTGTGTGTGCATGCAATTTAAGGGGTGCAGTGTTTTGAGTGCTGTGTTTTCCATTTTCCCTCTCTTCTGTGATGAATTTATGGATTAAATCTCATTTTTTTCCTGGCTTTTCATTTTTAGAATGACACCAGCCACAATCACAGTAGTTATGTGTATTTGATATCTGAGCTAAGTTTGTGCCTGTATTTCTGGACAGCAGGCTTTTCTGCTTTTGCTAAGTAAAATTGGGGTTGGATATTCAAAATGGGTTTGATTTCCTAGAAAAAATATTCAGCACCCAGGAGCAATTTCTGGTTACTCATCAGCACCTTGAATGGTGATACGAGTCTGCAATTCACTGCCAATAAACCCAATGAAACGCTCACATGAGCAGGGGCTCCTGAGGAGCTTCCCCCACAGTTCAGCAGGTTCCTGTTCAGTTTCCTGGCTTGTTTCCTTTTAATATTCTTCACAAAGTGTCAATCTAGACCTCTTAATATTTAGGGAGACCAAAAGACCAGACGGTGCCTACCCGTGCTCATATATATATCATTTAAAAAATTGTCCAGGCCAGGTAAAATTTTGCCTCTGACTCCTATCCACTCCTGTGTTGTCATGCGCAAACATGAGAAATGGAAGAATAAGCATGAACTAATTTAATTTTGCCTCAAAAATGGTGCCTTATAAGTAGTTACTTGGATGAGTATAAATTTCAGAAAATGTCGGGTAGTTTTACTAGAAATTGCTCCAGGACTGTGAATAATTTTTTCAAACCAGTTTTGAATGCCCAGAAAAGGGCAGAAAAGGGAGCTTGGGTGACAGATCTTGCATAGATTGCAATAGAAATTTATACCTTAACAATGATTTCTTGATAAGGTTTCCCTTGAGTCCTACTCCTTTACTTATGAGCTCTTATCTTTTGACTGTTTCCATTATAAGTCACTGCAGACACTTTGCAGCTGTTGGCAGAGCATTAATGAACCGATGAACAGAAATGCAGTAGATAAAAATGTAGTCAAGCACTTCGACCCACACGCAGCAGGAACCATTGATGCACAGCTCAGTTCCAGGGTTAAGCAATGAACCTACAGAGTGACTGCTTATTAGATCTTGAAAGTACACATCCTAGTTTTCTTGTTCCAACAATTGGAATATGGGAGTGTTGATTCACTTATTTGACATGTTCTAGACACTGGAGATACAGCCACAAACAACACAGAAATGGCTCCTGCTCTCCCTGAGCTTGTAGTCTAGTGGAGGAAGTCAGACCCTACACAAGTGAACAAAGAAGTGGACATAAATACCATGATGAAAACACAACAGAGCCATATAATAAGGAGTGAAGGGGCGCCATTTTAGTTGAGTGGCGGAAAACTGATAAAGGCAAATGCAGGGCTCAGACACAAAATTTCTTACTCTCCAAGGAATGGGCTGTGCCCTCACACCTAAGGTCTTTTGCCAAAAGTCTCTGTCATTAGCAGGGTAACCACTAAAATTCTTTAATGATTGACCTGCTTGGATGTATTATGGTTAGGCCATGAGGTTATTGACCATATGCCTTGAACACGATTACCTGTTTCTGTCTCATGATTTACAATGATGAGTACCTGATGCTTTCTTCTAGAAGGACCCCAGGCTCATTGATGTCCCTGACTTTTGCCCCTGGAAAGATTCAGAAGATAAGAAACCAAGACACTGCAACAGCCTGGCCAGAGTCTGGTCCAGAGCCCTGCAAAGGGAGAAGGGCTTCTGGGCAGCAGAAAGAGAAGAGAAGACACAGAACCAGAACCCAGCATATCATAGGCACACAATAAAGACATGTTGAATAAATAGCCTGCTGCTGGATCCTACCAATTAGACTGGGAATTTATAAGCCAATTATCTATGAGTAATTATCTTCTGGGCATCTAAATTCCAAGAGGAAGAAGGGAGATGCTGACCTGAGCATGTTCATTTCATTCCTCCCAAATTTACAATGAGATGTAGTACTCCCCACTGGCCCCATGCAGAGTGAACAAAGTTGCTTAATGATGAAGCTGTGGAGAGAAGTCAGGACTGTCAAACCAATGCCCTGCAATGGAAGGAAACATTTAAAGCAAACACTTCTTCCCACTTATTGCGTGTTTTCTTTAAATACATTCACTTTTCTACTTAGATGAATTTATTTTAAAGAGGTTTCCATCACCACTTTAAATAGAAAACTGGTTTTAATAAATACAAGATAACCATTTAAATAAACACTGTAAAAATAGAAGAATGCTATTATAGTCAAGTTAAAGACTATTGCCTGCCCAGGGACCTGAGGCTTATTCTCTCCTTATTAAAAAAGACAATTGGCAACTGTTAGAGAGGTAAAGATATATTGGCATCAAACTGAGACTTTCTCCATGAAGTTATCAGAAAGATTGAAAGACAAGTGGAAAAGGAATAACTTTCTTACTGTGTGGTTATAGGCCATTTAGCGCTGAGTCTTAGTACTGTCTAATCAATATTTCTCCTATTTAGTGTGCATAAGAATCACTTGCAGATTTTGTTAAAAATGTAGAATCAGATTCAGTGGGTCTGGGATGGGACCCAGGGACTTGCATTTCTAACACAATCTCAGTGATGCTGGTGCAGCTGGTTCTTGGACCACTCTTGAGTAGCAAGGATCTAAAGTACCAGTGACGGTATGTGTCCTACACTTGGGATATGCTCACTCTTATTTTATAGATGAGAAAAGTGAGGACTTGGAGGTTGTGGATAACGTGAGGTCCTGTAGTTAGTTGGTAGATGAGCCAGGCTAAAACTCACTTCATAGGCTTCCTATCTTTCAATCCAGTGCTCTTTACCAAAAGATCTCTAAGGTCACTGACTTACTACCAGGGCCAAAAAAGTCTTTTTCATGGGGCTACGACAGGAAAGCCAAAGTTTGGACTGCTGTATCCTATAGGTTATGCTGTGGCAACAAACATGCCCAAACTCTCAGTAGCTAAAAAATAACAAAGTTTATTTATCATTCATGTTATGTCTCCACTGTGGGTCACTATGGGCTCTGCACCATGGAGTCACTTTATACCATTTTATGATGCCCCATCTCAACATGAGGGTTTAGAGTTCACCCTGACAGGCAGGACCAAGGCTGGAGGACCTTGTTCCAGCAACTAAATGCTCTTGCTTGGAAGTAATACACATCACTATTGCCCACAACCCATTGGCCAGAACATGGCCCCACTCAACTGCAATTACAAGGAGGAGTGGAGAAGAATAGTACTTCCATCTGCCTAGAATGAGAGTGGAATCAGATACAATGAACATTAAAGGTCTCTACCAAATATATAGCTTTTCTATCTCTAACAATCTTTGATTGTGTCATCTCATTTTTTTTCCCCTCTTCTCATGATTTCCTCTATCCAAGTTTCACAGGCCAATGGGGCCACCATGAGTCCATTTTCTCCCTGGGTCCTTCTGTATCATATGGAAGAAAAAGGTAGTATAATGGCAGAGAGAATGCAGGATGCCAGGAAAATTTGATGACAGCAAAGGCCATCAAAAAGAAAAGTGGCCACAGTGACTGGGACAGTGAGAGGAGCAGAGAAAAAGGGAAGTAAGGGAAAGAAAGGAAACAACGGTTTCTTGAGGGCCTACTAAATGTTAGGCCCTGTGGTAGGACATTTATGTGATTTCATCCTCCTAACATTCCCATCAGGTTGTTATTAGCCTGTTTCACACCCAAGGAAACAGAGGCTTACAGGGCTTATACAACTTGTCAAGGTCAACAAAGAGAGTAAATCAGGATCAACGCCCAACTGTAAATCTAGAGTCTCTCTCAGGAAGTCTGAGAAAGTCTTCTTACAGAGCAGGGCGGGATTGGTCCTGAAGGATAGACTACATGTGCACACGGACATCAGAATTCCCGAGACGTGGCTTTGCTGTAGCAGGCACAGGCAGACTAACAGCTGGAACATCCTCTGGCTGCTATGTGAGATTATACAGTCTTCCTGGGAGACCGAGCTTCTTCTGAAGCCACTGAGGGGAGGATATCACACGTTAAGGCCAGTGTGGGTGTTGGGGAGTCTTCCTCTGGAGCCCGAGAGTGATGGAGGCTAGAATTGTCCCTTGTGCTGCTGAGGTCATGGTGGGAAGGAGCAGGGACTCTGGAGTCAGACATACCTGGGTTTGTATCCAAACTCATGTACTTATTAATGATGTGGTATCTGTCAAATCATTTAAGTTCTCTGAGACCTAGTCTTTCAGCCTGTGAAAGGGGATAATAATGACCAGCTGTAGAATTGTGGTGAAGATTGGAAATAATATATGTAAAGTGCCTGGCACATATGGTTGCTCAGTATCAATGGCTGTTCTTAGTGTTATTAGTATTAAGAAGATGGCTGTGAAAGACACCAAAGAGGCGCAGTCTCCACCTTCCTGAATGAATTTAGCCTGGGAGTTTCCTGTTCTGAGCCTCCATTTGCTCTTCAGAAAAATGAGGGAGCAGAGCAGATTTCTTCTAAGAGCTCTTTCATAGACTCAAGTCAGCGAGCCAGGAGTCGTGGTGTTCTCCTGGGGAGAGCGGGGGACTAGTCGTGGTGAGGGGCCACACCCGGTGCAGCGAGGAGAACGGGAAGAGCTCATGCTGAGTGAAGGAGTCCCCGGGCCCACTGGCAGAGTTCCTGAGACCCAGGCAGTAGCAGACTTCATTTTGTTGCCATTGCCACCAATCCATGACCCATTACAACAATAGGCGCTATAGGGGTGACTATGGGTCAAGAGGTGGTCTTTGTAGCCACCTTTGCATGTGGGAAAGATTACGTTGCTAAATGCCGAGGCAGCAGCCACTGCAGCAGCTTTGAATACAAAACAAAAATGTCAATAAGCATTGAAAGAATCGCAGGGAGAGGAACGAAGCTCACTCCAATGGGATCGTCAGCTTGCTCCAGTCTCGGCAGCCCAAGCTATTGCCACCAAGTGGAGAATGGATTATACTGGTAGTGGGTCAATTATGTCCACAGCAGATTCCCTTCACGAGACGGGCAGGCAAATCACCACCATCTGAGTAAGCATCTATCGTGTAAAACAGTGATTATTTCATTGTCAGCCTTTTAAAGCTATGTATTCACCTACTGTGTATAAGCTTTCTCCTGTTTAATTCAATGACTTTTAGAAAATGAGAATATTTCATTCCATTTACTTATTTCTTAAAGCTCTTAAGAAGACCAAAGACTCTGTAAAGCATTCCAGCACATTAGACGAAAGTGATGAGACAATTTAGAAAAGAGAATGAAGTTCCAGTCTTTATTTCCTCCAGGTCCCAGCTGAGGAAGGCCTAAATCATCAACTGCAGACTTCTGTTTTCAGAATCCCCAAGGAGGAGGAGCTCACAGCCTGGCTGCCCCACTCCCCTTCCTTCCACAAAATGTTTCAGTGTTTAGTTATCCTTGCATCAAGGTTTCCTATGTCTCATTGTGTCAGGTACCAGGAGCACCTTTAAGATGACTCAAGGCGAGAATCAGTACGTTCTGCTTGGAGGACTCAGTCATCCTGCTGGAGCAGCCACTCCCTGCAGCCCTCTGCCTCGAGACTGGCCCATCGCTCTGGGCGCTGGCCCCTGGCTCTGCGTTCAGCTGAGTTTGGAACACCTTCTTCGTGTGGCTCGGGGCAACTACCAGGGAGCTTCCACATCTTGAAATATGACTCGGCCTCTTGGATCAAGTCCTGAACCAGACACCAGCTCACTGCTTTCTAGGTTCTGACCCTGCAGGCCCCACCTTTACTTAGCTAGCCAAGTCCTGTATCATTGCACAGGAGCTACGCTGAATTTTTTCCCGTTTTGATCTATGTTCGTATATCTACGTTCAGCAGAGGTTTGAGCCTCTGCTAAAAGGATGATCAAACAGGAGGCACTTATCTAGTGTAATACCACTGTTATGAGGAGTAAAGATGGCTCCCCTTGTCCTTACCCTGCCCTGATAAGTCATTGCAAAGGTTTGCTTTGCCCACGAGGTCTGCTTCCAGTCATGAGCGTCTCTGCCTCTTCTCTGGAATCTCTCCCTTCTGATGGGAAGATATTCTGCTATGAAGGTGATGATGACAGTGCAGGAACGGTGTCTAGGCCTTCCCTCCCCCTCCCCCACCGCAAGCCCCTTACCCTGGCTGAATCAGCTGCTGCTCTTTTCACTGTGTTTAGTCTTGGAAACGTTTGTACCAATTAATGTATCATCAGAAGAAGTACTTTAAGCTATAATGGGAAATGAGGCAAACTTAATCCCATCGCACAATTACAGCTTAAAGCCTGTAATTGTTTTGTCCAGAACAGATGCTGACAATGGCTAGTTTAACAAGCAAGCGCCCATCTCCTTTGAATTCCTTAAGTAGCACTAACATCCCTGATTCTTTACTAAAGAAACTCTGCATAAAACTGGGGCCATCTCACACATACCAATGCCTTCCGCGGGTTAGGAACCCTCACAAAACAAGAGAAAAAGGGTCAACATGAAGGAGAGCAACAATAGAATGTTCGTCCTGCTTAGGAAGGCGGCGTGGCCTTCGGCTTTGAGAGGTAAGTCAAAGGAATAGCACTAAATACTTTGAGAATTAGGCCTTTTTACCACGTCTGGTAAGTGAATTATAAGATGAAGAAATCCCAAATTGTACACATTGTGAGGGGTAAAATAACCTTCAGTGACGGGAGATGTGGAGATGATAGCTCTGGCCCGAGGCCGTCCCTGATGAGGCTTGCAGTGGTTCAGGACAGCTGTTGGAGGAGATATTTATTTGAACAAAATGGAAAAGATGCAAGTGAAAAAGCATCTCTTTTCTGAGTGATTTCATCCTGGTCAAGAAGGCTAGAAGACTTTTAAAATAAAAAATTATAATGGTTAACATTTCTTGTGTGCTGACTAGATGGAGTTCAGGAAAGTCATAGATCTCAGTCACTTGTTGACTAAGTCAAAATAAACTCTGAATGACCAAATTAGAGGTGGAATCTGAGATGTGAGTTTTCAAAGAGAACTTCAGAACAGCTGCCCTGTGGAAAATTCATTCAACAAACATCAAATAGCTAATTCCCAAGAGCCACCACATGCACGGTGACCAAGCTGGGCCTTTGTGATAAAAGAAAGGAGGAAAAGAGCTACCTAAAAATCTGACTTGCTTAGAAGAGCTGAGACATTTTTTTGGATGTAGACCCTAGGATGGTGTGTGTGAATGAAGAGTAGGCAGAGGTGAGGGGCAGCCCGTGCCCAGCAGTTTGGTTGGCCTTGCTGTGATCTGAAATTGAGTGGACAATAAGGAGAATGTGGCTGTGGCCTGGCCTCTTTTGTCTTCCCTGTGAATGACCTTCTAAAGGCAAGGCTCACGTAACTGAAAAGTCAGGAATTTCAGGCATAGCTGGGTCCAGGTGCTGAAAGAACGTCCCTACGTGTCTGTCGTTATCTCTTAATTCTGTTTGTTTCTGAATTAACTTCATCCTCAGCCAAGCTCTCTTCAAGGGTGGCAAATGGCCACCAGTGGCTCCAGGCTCACTGTTTACCAGGTTAATGTCCCCGGTGAAAGGTGAGTATCTCTTTTCAATAGCTCCGCTAGTCCTGGGGCTGACGCTCATTGGACTGAGGCCGTTTGCCCATTCCTTAATTAATCACTAAGTTCAGGGAAGTGGATTGGGACAATTGGCCGGTGTATGCTCTGTGCCCATCACAGTTCTGGGAGGTGGGGTTGGCACCACATAAACCATACGGACTGGGAGCGGGTTTAGGAAACTATTATCAGAAGAAAATAGATTCTGGGCAGGTGAAAACAATGGCGTATTTCCCAAACTTAACACCCACAGAATCCTTTTTCTTGAGATTACTCTTCAGTAGAACACACTTGGGGAAATGCAGTCCTAAGTGCCTTCTGGTCCCTAAATAACGTTGCATAATAATCACAGTCTTGTGCCTACAGATTCTTATTTGACTCCATTAAAGTTATTTGTAAATAAAGATGAAAAACGCATTGCCTGATATTTTTACACCCCAGGGGACAGCCATATCGACAATGATAACAGTGGTTACATTTCTTCTTCAAAGTACCGCCCTGCATTTGTTCAGCGCTGTACGCTTTATCAAGTCTTTCCCCCACACACCATCTCACTAGCTCTTAGATGCCATCAGCTCTAGTCACTCAAGGACCTCAGCTACCAAACACCAGTCTTCTTGTCATTAGTTGTCAAAATGTCATAGCCGATTCCAAGTTCCCTGTAGCTCCACCTGTCACCTTGCTGGACTCCAAAACCCTTAATGAAGATGTGAAATGTGCCAATTAGCTTGGCCTTGGTGAAAATATCTTTTATTTTAGTGCCATAAGAAAATAGCAGAGGAAAGGGCTGCTTGAAGGAAGAAGACTGGTAAATTGCTCCTCGCTGTCAATCTGAAAAGTGACAGAAGACACTGGTCCAGGCGCTAAGTTATTATGTTCTAGAGCAGTGGCATTGAGATGCCTTAGTGGGAGCTGCTACAGAGCACTGGGTGATACATTTTTATGCAAGAATGTATAAATGTTTGTATGAATGTATCAGTGAGGATGCATTTGGTTGCAAGTGACGGAAAGCCTGATTCAAACTGACTTGAAAATAAAGGGAATTTATTGGCTCTTATAACTATGTCTGCTTAGATCTTTTTTAGGACAAGGATGGGTAGATAGATAGATAGTTAGATAGATCATATGTAGGGGAGAGTTCAGGATCTTTTTGACTCAGTGGCTTAACACAGTCATCAAAAAAAGCTTCTTTTTATGGCATCAAAATGGCTGCAATGGTTCCAGCCTTCACATCTGCATCATTTACCACCAAGAAGGAGAGAGCATGCCTTTCACTCTCACGAGCCCCCAGTGAACATCCCCTTCAGACTCATTGGCCTGAATTAGGTCATAGGCCCTTTCTTGATCAAAAGCTCTAACCAGATGTTTGGATTATGCTGATTAGTATTCTACCCCTGAGGCTGGAATTGGGATTCATTTCCCCTTGATCACGTGGGGGCTGAGTGAACTGGGTGGTTACCAAAGAACAAGAGTTGGATGTGGGGGAAGCAACTTCAAACAAAGTCCAGGAGAGTAGGATTATATTATTGTATTCTCTCTTTGTCTCTCCTTTGGGATATTACCTATTTAGTCTCCTTTTACAAAGGATTTCAGGCAGGCGTGGGCCGTGTATAGGAAGGGGCTGGGGATGACAGAAAGAACAATGGATTTTGGAACTCAGTGATGCTGTGTCCCAGCTCCATGACCTTGGACAAGTTCCATATCTCATATCGGAAATTCAGTCTCTCTCATTGGAGAAATGATAATAATATTTACCCTATCCACCTCACAAGGTTGTTGTGATCAAAGAAAAGATCACAAATTTAGTAGCATTTTCTAGTTTACAATGCAAATGTAAGTTATTACTGTTTTTTTCATGACTGGCATCGTTTAATGAGGAATAGAGATTTCAGAGCAATCACTCAGAGCCGCAGATTTGCTTTGGAAAATGTTTTATCCCAAACCTCCAGTTGCAGAAAAAAGCAGCAGCAATGGCTTTTAGATATATGGTGCTGAGCACAGGAAACAATGCCTTTGGAATAGCTGGAGAAAGACCAGATGGATGCTTCTATGATCAAAGGAGTTATTTTTAGAAACACGTTCAGTATCCTAGGACAGTGTCATGTGGGGAGAAATTATGCTCTGCAGCATAAAGTACGGTGCCAGTTATTCCCCTTGGAATACCCAGAGGTAGAAAACATGGGTTTGGGAACAGACAGACATCAAATTGTCATATAGCCTTGAGTCAATCATTAACCTCTTTGATTGCCAAGTTTCTCATGGGACAAAGGGGATAATAACACTGACCTCATCATATTTGGGGAATGGTTACATAAGTTGGTGATGACACAGTGCCAAATGGTGCCTGGCATGAAGTAGCTGCTTACTAAATGGTAACTCCTTTGGCCGCCTGCAGGAACCAGTAACAAGTGGATAACAACAGGAGGACCTTATCTCTGAAGCTTTCTTCTCGAAGCCTCAGAAGTCCATCAACATTTTTAATAGAATTCTTTATATTCTTAATCCTAGGAAAAATGGCTTGATGATGACACTGAGATATTTAAAGCCAGATAGCGATTTCTGAACTTCTTAAAGCATCTTAGCATGCTTGGCTCTAGGTTTCCACATTGATTTCTATTACCAGAGTGACTTGGATATAAAAATAAATGGGTGGCCATCCGTTTAGTTATCAATATGTCATTTTATAGATTTAGTTCTTACCTTCTGAAACGTTTGTAGGGCTTATTTTTAGAAATATAGCTGTCCATTTAAAAAACTTAATGGTTCTTAAAATTTGGAAAATCAATTTTGGTCTTTATATACTGAAAATTTCTGCTGGCCAGTATGTCTATGAATTAATGGTTCAGTGTTGGTTAATATTTGCAATGATGAGTCTCAAAACATAGCTAGTACCTCTGAATCATCAGACATAGGCTGAATAACATTCGAAACAGGTTTAGCGTTAAATGCATTTTGTTCTATTCGAATTCTTTAAAATCTGAATACACAAATTCTGTCTGATCACTAGACGTTTTTATAGGAAGAACTTGAGAACTTTGTTTCTAGACCTGGAACTAATGCAGAAATCTCAGTCCAATTGGGATTTTCAAGTAGACTTTGTACCCTGATAAAGGTTGTAGTTATTACACAAATGAATAGACATTTATGTTTAAGGATGACTGTAAACGTTTATAAACAATGACAATTACCCAATACTGTGGCTTAGTAGAAAGATCACAGACCAAGAATTAGAAGGCATAGGTTCTAAATCCTAAGTATCTTCACAACTTTGGGCAAATCACTTAGCCTCCCCGGCTTCAAGTTTTTTCTCTGTAAAATAGGGAGTTGCACTATGTGACTGCTAAGATGTCTTTAGATTTTAGCATTCTATGCTTGTGTCCTCATATGTAATATGTAGCGTGCTTTTAATAAGGAACCAAATTAGGCTACAATTGGAAAACAGAGAATAGCTTGTAGCAAATGTATTAACAGTTTCTGCCCAAATGTTGCTATTTTTAATCTTAAGACATTGCACCTTTACAAAAACAACCACAGTTCAAAACCATGGAATAGGGACAGACCTCAGGGATCAAACTCCAAATGCATAATTCATTATTATTTCTGAGATAAAAGTATATGACTTCATATAGGCAGATATGACTATAGCGAACTACATTGATAACGGAAATGTAAACAGGTTTGTTTTGGGCAAATTTGCTAATATTCCTCTCTTACTAAAAAATATTACATCAAATGCTTTCCTCAATTTTGATATAAATGAGTAACTTCAATTATAGACACTGTTGTCTATATATGTAGCTGCTGTTACAGCAAATGTCCATCAACTGGCTAAATTCCTTAATAATCCTCTAATCAGTATTTGTGCTTTTGTTGACAGAGCTGCTTACATCCTCTAATGACCTGTTCCTTATTTAACTATTAATCATCAAAATACTTACCATGACAAAAAAAATCTTTAAACTTTCCAATTACGATAAGCACTTGGATCAACCCACATTGTTGGATGTGTAAACAGCCATCAGTAAAGATGGTTTGTGTACAGTTCTGGAAAGCCAGACATTGACAGAAGTTCACCTGTCAGTGGACTTCGGTCATGGCACGTTCACCCAAGCTGCAATGGCATTTGTGATGGAAACTCCTCCAGGAGCAAATGTAGCAGCATCAATTTCAGCTGATTAGATTGCTGCCTCGAATATGTGTCAGCAAGTAACAATTTAAGGAGACAGCTGACATGCTGCAGGAGCTGGAGATCAGATACAATGAGGAATGAATTCAGACTTAAGCAACAGGAAGTCAAGAGATTCCCAATGTGTGTCAAGCAGCAAAGCTGACATGATTGTTGAGATAGGGAAGACAAGCTGTGACCCTTCCTATGATACCAGGCTTTGGTGGAGAAAGAAAGCATGGCTTTCTGTGAAAGCAGAAAAAAAGGAAACTTTAATTACAGTTACTGTGGTAAATAGCAAAATATGGAAATATCCTTAGGATTAGCCTAAATTCAAGAAATGACTTATTACTACTCAGATGGTCTTTTGCATGTTATTTCCAAAGTGCCGTTAGGCCTAGAATGTTAATAGTATGGCTCCCACGGTAGAATGTATAGGAGTCTTTCAGGATGGCACAGGTAAACAAGTCGGGACCAGCGCCAAATTAGGTGTGTCTGACAAACTGACAATAACAACAAGAACCAGCAGACTCAAATCATTATAAAGAACAAGGAAATTTATCTAGAATCCAGAGGTAGGCAGACCACTATGCTAACTTAATCCATTACTCCATCTTTGTTTTCCATGGTAGCTTCATGCTGGTATGGAGAGGTGGTTGCTCTAGAATTAGCCTCATATCTACCAATGAGAGAATACAAAGGAAAATAAAGTATTGCTTCTGGGTACTTCCCTCCAGAAGATTAAGAAATAACTTTTGCAGAAGCCATGAGCAAACTTCTTTTTGCATCTAATTGACACAATTGACATCATGTGACTAGTCCAGAGCCAATTATAGCAAGGGAGATGGGATGGCCTTGCCTTTAAAGAAATAAAGTCCACCTCTGGAGCAGACATGTGGACAGATTCTGTCAATACAAGGGCACTGTGTGTGGGAGGAGTGGATACCTGAAGAAAATCAGGGTTCTGTTAGGAGAGCAGAAGAAAGAGAAGAGTGGATGCCTAGACACTAGTCTAGGATCTGTCGTTACTAGCTGTGTGAGAGTGTGCAAGCCAGCTAGTCACTTGGAGCTTTGTTTTCCTTATCCAAATAATGGGAGCTACTCACGTACTTGCTACCCATTTTCTCTTTCCTTAGTAACAGTAACTCCTTTTTGTTCTGGTTGGAAAATTGCCAGCTAAAGTCTATACTTAGTCTACTCTGCCTCTAAGGCTTTTGGGAAATCTCCTTAAAAAGTGAAATGACAGTTGACATGTGACTTTCTTTACTTTCTCTGTTTTATCATGCTCCCTACCTTGAATCAGGATGTAATCATTAGATCCCAAGGCAGTCATTTTGGACCAGGAGGTGATCTTGAGAATGGAGATCATGAGCTGTGGATGGTGGAGCAGAAAGACAGAAAGACCTCAGGTTCCTTATGACTGCAGAATTGCCAGTTCAGCCCTGGACTTCCTACCTAGAGCCTTCTTTTATGTGAGAGAAAAATTAACTTATAAATCTTTTAAGCCACTCTTATTTGAAATATTTGTTACTAGTAGCAGAACACATTACTCAAATGATCAACTCCAATCATCAGTGTATAAAAATTTGCTAGTAAAGTTGACATCGCTATGGCAAGTCATGGTCACTCAAATGGATGACCTGTCAAAGCTTCCATATGCCCATGCAAAAAAATTGTTCTCTTCCAGTGGAGACTTTTAATGAAATAAAATTCTAATCAAATTAAATTATTATGCTTTTTATTCATTTCACAGATCAATAGTTGAAAAACCAGAGCGTGCATGAGAGATTGCGAATTTACAGAAAAAAATGAGTAGGATTTCTTCTCCATATTGCTTCACTCTGTAACAATCTGTATCAGAGTTCATGATTCATTTAATACTTCAGCAACAATTTTTCATGGAAAAGTGCATCATTTTGGAAGGGAGCACTTCTGTGCCCTTGTAAAACTAAGTGAACAGTTCTTAAAATATCTGAAGTCATATTAAATTTGAACTGCTGTAAAAGTATGTCTGGAGCTCGTCAGCGATGGCAGACATGACTAAGCGCTTTGATTAGAAATTGTCTGTGTTTATGCCAGGGTTGTTTGTGAAAATTTTTCCTAGAAAAACTACATTAAGAGACATTCACATTCAGTTTCTCTTAAACTATCTAGATGGATGGCATCCACAAATGGAGAATGACTTGTACTCTCCTTCATGCCTCCATGTATAAAGATAGTGACATCCACTTAATGCTTGCTCTTGCTTCCATCTTACTAACTTCGAATCTGTACTCTGTCCTCTGCCTTCAATACCTACCTCTGGCTTCTTTGGCTTTGGATGATCTGGCATTTTTCACTGAGCACTCTTATATGTAAAAGCACTTCTTTTTCTTTCTATGATTTCTCTTTTGATTTTGGGAGTTGACATTGCCTTGAGTGACATCATCCCCTTTAGCTCCTGGACCATGAGCTTTCCTTTCACCATCTTCCCATCTTCTCACCATACTCATTTCCTAGACCATATTTTTGAGTGGATAAAAAAAATGTTTTATGATTTTTCTTTCAGTTTAAGATGGTGGCCTGAGTGAACGGAATGGGGAAGGCCTGGGTTTGGGGAGGAAACCAAGAGAAGTCTGAGGAAGGGATAGTAGAATTTAGCCCTTGATTTTAGCTTTAAAGCCTTGTACATCCTCTAGGTTTTTATTTAGACTCATCAGAAGGCTCTAAGTCTCACTTATTTAAGCAAGCATTTATAAAGCCTCCATGTAGCCAATGCCATGCTAGTTACTAGGAATAGACAGTAGAAGATATAATCTCTGCCTTCCGGGAGCTTACTATCTAATGGAGAAGGCAAAGAAGCACACTGAAAATTACAGTCCACTGTGGTGGGTGCTATTGGAAAGCTCTAAGAGAATCAGGGATTATCTAAAACAATCATTAGCGTTTACGGCTTTCATCTCATGAGCTGTCCTGGAAATAAAGTAGAGGTTGGTCACTTAGGCAGGAATGATCAGACAATATTCCAGACAGTATTTATAAGTCCCTTTCACCTGCTGAAGACATTTTCCTTAAACTTGGTGTGGTTCTTAGAATGGTAGGGTGCCCCACCCATGCACCTAAGAAACCAAGTGTTGCTGTCTTGGGTGAAATATATTTCTGTGTAGGTAAAGCAGATAGTATAAACAGTGCTGGTTTCTAAAATTGAGGGGAAAATGAAGATATTTATCTAGAGGGCAGACTGGGCAGAGGGCGGGCAGGCTCCATTTTGACTAATAGAGAAGGAAGTGTTTAAGAGCAGTCATCACAGAGAGAGCGCACACAGGTTCTTCACAGTCTCATTCCTTTTATAATTCAGCAGCAGCAAGGAAGGCTCACACAGTAGTGTGGGGGCAGCGCAGAGAGTGGAGGTGTTCTCTGCACCCCCGTTCTGATGCAGCAAATGCCATGGATATGTGTAGGCAGCTGGAGGTGGGTGTCTGGAGACACACAGTGCAGCAGCTGTTCCTGGTCCCACTTTCCCAGAATCTATTGTCAGGGTTGTGGCCAAGACCATCTTTATAAATGCACTAATTCTGGGGACATACTTTTAAAACAAATGTTTAAACCTAGGGCTGCTTTCCATCTCTTAGTCATATGATGTGTGGACTTTTCTGTCCCAAAGGGCTTGTATCTGTTTCTTTTCTTGAGACCGGTGTGGAGGCAGCACAGTAGCACAAAGCCAGATAGACCTGGAAGCTTAGTTTTATTTGCCAGCTCTATGACTTTGGGGAAATTAATTCTCTCAGCATTGGTTTGCTAATCTATGAAGTGGGGTAAGAAACTTAACTTGCAGAATTGTAGTGAGGATTTATAGGCATAACACATGTAAAGTGCCAGCATGGTTCCTGACAAACAGTAGGTGCCCTATAAATGGTGGTTACTAAACTTAAATATTACTATTTCCAGTAAGATTTCTTTTCTCTTGGGGTGGTGTATAGACAGAGAAGCAGAAGACACTATCTTTGGATAGGAGCCAACAGTCTCATCGCAGGTAGGCCCAGAGCAACTTTATTTCTTTTTTACTCTTGCTGGGAAAGGAGCTGACTGGCAGGTATGTGGCGGAGGCTGGGGCAATCGGGAAGGAGCCCTCAATGGCTTTGGAGCTAAATTTCCTCTCCAGGGTAGTCTAGAAATGGGTTATCCATTGTTCCTGGATTTCTTTGTCTTCTTTTGCACTCTGCAGTACAGAATTGAGTTCATCGGGCCTGTTCCCAAGTTCATGCTCACTTTCTCCCGAATTCCTGCCTTACAATAGCCATTAGTTTATAGAAAACCCTTCTTTTGTTTATATTTTATTTCAATATTTTCTCCCCCTTTCTTCTAACCCCAACCCCAATCTCCTCCTTCACTCAAAGGTAGCCATTCTCACTTATTTTATGAACGTCTTTCTATTTCACTATTCACGTCTATTTACACACATGTATATAAATGAAAATACGCAATATTGCTGTGTGTGTGTTTTACATGTACAGAAATGGCTTTTTGTCAGAAATCTCATTATATTTCCTATTTTAAAGCTCAAAATTATGTTTTGAGCTTTATTTTCATTGTAATATGCAGATCTAGTTCATTCTATCAGATACCCGAATTTATGCAGCTACTGCATTTTACTTATGAAATCCCCTGGTGGTTGAGTCTTACTCTTTACTGTTTCAAACCACACTCCAGTTAATAACCATTTACTCTGTGCGCTCGTATGAGACTTTCTGTGGGTATACACCCCGGAGTGGTACAGAGCTGTCACATACAGCATGCGTCCTGGGCTCGATTGCTTTACAAAATGGCGGCTCCAGTTGCATTTCCCCCAGCAGTGCGAGAGGAGTCTCGTTTTCATCAGTCCTCATCAACACCTGATATTGTTTGCTTTTCTATGTCTTGCCAATCTGATGTGTATTAAGTGGTATCTTTCCATTGTTTTATTTGCATTTCTCTGATCACTGGTGAGGTCGAACGTTCCTTTGCATAGTTATTAAGTAATTGTGCTTCCTTTACTATGAATTGCTATTATCATTTGACCACTTTCCTATTTGCTTACCTTTCTTTGTGTTGCAGAATTCTTTGTTTATTTGAGGTATTAATCTACTGTCAGTCATGGATATTATAAACACCCTCTCCCAGACAGTCACCTCTTGATTTTTGTCTATTTAATGAACAAAAATTTTTTGAATGGCGTAATTGCATTTAGCAAAATTTTCAGATTGGGTTATAATTAGAATATAACATAGATACAAAATTTTGCACAGATCATAAATGCACAGCTTAATGATTTATCACCAAGTGAACACTCCTTTGTTCTCTTTCAAGACAAGAAACAGAACATTACAAATATGTCTGCCTTTTGCTCTCTTTTCTTTACTAACCCCCTTTCTTCCCTGAAGTTAACAACTGTTTTAGTTATCTATTTCTGCATACGAATTATCCCAAACTTAGTGACTTAAACCAATAGACATTTATTTATTATCTCACACAGTTTCTGAGTGTCAGGAATCCAGGAGCAGTTTAGACGGGTGGTTTGAGCTCAGGCTCTCGTGAGACTGCAGTCAAGACGTGATCAAGCACTGTGGTCATCTGAAGGCTTTCCTAAGACTGGAGGATCTCCTTCCAAGACAGCTCACTCATATGGCTGCTGACTGGAGTCCTCAGTTCCTCGCTGGCTGTTACGGTAAGAGGCCTCAGTCCCTCACCACACAGGCCTCTCCCTAGGCTACTCGGAACCTGATAGCTAAGTTTCCCAGAGTGAGGGGTGGGGGTGGTGGAAGGAAGAAGGGAGAGAGGAAGGAGCTGTAGTGCTTTTTTCTGACCTAGTCTCTGAAGTCACACATGGTCATTTTCACTTTATTCTGTTTGTTAGAAGCTAGTCTCTAAGTTCAGCCCACACTCAAGGGGAGGAGAATTAGACTCCACTTCTTAAAGGAAGGAATATCAAAGAATTGTGGACATATTTTTAAAACCATGACTACACTTATCTTTACTTCTAACATCTTTTAGTTTTTCTTCTCTGTGAACTTTATAGAAATAGAATAATGAAATATATATTCTTTTGTGTCTGGCTTATTTCACTCAGAATTACATTGCGGTTCCCACAAATAATACTGCAAGAATGTTCTTGGACATAACTTTTGGTGCACACGTGCATTTCTGATAGGTATGTACCTGAGGTGAATTGCTGGGTCATAGAGTATGCATATATTTAACTTTAGTAAATGAGGCCAGATAGTTTTCCAAAGTGGCTTATCAGTTTACATCCCCATCAGCAGTGTATGAGAGTTCTAGTTACTCCACATTTTGTTAGCCCTAGGTGTTATCAGTCTTTTTAATTTTAGCCATTCTAGTAGATATATAGCAGCATCTTATTTCAGCTTTAATTTGTATTTTCCTGATTGCTAATTGGACTGAGCTCCTTTTCATTTCATTGAGCATTTGGGTAACTTCTCTTATAAATTGTGTATTTGGGTGTCTTGCCCGTTTTTCTATTGCGTTGTTTACCTTTTTCTTATTGCTTCATGGCAATTCTTTATAAATTTTCATTACAAGAATTGCAAATATCTTTTCCCACCCCTGGCTTGCTTTGTTCATTCTCTTAATGGCATCTTTTGATGAACAGAAGTTTTTGACTTTACTATAGTCCAATTTATCAACTTTTCTTTCATTATTAGTGCTTTTTTGTATCTGTTTAATCTTTATCTCTAATATGAAGATATTAGTTTATATTATCTTCATTGAGTTTTGTTGTTTTGCCTTTTACGGCTAGATTCTCAGTCCATTTCGGTTGATTTTTGTGTAAGGTCAAGTAGGGGTCATTTCGTTTTTTAAAATATTCAAATAACCCATTGACTCAGCATTAAAAAGGTTGTCTTCCCCGCTACTCTGCAGTGCAACAGTGTTCTACTTCAAGAGTCCGTATGCATGTGGGACTGTTTCTGGACCCTCTGTTCTATTTCATTGATCTATTTGTCTATCCCGACATCAACACTTCTCTCTATTAAAAACCATATCTTCATATGTCTTGAATTTACTCAAGTACATCCATTTTTACTTATTATAAGATTTTTGCCTATTCTTGGCCCTTTGCACTTCTTTATTAATTTTGGAATCATCTTGCTCATTTCCAAAAAAAATACCTACTTAGGATTTCAACTTGAACTGCATTGAATATTTAGATCAGCTTTGGGGAGGATGGATTTACTTACAATATCGAGTATTCTAATCTGCAACATGCTGGATCCTTCCATTTACTTAAGTATTCTTTTATTTATGGCAATAATTTTTTAGAGTTTTCGGGTAGAGGTCTTATGCATCTTTTGTTAAACATTTTTAGGTAATTGATATTTTTAATGCTATTATGAAAATATTATTTTCTAATTTTTTGCTTACATATAGAAATACTAATGATTTTTAAATATTGACTTGGTATCTAGTAAGTTTGCTAAATTAAATGATTAATTCTAAATGTTTATCTTTAGAATCTGTGGATTGTCTACACAATCATGTCATGTGTAAACAGCAACACTTTCATTTTTCTTTTCTAAGCTTATGCCTTCATTTATTTTTGTTACTTTGTACTGGTTATGACTTCCAAGACAATATTCAAGAGAAGGGTAGCAGACATCCTTGTTCTAATTCCAGTCTCAGGATTTGAAGTCCATCCCCACTTCTTTATATTTACCTTTGCATTTAGGTATTTAACACACATGAAGGGTTTTTTTTTTTTTAAATATGGTGAAAGGTGAGGCTTCCGCTCAATTTTATCCATATATCAGTATTTTTTCCCCAATACCATTTTCTAAATAACACATTCTTTTGCTATTGATTTGGTTTATTACTTTGATTATATATCAGATAAGAAATGATGGTCAATTACATCAGTGTGAGAGTGATAGATTTGGTGAGAAATGACCAGAATCTAGATACTTTTGAAAGACTGTTTTTTAATTTAAATGTTAATACAATCCACAGATACAAAAAGGAGTGCACGTACTCTGGGTGTGGCATGAGAGTGATAAAGGTTTCTAATTGCTTTTCCTGGCCCAAGAGTACGTCATTTTTATCATGGATAGTCTTTATAAGGAAGGACAGCAGTTCACTATAAGTCTTCTTGACACCAAGCATCAAGGCAGTGATGGATAAGCTCTTGACGCCATCACATGAAGTTGCTTATGTGGCATCTGGCCTGTTGGCAAAGAAGAGAAGAGGAAACGTATATCTCTGCGTGCAGCCTGCTCCAAAAGGAAGTCAAATAAGTTCTCTCTTTTCCTAAAACCTTTTTAAAAAAATCATAAGTAGGTATTGGACTTCGATAAATACTTTTGAAAACTGTGTACTGAGATATTTGTGCAGGTTTTCACACGTAGGGCTATAATGTGGTACAAATCACATTGATAGATTTTCTAATGTTCTCTGAATTCCTACATTAAACCCTCCTTGACCGTGATAGTATTATACTTAATATGCCGTTGAATTCAGTTAGTGAAAATAGTAGATGCTATTTATGACCTGCTCGTGTCCACTTGGTATGGACCATTTCTGTGCCAGCTGAGCGGACCGCCAGTATCTGTAATTTTTGGCCTGAGACTTTCTCTGGTCACTGGAGCCTCCTCTGCCCTGTGTGCAGATCAGGCTGCAAGTCCCAGAGAATTAATGCTTCTCCCATCCCAAGAGCAGCCCTCAACCAATGACTGATGGAATTGAGAGGATAGAGGACCCAGTTTCCATGCCCCTTGGGAGAGAGAAAACTAAGGTCCATGGTCTACACTTGCTTCCAGTCTGACCCAATGGATTAAACACAAGTTGCTCATAATAGTATCTTGTTTGAAAATGAACTTGCTTCCTTCTTTTATTCTTTTTCTTCAACTCACTCACTGGTGTTTCCTAGAATCACCTTCCAAATAAATCACTGTGCATGAATCCTTATCTTAGGGTTTGCTTCTGGGGTATCCCAAAATGAGATAGCTAACATTTTCTTTTGCATTTTGTATCTATGTTCAAAAGTTAAATCAACCTGTAACTTTTTTTTCCTGAGGAAGATTCTTCCTGGGCTAACATCTGTGGCAATCTTCCTCTATTTTGTATGTGGGACACCACCACAGTATGGCCGCCAATGAGTGATGTAGGTCCATGCCTGGGAACCGAACCTGGGCTGATGAAGCTGAACATAACCACTAGGCCACAGGGCCAGCCCCTCAACCTGTAATTTTTAGTCTTATACTGTCCATTTCCAATTTTATTATCAAGATTATACAATCCTAGCAAAGTTAGTTTGATGGCTTTTCTTTTTCTCTTCTTAAACAACTTGTATTAGAGAGTGATTATCTATTTTTCAAAGTTTGATAGAACTCATACAAAAAATCATGCAGGTGTGATGCTTTTTGGGAGGAAAGAAGGGATTTTTATTGCAATTGTAACTTCTTTAAAGGCAATTGGTTTTTTACAAGTTTTCTGTTTCTTCTTGTGTCAATTCTGCCTATTCATTTTAACTGGGATTTCAAACATATTGGTTTCTAGTTGTTTATAATAGTCATATAAATGGTATGGTGGTGCTAGCTCATATTGTATCATGAGAGCTGATGATTATTAAATTTTTAGGGACTTCGTGAGTAGTTGATGTCACATTAATAACTGGTCACGATTGGTAATTGGCCATGGTGAGGGTATTTATGCCACGGAAATTGGCAAACACTATGTATTAGGATTTTTTTTCTGGTGAATTGGTTGTTATAAATTTACCAGCACATCACTGGTTATTCTCATGCTTCACTAGTCCCTGCTTCTCCATCTCCTTTATTGATTTCTCCTCTTTTCTTGACTCTCAACATTTCCATATCCCATTGCACAGTCCTTGGTCCCCTTCTCTTCTCTGTCTACACTGAATGCCCTTAGTAATCTCATCTAATCTCAGGATTTTTAAAAACACCCATATTCCCATGAATCCAAAATTTACATCTCTAGTCCTGACCTTTCTTCTAAATACTAGACTAGTGTATCCAGTTGTCAACTCAGCGTCTCTTCCTTGATGTCTAATAGACATCTCAAATTTAACATGATCAGAGCTGACCTCCTGATCCACTCCCTCAAGCCTGCTCCACTGGCCATCTTCTTCATTTTGATTGATGGAAACTCTATATCCCAGTTGCTCAATTAAATCTCATAGTCACTCATGACTTTTGTCTTTCTCTCGTACCCTACATCCAATCCATTAGAAAATCATGTTAGCTATACATTAAAAAACACACAAATCTGGCAATTTTTCACTATTCTAGCCTGAGTCCTTGTTATCTCTTAACTGAATTATTGCCATGGCCTCCTAATGGGTTTCCTCACATCCACCCTTGCCCTCCCTAGAAGCTATCATCAAGTCATTCAAGTAGCCAGAATGATCCTTTTTAAAGGATCAAATCATGTTACTTCTCTGCTCAAAAGCCTCTGATGGCTCCCAGTTTCACTCAGGGTACAAGCCAGAGTCCCTGTGATGGGCCTCACCTTTGCCTCTCTGACTGCATCTCCTACTAAATTCTCCTCCCCTCAAAGTCTACTCCAGTCACACTGATCTTTTCATTGTTCTTTAAAACAAAAACAAAAACACAGAAAAACAACAGGCAAGCTCCTGCCTCAGAGCCTCTGTCTGGAAGGCTCTTCCCCCAGAGAAAACTGCACAGCCTATTTCCTCACTTGATTCGAAAAACATACGGTATATGATCACTGTTTGTTATCTCTCTTCCCTCACTACAGTGCGAGCACTATAAGGGTAGGGAGTTTTCCGTTTCTTCACTGAGGTATCCCAACAGAGAAGCAGAAGAATGCCTGCCGCACTATGCTCAGCACATATCTGCTGAACGAATGTGTCTGCTTAATTATTGAGGAAATAGCCTCACCACTCTTGTTAAGACTCAGGGCTATTCCCAGTCTCTCCAGGACAGTCTCAGGTAAGGGGACACACCAGCCCATGTGTCCACAACGCATCCTCTGAGATGTACTCCCACGCTGTCCTTTCCCCTGACTGGAGGAAGCAGACCTAGTTTTCTTAGGAAATCACAGGCAGTTGGAACCACTCCATCCCTTCTTTACCATCTATAAGTGTGAAATTCTGCTTGGAATGAGAAGAAACTTTTCTCTGGCTGGGAGCTCCTCCCCCTTTTAGGATCCCTGTGGGACCAGGGAGATTGGAAGGCAGAATTAATTCTTGCTTAGGTTTCACCTGTGCATACCAGCCTGTGTTCCCTGAATTAATGCCCTCTACTTAAATGAAAAAGAACCTGCTTTTAACTCCACCCCTGAAATTAGAAAGTTAGTCCTTAATCAGGCAAATACAAGCAGGTAATGATTCAGAAATAGGTTTAACAATTTATTGAGGAGATTCAACTCAGTGGAGTAAGACAGTTTTATTTTTTCCAATTACCACTTTAAACTATGCTCGGATAAGTCCTCCATTTACTGTTTTTAACAGCATCTTTAGCTGATTCCATAACTTTCTTGTCACGTTTGCTAATTAAGAGTCCAGTTCAATTCCAAAGTCTGTTAAAGCTCACGGTCCCCTTCCTGCAGCACAAGGCTGAGCAGGGGCCTCTGGAGCTGGAGGCAGAGGAGGGGAGACGGACGCATGCTGCCCCCTCCTCGTCTAGGGTTCCATCCTCCAGGGTCCTGGGGGGCTGGAAGGAGAGATAGTGCAGGCAGCGGTCATCTTACATAACTAGCCGTGTGTGTGTGTGTGTGTGTGTGTGTGTGTGTGCGCGTGTGTGTGTGTGTGCGTGGCAGGGAGATGCCTGCCCCTGGCCAAGCTGTGTTTTGATCTGATTCTGTTTGATGCTGGTGGCCTCTGCTGATGGGGTGGTTTTGCATAGATACTATTCAAGGTTTCTTTGAGGGTGGTGTCAAATTTTGTCTGATTCTTGCTCCGCCCCACCCTTGGTACTGAGAATCCCTCAGAGAGAGACAGCTGGGTCTCTTTTTGGCCTGGCGAGTGGTCCATGTCTCCACCCTCCTCTCCTGATGGAGTATCACTTCACTTGGCCTGGTGGCTGCCCTGGAAACCCTATAGCTCCTCCCTCCTACTGAAGCTCCTATGCTGCTTTCCTTGATGCCATCAAAGCCATTGAGGTGTATTCCACATCCTCTGAGAGTCCTGCGGGACTGGGCTGAGGCTGTCCCAACTATCATTTTCTTACATGGCATGATACATTATAGTTACTGCTCATTTCCATAACCCCCCTTTAGAAATATCCAGACAAGAAGCAAGCACCTGTCTTAGATCTCCTCTCCCCATCAGGGGACATGTGTCAAGATCTCCTAAGAATTCTGTCACCACACTCTGTCCCTCTCTGGAAGGCAAGATCAGGGCAGGATGGAGATTCTGCTGCTCAGCAAGCATCCATCTAGGGGGTGAGAGGATAGGCGCCGCTTCTTGTGACCACCTCCAATCTCTACAAATGATTCCCTTGGAGCCTTCTCTCCATCGTGTGGCACTAGGTGATGTAACAGTTGTGGGTTGATGTCCCCTAAGATTTGTGTTCCCTTCTACAGTAGAGAGATGTCTCTTGGAAAAACTTCCCAACCAGAGACTACAATTCCCAGCCCGCTTTTTGTCTGGGTCTGCCATGGGACTGGTTCTCACCAGTGGAAAGTGAGTAGAAGTGATACGGGACAATTCCAGGCTGAAGCATTTAAGAAGCAGACATACCTCTTCCAGGCGCTCTTTCCAGTTCCAAAGGCTGGTTGGAGGTGATAATAAGGACCCAGGATATGATGGCAAAGCCACAAGATGGAATCCGTGAATCACCTACAAATGAAAGGTCTCTGCTGAACAGGAACATCTGCTTTGAACTGTGATGTGAGAAATAAATTACTGTGTTTGAGCTATTATAGAGTTTGGGTCACTGGTTACGGCAGCTAATGCTACACTATTACACGTGAGGAGGAAGCACCCATCCTCTCCCCTGGTACAGTGAGAAAGAAGCCCTCACAATGAACACCAAAGGCCTTACATGGAACACATCACACTCTCTTTCTCAACTTCCAGTCTTACATAAACTGGGGATTGGGCTGGGGTGAAGGTGGGGCATGGGAGGGAACATTTTGTTGGCTCTTACTTTGTTCTGGGGGCAATGTGTGGCCCAACCATTGATGGCTCCATTAGAACGTAAAGATATCTAGTCACCAACTGCAGGGCAATAGAAAAGCTTCTGCTCAGTGTCTTGTGACAGGGAATTTTGAAATTATGAAAATGTGTTCATGGACCCCTAATTATCATTGTCACAAAGGCTTGAGGGAGCCAGAAATGCCAGATTGGTAACCAAAGACATGAACTCCTTGATTTTGTTTATTGTTGCCCCTGTTCCTGTCACTGGCATGCTATGTTGAGACTACATGGAGGCCGTGACCCAGTGGCTGGAGGAAATGTCATATGGTTTGATGTTTGGAAGAATAATATCAGCCAGGCCTGGCTTTGGTGGCAGTGACTACGCAACTCCACAAAACACCTCCCTCCTACCTGCTGCTGAGTGGTAGTGTGATTGGTGCCAGGACCATCAGAATATGGTTAACTGGGGCCAACACATCAATGAGGGCACAGGAGGTACAATCAGCCAGCAGTTGGTAGCAATCCAGACAGGTGGACAGTGGGTATCACAGAGGTCCTGTGGGAGGCAAAAGGCGAATGCCCTGGCAGGTGAGAGAACTGTGGTTTTAGGAAAATCTGGTGCAGCGTAGGGAACCAGGATGGGGACCTATAGGAACCACATGGAACCTGTAGGAATCACAGGAAAAGGGTGCATGGAACAAGTTTCAAGGTTGCCTTGGTACTAAGTGACCGAGTGTCTGTTCTGGGATTACATAATCCTCTATGGTGAGAAAGAGGAATGGTCTCAGCGCCTGGCCCAGGGCTGAATCCACAGGTAAAGATCAAGTGGTCCAAACTGGAAAGCTTAGAGGGCCGTAGGTGCAGGGAGGCAAGTGGTCAAGCAGATCAACACCTTCTGGTGCCTGAAATTCCCACCGTAAGAGTTAAGGCTTTAGATTAAAATAGCAGGCAAGGCCATTATTAAAATGCAAGTATTTCCCAAGAGAAGTAATTAACATTGGCACGTCTGCATATTAGAGTGTCAGAAGAGCTAATTCTGCAGGGACGAGAATTTCTTTTCTGTCTTGTGTTTGAAGTGTGAGAGGAAACTAACTTATCTAATTCCTACTATGTTATACTCATTTTTAAAATCTATATTTTATTTAATCTTCCTATTAGCAACTCAGGGTTCATATCATTATTCTCACCTCACAGTAATTTGCCAAAGGATAGAGTTGGTAAGTGGCTGTGTTAAGTTGTATTATTGTTCAGTATATTTGCTGTCCCTCTTTGGGGATGGGTTAGACATCCCTGCTCTGTTGGTGTCAGTGTTAGACAGATAACTTGTTTGGACAGTAAGATATGAGTGGAAGTGATGTAAGTAGAAACTTTAAAGACCAGCATATGGTTCCACTGTCTGTTTTCCTTCTTCCATAAGATCAATTATCCAGATAGAGGCTTCTCCTTTAGCTAGGTCTTGAGAAAAAGACAACATGGAACAGAGCTGCAGCTCTGACTGACCTACAATCAATACATAGCTTGAGTGAGAAATACACCTCTGTTATTGCAAGCCACCAAGATTCTGGGTTTGTTTGTTGCTGCAGCAAAACTTAGCCTAAGCTGATTAGCACAGTGACTGAAACAGGATTTGAACCCAGGCCTGTCTGACTTGACAGAGCATGCCCTTTCCCTCAGAGCATGCTACCTCTCAGCAGGAAGGACACAGAGGCTTAACCACCACGTCTGTGCAGCATGCGGCCTCTCCTCGTCCCTCCTTCCACCTCCTTCTGCAGATGCCCAGTGGAAGCCCAAGAAAGTGTGAGGAGAGCACAGCCATCCCCAGCAGAGCCCTGCCTAGCATGAGTGTAATGTAACCGCACAGCAGATCTGATCCCCCAGTTTTGTATCAGCCTCCCTCTTCTTGGAAGCACTAAAGCAGGAGAGGGAAGAGCAAGTTGATGACAGTGAAGAGTTCCGTGCTGCCTGAGTGCTTTCCGGATGCTCCCTCTGGCTCAGCTTAGGGGCAATGGGTGCCATCTAGTAGACAAGCACCCAGACTGGAGTGATAGGCCAGCATCCCATCCCGGCTTCCTCCCTGCCTGTGGAGTAGCTGGAAAGTCCCTCAGCTCACACTGGAGTGGCCACTTCTCTGTCGGAAGGGGAGTGGCCCAAGGACCTCCCATTCAAACAAATTGAGGTTCTCAGGGAAACCAGGCTGGGCGTTCAGGCAAAATGGAAGTTTGCTACTTAGATTACTGGTTAAGTCAGGTCAGTGGGAAAAACAAACAAAGAAGTAGACTCGTGCAAGGAGCTGAGTTAATCCAAAAAGTGGTCTTACGTTGCTGCTTCCCCCCCCCCCCCCCCGCCCCACCCACCCCCCGAATACCCTCTGGGAATTTCAACTGAGAAAATGGAGTTGACAACTCCTTTCTTTGTTTGAATTTCCCCCTAAGATTCCGTGTTGGAAGGAAAACCCAGCCTGGGTCAATGGCCTGGAAAATTGTCCTGAAGAGTCATCTCCCCTGGCGTGTGTCACAGGGACCAAGGCGGTCGGGGGAGCAGCTGCCGGTGCCTGGGGCAGAGTGGTGCAGACTGAGGCTGCTGTTACGCTGGAAGTGGCTTCCATTTTCAGGGAAAGGCAATCTGTGCAGTCAACCTGCAGGCCACTAGCTCCATCACTTGTTTTGCTTTTAAACTCTCTTTCAGCCACTATCTAATCTACCCCAAATGATTGATCATATTGAGGAGCTGATGGGCCCTGGAGTTTCTTGGGTCTCTTTTTGTTTTCCTGGAATTCAGAGCACCAAAACTACCACTTTGTTCTGTTTTACAATATGTCCTTTTGAGATAACGCCCAAAAATCAGGCGTTTTGTAGAAAACCTAAGGGTCAACACTGCTTTATAAATGGTTTACAAAAAGCAAGAGGATATTGAAATTCCCTTTGTTCCACAATACGTATATTTGCTCCTGATACATTTGCCAATGAGCCTTTCCCTCATTATGTGGCTCCACATTTCACCCTTCGCGGGAACAAAAGCATCTTAGTCCTATTACTCTCAAGATACATGATGGCTGGAGTAGACTTGGCCAGTTGACCAGCTCCAGTGGATCCGGTTTTTGTTTCAGTTCTCCATTTTGTTTAGTTCCCCACTGAAGTAACGGCAACATTTGAAGAGGGCTTCACCACTCCTACAATGCTTGTACATGCATTGCCTCATCAAACCCTCATGATTTCTGCAGAGTAGGTTGAACAGAATATCATTGGGAGCCCCTGTGTATAATGGGTCATATAATGGCTTCACTGTCTTATTGTGTGGATCAGGGAGGTTACAGATGAAGTTGCTGCAGTGTGGTTCCAGATCACGTGCTCTTTTACAGATAAAAAAAGGCACACAGAATGAGACAAAAATGAGGAAAGAAAGAAGAGGAGGGGAAGCTGGCTAAGAGGAAGCATGGAAGGAAGACAAGTCAGGGTGTAAAAATAAAGGCAAGGGCCTCTGATCCCCTGGAAGCTCCAGTTGGCTGGATCGAGTGCTCCATTGGGTAGACGTGCCAGTTCCCTGCTCTGCTCCATCACGAGCCCTGAAATGGTCTGAGCACCTCACTTAAACTGATTAACAGAGGTAATTTATAACATCTTCTGTTGGATGGAGGAATTCTTGTATTTTTATGTATATGAGTCCCATTCACTTGTTCTTGTTATAAAATAATTGATAACAAATAAAACACTCCAATAATCTAATTTTCTCTCCCTAGACCATTTCAAACAGCATTAGAGGTACTGTTTTTCCACTGAATTGATTGAACTAGTGAGTTGCTTTAGTAGCGTGCCCACCGTATATTTAAGTTAGTGAACTGTTTTCCCAAAGTCTTTGCAGACAGACCCTTGACCTGTGCACAGTGACTATGCTGAGGACTGACTGCTATTTTCCTCCTCACGTGTTCCTGATTTTCACTTTTTTTTAAAATAGGAGACTGTGCCTGGGAATCTCCAGAAAGTCTCACCTTATTAGCCTCTATATAGCATATATCAAAATTATTCATTTTGATACTTAATTGTTCGCTGGCTTTAACATAGTTTCTTTCCTTTTTTCCAAGTATATACAGCTCGCTGACTAAATTGAAAACTCCTCAAGGATAGTGTCGTGGACTGAATTGTGTCCCGCAAAATTCATACGTTGAAGTCTTCAAAGTGTGACTGTATTTGGAGAGAGGGCCTTTAAAAGAGGTAAAAAAAAAAGGTAAAATGAGGCTGTTAGGGTGGGTCCTAATCCAATATGACTGTGTCCTTATAAGAGAGGTGATTAGGACACACAAAGAGACACCAGGATGAACACACACGGAGCAAAGTCCGTGTGAGGACACAGCAGAAAGGCAGCTGTCTGCAAGCCAAGGAGAGAGGCCTCAGAAGACAGCAGCCCTGCCCACACCTTCGTCTTCCAGTCCCCAGAACGGTGAGAGAATAAGTTCTGTCATTTATGCCACCCAGGCGGTGGTGTTTTGTTATGGCAGCCCTCGCAAACCAATACAGATAGAGACATCTTATACACCTCTGCCCCATTGTGCCTCACCAAATGCTCAGCACACAACTTAGCACTTAATAATACCAGTTGCATTTATTTTATTTTTTAGGTATTTAAAAAAATCCATTCATGAAACATGTTTAATGTAATTCACTTCATATGCAGATACTTTGGTTTGTTGACGAACAAAGACTTGATCATTTGTTTGAATAGATGATATATGCCCGTGGTAAACATTTGAAATAAGATGAAGAATTATATGGTGAAAGGTAAACCTCACTAGCACCTCAGACCCTCAGGTCTCTTCCCTAGAGGCAGCCGTTATTCCCACGAGAAGTCTACCTTTCTAGAGACATCTTTACTTAAAAACACGTGTGTGGTGTATGTATATGTGTAGAATATACACATTTATATTATAGATATATAACATTTATGTAAATGCATCCTTTATGAAAATAACTATATACAACTAAACAAATAAATAATATATGCATATACACTCTGATTTTTTTTCTGTTTTATTTTGTTTTTAACACGGTAGCACGATGCGCACATTTCTACTTTTTAAAGACAGTCAATTTAACAAAATATTTTGGGAATTGTTCCATCTAGGACATACAAACCCCTCTCATTTTTTGTAACTTATTTTGTTGTGTTTACTTTAAATGCATCATCCTCCCTGTTTCCTCCACTCTAATCCACACACTTTCACAAGGATGTTCACGCAGAACACAAACAGGCAATGACTGTTAAAGGCGCTCATTCTTGCAGCTGTTTCCTGGCTGGAATACCCGAGTGAAGGAGTTAATCAGGCTCTCAAGTCATAGGCATTGAACAGAAGGGCACAATTTCCAGGCAGTCCAAACCAGCAGGAACAGGAACAAGGAGACGGTCTCGGACCAACCCCAGGTGTTTCTGATGACTACAATAACTGTGGGAGCACGCCAGCAATCACGTAGCCCACGTTCCCGCAGGGGTTACTGTGCAATTAATATTGTACCAAGAAATAGTAATACTTTAAAAAAGAAGCATGCATTAATCCATCACTCTAGAAAACCAAGATGTTTTCTTCCTGTTTCGTATTAGCACTTGTTCATTCGTACACATAACATTGATAGTTTTAATTACAAATCAGAGCAATTACGTATTCTGCTTTTGTCTCAAAGAGAATCATAAACATTATTATTTATTATTATGTTTACATAATAACAATTTTATGGTTGAATAATAGTCTAGTTAGTTGGTATATTGTTTCCTTTAATTTAAAAAAGGGACAACAGTATTATCTGAGTTATAATTAAAACTTACAAGAAAACCAATCTGACACATATTAATGATATACATAAATGTTATTGAGCTACAAGGTAATTGACTATAAAATGGGGGACAGCTCACGTAAATTATAATTAATGTTGTCTATACCCTACGAAATCAGAACTTTCTAGGGGAGAGGCTGTAGAGAAGGCAGTAGTTCAGATGCTCTCCTGAGCAAGGCGTACACCCTCCCATTCCTTTAGGAGTTTGTTTCAAGAAATGAGGCTGCAAATGTTTTTCCCCTTTTCTGCAGCTGGACCTCTACTTGTAGAGGCAGAGGGAGAAAAACAGTCTGCCTCCATCAGATAAGGTTAATCAGATTGATGTCCTAACAACTAGCTGCCATAAGGCATGAATAACTAATGGCCTTCTTTAACTAATTAACTTGATCAACAAGTATGTATTGCTGGATGTGAAATGCTCAGGGCGAAGACAACTTCTGCTCCTGTAGAATTTATAATCTAGACAAGGTATAGAACAGTAATCAAATAAATAATAAAATAATTACAAGTTTTGATTACAAGTAAGTGCTAAAAAAGAAAGAAACAGGGCACTACCACAGATAGGAAGGAAGGTGGGGCATCCTTTAGATAGGGGATCAGAGAAGGCCTCTCTGAGTAAGTCACATTGACACCGAAACTTGAAGGAGAAGAAAGAGTTGGCCACACAGAATAGGAGAAAGAGGGAAGAGGGGGCCACAGCTCCAAGTGTGATCAGACTTGGCATCCTGTCTACAGCCAGTGGGACTGCAGTTCGCTGGGCAGAAGAGAGTGTGGCCCTTGGTGAAGCAGAGAGGAGAGCAGGGGACCCAGCATGCAAGGCCCAGGGCACCACAGGAGGAACCTCCATTTCATTATAGGAACAAAGAGAAGCCAGGTAAAAGCTTTAAGCAGGTGAATGGCATAGATCAAATCATGTTTAAAAAAGAACTTTTGGCTGCTATGTGGAAATAGATTGGAGAGGGAGCAAGAATGAAAGAAGAGTGACTAGGAGGTTGTTGGTGTTGCCCCCATGTGGTGGCAGTGGAGATGGAGAATAAGCGACAAGATGGATCTCGATCAGGCACAGAGCTGACAGCTGAAATGACTGTGAAGGATAAGGGAAAAGGAAGGAAGATGTCCATGATGACTCCAGGGTTTCTGGGCGGGGGGCACCAAATTTAGAAGTAGAAGGCAGGAAATCAAGAGTTCTCTTTGGATATTTAAGTTGGAGATGTCTTATGAGGCATCCACATGGAGTTGTCAACTAGGCAGTCAGATACACGAGTCTGAGATCAATTTGGGACTTGTCAGCAGCCTGATATTTAAAGCCTAAAGACTAGATGAGACTCTGAAGGAGAGTGTATCATGGGGAAGAGAAGGGGGCCCAGGACTGCACCTCTAACATTCCCAGGGCTAGCCCACCGCAACCAGCAGTAAATCCCCACCTGGTGGAAGCTCAAGCTCTCTGAGGATCCCGAATGTGTTCATTATTAGCTGACCGCTCAACAGTCAGGGGGAATCATCCAGGGACGTTTTTTTCTTTCAGCTCTTTTTCTTTCTTTCCTGCCTGCTTTCTTTACTCTGGTATCCCCCGAACCCTAGGAACCCTCCTATGGGGAAAAGAGAGGGCAAGTGTGGGTGAGGTTTTTCATGCTCAGTGACCGTGTGGGCAGTCGCCTTATTCAGTTGGAAGTTGGAAGCTGTGCACAGCTGCCAGAGTAGTGCCATTCATTTCTCTGTTTTCATAGATGTAGGTAACTCTTGTGGGTCTTCCCCCAGAGCCCCACAAGCTCTTACCTCTGCGTCTTCCAGTAGCTCAGCACTTAACAGCTGTGGATGCTCTGTAGTGAGACTGTAAAGTAAGGGGCCAGCAGGGAGCACTGAGAGCATAAAGCCCAAGCCTCCCCATTTCCCAGGTGGGGATGGACTCACCCACGGCCACCCATGAAATGGAAGGGATTTCAGGCTTCGTTTCACCAACCACTGATCGACTGCTTTGATCAAGGGAAGCCGGTCAGCCTTCATTCAATCCAAGAGATGACTTATTTACTCTGGCCCCTAAGAAAAGACCAACCTCATGTTTAAAACCTCTCTAACTGGAAAAAGAAACTGAGAGTATTTCCAGGCCCCTAAGCATACACATGCTAAGAAATACCCTACTAAGGCTGCACTTTGCCCCAGCCTGAAGAAATGGGGTAGATTTTCTTACCCAGATCATCTTCAGTTTGAGACAGTGCATCTGTAGAGGCTCAGAGCATGCTGTATTGTGAATGACCATAAAAAGGGCAGGAGAACCTATAAATTAGAGAGAGAGATTTTGTATTTGCATAAGGAAACCCAAATCCTGCATAAACGGCACGTCTCCACACGGCCAAATAACAATAGACGGAGGTGTTGAATAATTGATAAAGCTTGTTCTTCCGTAAAGACTGGCTTTAGGAACGAGGACCAGAGGATGGAAGGAATTCAGTGGGAAAAGACGCCGTTTAATCTTTTCCGAGAAGTGTCTGGTGAGACAAACACACATTATTTTCTGATTCTGTCTCTCCTCTGCCCGACATTTTGCTCCTGATTTGTGTGAAGATGTGTCTCAGTGCCTGTTTGTGATTTCAGTGAATGGAGGCACGTGCTCTGCCTTCTAGAATGCCAAGATTCGTAGATTTTTGGGCCAGAGGAGCGTTAGAGATAATTCAGTGCATGTCTCTCACTTTCTGACAATGAAATTTTGGCTTGGCCAAAATTACACAGGGACTAGAGAGAGGCCCGCCATCCAGGACTTGTGATGGATGACACTGCTTTTCCCACGGTTTGATTCAAGCTGGTGGAGAACTGCCACTGTATGACATGGGTGGGATTTTATTTTCTTTGATAACTAGGCATTTGATGCAAGTTTCACTTTTTATTTTATTAAAAAATTTTGAAACATAGGAAAAAGAAAAAAACGCCATACATTCGATCATTGTTAGCATTTTAATGTATTTCCTCCCAGGGATTTATTTTTCTGTGCATATCTTTAAATAATTGTTATTTAGTGTATACATAATTTTTTTCAGTTAATATATGGTAAACATTTTAATGGGTGCAGAATATTCAGGCAAATGGATATACTATAACTCACTGAATGTGGTTGTTGAGCATTTAGAAAGATTCCACTTTTTGCTCTCTCTAAACACTAGTTATTACATGACATATAAACATCTTATGGCATATGGCTTTTCTGATAGATTACACCAGTAATATGGATCTCCAGAAAGAGAGTTAGAGAACCATGGTTATTACTGCATAGTCATAAGGTCATCCCGATTCACTATTGCTTTACAACATTAAGTGTTATCATAAAAATATTTGCTAGGGCCAGCCCCATGGCACAGCGGTTAAGTTCACGGGCTCTGCTTTGGTGACATGGGGTTAACTGGTTCAGATCCCAGGTGTGGACCTACACACCACGTATTGAGCCATGCTGTGGCGGGAGTCCCACATGTAAAATAGAGGAAGATGGGCACACATGTTAGCTCAGGGCCACTCTTCCTCAGCAAAAAGAGGAGGATTGGCGGGGAATATTAGCTCAGGGCTAATTGTCCTCCAAAAAAAAAAGCTAATTTCTTCATTGAATTCTCTTTTCTTCTATGGCTGCTGAATCCTCCTTTGGACATCTTCACCTTTGAAAGATTTTAGCTTTCTTTTTTTTTTAAAGATTGGCACCTGAGCTAACAACTGTTGCCAATCTTCTTCCTTTTTTTAAATTCTTCTCCCCAAAGCTCCCCAGTACATAGTTGTAGATTCTAGTTGTGAGTGCCTCTAGTTGTAGATTCTAGTTGTGAGTGCCTCTGGTTGTGCTATGTGGGATGCCCCCTCATCGTGGCCTGATGACCGTGTCCATGCCCAGGATCCGAACTGGCAAAACCCTGGGGCACCAAAGTGGAGCGCACGAGCTTAACCACTGGGCCACTGGCCGGCCCTGATTTTAGCTTTCTTAATTGCTTGTAGTTCCCTGAGCACAGCAGCCTATTCCATGGATCTTGTTTGCAGGTCTGTCTTGCTAAAATAGGAACCCCTTGAGGATGAAGTCTGTGTTTTATTCACCAATAGGTTCCCAGGGTCTTGTGTAGTACCTGGCACACAGTGGGTGCTCAATAAATGTTTATTTAACGAATGAGTGAGTAAATGGGGTTGAAAGTTCCCCCAGTCTGTTCAGTAGCTGTGGTTTCTGAATGCATTGTCTGGTTATCTTCCTTGCCCATTTACTTGCCAGTGTCGGATTTTTATTGACTTTTACTGGCATTTGAATATGAGCAGATATTAACTCTTTGCCTGTCCCATTTGGGCTGATAATTCGTTCCAGTCTATGGTTTGCTTCATATTTTAAAATTGAGAGTAGAAGTTGGGCTAATAAATGTGTCATCTCCTACTGCATTTTTCTCTACTTAAAAGGTGTTAGAAGGTGGGATGGGAGAAATGGGCGGGGGGAGTGAGGGAGGAGATAATTCTAAGGCAATGAGTTCTGAATTCTGAGAAAAATCAGACAATTTGGTTGCTCTATTTAAACAGATTGCATGGGTCGTTCATGTGAAGAGAGGAAATGTGTCGCCCACATCTCAGGCCCTCCGAAGCTGTAAAGGTCAAGCAGCCCCGGTGCTCAGTGAAAAACAAATTCTGCTCTTCCATACGGACGGGTAGGTTTCAATTAAAAGCCACACAGAGTGGCTGAGCAATTTCTTAATATATTCCATTTGTAAACCAGAAGCGAAAACACTCATTAGTAATCCTTAAATCGTTGGTGAATCAGCCCTGTCCATGGAAAACAAACATATAGCATCCTGCTTACGTTGAAAGAGGAAAATAACCTCGCCTTGCTTTTTTCCCCCTCTGTTGTCAGATATGCTTTTTATGTTTTTAAAAACATATCAAAAATTGTCTCATCTCCTTGTCCCTCTGGGTCTGTGGCTGCATTTGCAAACTTTAATATTTTTCTGATTCATATTTCATAAAGCAGATAAACTCATAAAATGGAAGCTGTCGAGATAACGTCAGCCCCCTCTAGTCACCTAAAGTGGAAGCTTAAGCCACATGGCTGGAAGAAAGAGAAAAGAATTTCAATTTCCCAAGATTGTTAAATCCATTCTTTGAAAAAGATTTCTGGTTCACAGGCAACAAATAAACAAAAAGAACAAACCCATCTTCCCTACTGGAAAAAGCTGCTTGAGGTTAGGGATCCGTAATGGATGTGTCCCCAGAACCTGGCGCAGTGTCCAGGAGATGATCTGATATGTTTGAAAGACGAGTAAACAATTGGGGTGTCCCTGCTTGGCTGGCAAATACCTCCCATGTGTGCCCCCAGATCCACCTCCATCCTCTACCTGCTTCTCTGCCCAGGAGGCTGACCTGCAGGGCCGCATCAATGGGCTCCTTCACCTCTGGCTTTCCAGGTGAGTTCAGCCAATAAGGAGTCAGAAGGAGGTTGGAGGGATGGAGTAGGGTGAGGATGGGGTATTTATTCCTTCAACTTCCTCCTTGTGAGATTGCTTCCGGCTGGCTGCTCTTCAGAGGTCAGAGCACCTGTCAGACGACCCTCTCCACCCCGTCCTCTCTTTCCAGGTTCCAGCGATGCTCTGACCCTCAACCCTTCAGCCTAAGAGTTCTGTGCTATCCCTTGTGATTCCTTCTTGCACCCTGCCCATACACTAGTCAATGTCCCTTTATTAAGTTCTCCTTGAATTATCCTAATTTGAATGTGCCATCTATTTCCTGCTGGAATATGACTGTTATAGATGGTCATGGAGTGTGTGCATGTTGGTTTAGTGGCTGCACCCTGAAATTCAGCCTGCAATCTGCTCACCAAGCTGTTGCCTGCAGAAAAAGCTGCCTTTTCTTTCTTATTTTTTTGAGGAAGATTAGCCCTGAGCTAACATCCGCTGCCAATCCTCCTCTTTTTTTTTTTTTTTTTTTTGCTGAGGAAGACCAGCCCTGAGCTAAGATCTGTGCCCATCTTCCTCTATTTTATATGTGGACACCTGCCACAGCATGGCTTGACAGGCGGTGTGTAGGTCCACACCTGAGATCAGAACTGGTGAATCCTGGGGAGATACGACTTAACTGCTCGGACACCGGGCCGGCCCAAAGCTGCTTTTTCTTAATGCTCATACCAGGGAGTACGGGCTGGTGCCACCTTGGGCCAAATGTACGTATTTGAGCTTCAATTCATTAAGAAAAGAAAATCTGCCAATAGATCCATTTTCTTTCTGCTGTCCCTCCCTCCCCCCCCATCCTGTGGGTTGAGCTTTGCCTGCAGCCTGAGTCATCTCTACTCACAGCTGCAGCCAGAAAAGCAGTAACAGGGCGGGGCTCCCGTTGCTCTCCAAGTGTTGACCACTTTGGCTGTTCCAACAGACGTAGAAAACCACAGACCAACGACAACAGTCCCTCTGGTTGTTTGGGGTTTTGTGGGCAAAGCAGCCATGGCCGGCTGTTTTCACCTCTTCCTCCAGTTGGGTCACCGTGCAGACTCACCCTCCCCCAGCTCATGGGACGCCCGGGCGATGCAGGATCAGCAGTACAGTCGGCAGAACCTGTTCCTGGTATTCCCATATTCAGTGTAGGCAACAAAAACAGACCTAAAGGGCAAAGGACACCTCAGAGCAATGAAATGTCCCTCCTTTGTGGGACATGAGGTCCAGCCCTGGGGCGGTGGGGAGGGGGGTGGTGCCTAGACTCAGACTCTCAGCTCCTTTCCTTGACAGTCATTGCTGATGATTTTAATTGACTTCACAACTTCTGCCTCAGCGCCTGGAGTGCTCCCAAGTAAGGGTGCTGTGAATTGCACGTTAGAAATGGGATGTGTCAACTCCCTTCGATTTTTACGTCTTCAACGACTAAGGGTGTGCTGTGTCTGATGAGTGAAGGAGACAGTCATCTCTCCTCATCCACACAAAGGAAGTGACAGTCACCTGGGTTACTAGACCAGGCTAAGGCCTCTAAATCAGACGTGATTGTTCGGTTCAGATATTGCTTCCTACTTTTCTCTTGCCTGTGCGTTTTGAAGCTCATCTGAGACTCATTGAGCTCCTTGTACAGCATGAGCTCTCCCCTATAACACCAGACTCAAGCCGATTTTAGGTCAGAAACCAACAGATCCTTTCAGCAACACTCAAAGAGATAAAATCTCTAGTTGCAGACTGTCCTTGCTGCTGAAAGAGACTGGCTAGATTTGAGCAGCAATAATTAATTTCAAAGAAATTTTCCATCTCCAGGCCTTCGCATCTCACTAATTATTTTCAAAGTAAATTGAATTTGCTTTGCAGTATCTTCCAGCCCCACCTTGCAATAAGCAATTTAACGTGAAATTGCTGACCTGTACTTGCTCAGTCCAGCCATGGATTCCTAATCCTTCTGCAATTTAGAATTATATCGGCTTTGAGCTGCAACTGAGTTTTCCACAAGCATAATTATCGCTTTCTTTATTTTTACCTGTAATAAGCAGCAGTGTTACTGAAGTGCACAGGAAAGCTTCAGCTAGCGGCTGAAAATTACAGAATATCAATCTCCGGCTTCTATGCTGTGGGTGGGTGGCAGTATATTAGAAAATGGAACTGTAGGTCATTTGGGGAAAATATTTCAGTGAAATCCACCAACCTGGGTGATGTGGTGAATCTTAAAACCAGAAAGAAAGAGAGCCAAACCAAACAAAAAATAGCTTGTTTTTCCCTTTGAATGAACAGATAGCAACGTCTTTAAATGCTAAATGGTGCAGTCCTGAGCCCTTTCGAGTGGCCCTCAGGGACTATTGTCTGAACTGCCAATCAAGTTACCTGGTTTTCTGCCCTCTGTGCTTCTTTCCTCTCCCAGCTTTCATTCAAATGTTCTGTGGTGATTAATAGAGACTTGTCAGCCTCTTATTTCAAAAGGCTTCCCTATAATATCAGAGCTATAGGAGAGTTATTTACAAATCTGTCTAGCATAATGGCTTGATATCATCATACCTGTATAGCAGCCACTGAAATCCAGAATCTCTAGACATTTTACCTGTTTCTGTTTGGCCCTAAGTTAGGTCATTTCTCCTTCAATGGTAGCCAAGTGCTTTAGAAATGGATTCCCCAGGATGCCCCTTGCTCCTGTGTGTGAAGAAATGGGCACAGTGTAGAGGAACCAGTGTGCACAGGGGACCCAGGAAGATGGTGAATGAAGAGCCACAACCCAGCAGGAGAGAAGATGCTCAAGTTAAAGGGGCGCTCTTGACCCCAACATAGAACTCGGGGCCTTTAAGAAGGTAAGATTATGCACCCCACTTCCAACGTGTGTAGGTTTTTCCCCATACCACCAAGAAATTCTCGGACATCAGCTGGGTACCCTAAACTTCACTCAGTTCTGACACTCACTACCTGGAGGTAGCACCAAATCACACAGGTTAAGGGCTCAGTCCTACAAGACTGTCCCCACCTCTACTTCAGACGCCAATCGCCAAGTCCAAGTTGTCCCCTGCACTCGGACCAACTGGCTATAGATCCAAAGTTCCAACGACGCCCTTCTTGGGTTTGATTAATTTCCTAGAGCGGCTCACAGAACTCAAAGAAACATTTTACTTACTAGATCACCTGATTATTATTTAAAATTAATTAACAGAAACCTCATTAAATTGGCGTTAGGAGACCAAAAGAGGGCGCTCTCAAGCCCTACATTGATATCAGAGCCCAAGAGGAAGAAAGACTTCCTCCTCTCGACCAGTAAGAAGCTCAGCCAATGAGAGACTGTCCCAACTCAGCAGATGCAAAGCTACTACACCTCAAACTCTGTTTGCAACAGTCCTTCAAACTTCTTCCTTCCTATAAGAGTTTCTCTTCCCTTTGCTGCTGGGGGATTGCACATGGCTCACCATGTTGGCAGACTCCTAATTGCAGGTGTTTGCTGATCCAAAATAAACCCACTTTTGCTGGAGAAATTACTGGCTATTTGTTGAAGGTCAACAGTCGCCAAAAGATATAACTCAGGGACAGCCAGATGGAAGAGACACATAGATAGAGCAAAGTATTGGGGAAGAGAGTAGAGCTTACATGCCCTCTCCAAGGGCCTCACTCTCCCCAAATCTCCCTGTGTTTACCAACCCAGAAGCTCTCTGAACCCTTCCTTGTGGGTTTTATGGAGGCTTCATTACATAGCATGATTGATTAAACAATTGGCCATTGGTGCTTGGTTCAATCTCCAGTCCCTCCCGCCTCCCCAGAGCTGGGGGGTTGGGGGTGGGTAGAACTAAAATTTCCCACCCTCTAATCATATGGTTTGTTCTCCTGGCAACCACCCCATTCTTAGGTGCTTCCAAAAGTCACCTCACTGACATAACAAAAGATGCCTTTATCGTTCTCATCACTTAGGAAATTCCAAGGGTTTTAGGAGCCCTGTGCCAGGAAGGGGTCGGAAGACCAGATATATATTTTTTATTATAAATCACAATATCTCAGAAGGGTTGTAGCAAAGTGGGGCTGAAGTTCTGAGGAAGAAGAGGGTAAACTCTCAGTAGTTGCCAACCAGGGCAATTTTTGTCCCCCAGGGGACATTTGCCAATATCTGGAGATATTTTTGGTTGGCACAACTGGAGGGGTGGATGCTAAGCCCCAAATGAGGGTGTGACTGACAGTCTGACTTACAGGGGTCACACACCAGGAAGAGGTGGAACCAGGGCTCGCATTGCCTCCCTCAGCAGCTCCTGCCTGTCTCCCTATGTGCAAACGGCGCGGCCATTCTGGGTCCAGCTCTACTGCCTGCTCTCTGCACTCCCAACCCCCCAACCCATCTCTAGCCCAGCGTTTCTCAACCAGGCACTGTGGACGTCATGGCTTCATTGTGGAGGGGTGTCCTGTGCGTTGTAGGATGTTAGCAGCTTCCCTGACCTCTGAAAATCACTCCATCCCTTTGAGCCTCAGTTTCCTCATCTGTTAAATCAGTTCATTCTTCAGACAACAAATATCTGTTGAGACTCTCCTATGTTCTGGAAGCTGTCCTGGGCACTGGGAATACCACGGTGAATAAGAAAATGTCCCTGCCCATAGTTGGCTTACATTCTGCTGGGAGATAAAACACTAAAAACATAATTGAATAGAAATTTAATATATTGTCAGGCAGACAGAAGTGCTACGCATAATGATAAAGCAAGGTAAGGGATGGAGAGTCAGAGGAGATGCTGTTTCAGCCAGCAGCATCAGGGAGGGCCACTCTGAGAAGGTGACAGTTCAGCAGTCCTGAATGAAGTTAGGAGGCAAACCGTGGGATTGTGGTGGAAGGGCATTGCAGGCAGAGGGAACGGCAAGGGCAAAGGCCCTGAGGCAGGGGTGTGCTTAGTGCCCTCAGAACAGCTGGGGAGAGGCGGGCATGGGCTGACCTCCGAGGCCAGGGGTGGGGATCAGGGCACAGCAACACTGCAGAACTTGGCCTGGGGCAGGGCTCCCCCCAGGAAGCCCAGCATCCACAGCAGGACACCTGAAGAGGGTGATGTCTGGGGATGGTTGCCTTCAGTCTCAAAGTTCCCTCCGTTCCCTCAATTGCTCAGCTTGCACTGACCTCCTCCTTTGTCCCTGGCTTTTCCTGACTTCAGCCTCTGATAGGGGGCCTGCTTTGATTCTCTGCTTCTTCTTGACCTCCTGGCCCTTTGAACTCACCAGCCTGGAAGTGGGCATTCCCAGCCTGTCCTGAGATCGTCTGCTTCCAGCTTCTAGGCCCGAGTCCTCAGGGCCTGTTTGCAGTTAGGGGTCAGCGAATATCCTCCTTCGGGCCCCCTGGTGGTAGACCGTTTGTGACGGGGAGGGCTCTGTACAGTTTGTGATTATATGTGTGTATACACACACAGACACTTTTTTTCTTGGCCTTGCCATATGAATGGCAAATACTAGGAACAGATGCCATCAATCAAGTCCCTTTCTCATACCCAAGTCAGATCAGATTTCCATAACTGATGATTATGACTGTCCTAGGAGCCAATGGTAATTGCCAGGCAGGCAAGATGAAACCCTGGCTTAAAGGCGCCACACCTTGCCTTAAAGAGCAGCCTGAAGTGGACACAGGCTGGCAGAGCCGTCTATCAGGAATGGAGAAACCTCCAGTCACAGCGAGAGGGACAGACTTCAGCTTCATGAACGTAAGAAAGTGGGCGATTTCTCTCTTACCACATGGAGTTTCAAGTAAGTTCATTACTGAGGGGTTTAGACATCATTTGGTAATTCAAACAGGAAGCCGTAACAGGTTTTTGGCAGGTAAGTGATGTCATTAGAGCTGTTCTTTAGGAAGGCTGATCTTGCAACTCTGTGTAGGATGAATCCGGGTGCGGAGAGAAAGCATTAGATAAGGTAGAAGGTGCAGAGACTTGAAGAGGCTCCAGCGTATATGATCCCAGATTGCCTTTCTCCATTCTTGGGCAAGATAAGCTGTGGGACTGAGTGAAAGGGTTGATGTTCTCAAGGCTCTGAAACCTGCCTTCTTTATGCAAGTCCAACACCCACAAACGACGGAAGGAGCCAGAGCTTCCCCGGAGAGCAAACTGGTTACCACACAGCATATGCAGCTGGAGCAACAGTTTAAATGGAAATGTTCTTGCTACCAGGAATTAATTATCATCTAATTTGCACGGCCTGTTGATTAACTGTGCACATGGCCAAAAGTCTAGGGTAAAGCTCCTTCACTGAAAGTTGGCGATGCTTTCCCACTTGATCTGGGAGAGAAACAGTCCATGTTCAGAAGTGTTTTTCCAAAATCGGAACCACCCAAGTCAACAGCAAAAAGGGAAGAGGCCAGGGCATTTCTCACCCCCCATCCTCCAGGACCAGGCTCCCACTCTGAGAAGATGTCCAGAACTTGGCCAGTCCTCTGGGTGCAAATTCTATTTAGTTATGAGGCTGAATATACACTTCAACTAAACACCAATTTATCAAGTATCTTGGTAAGAAAAGGAAATATTTTTACTGCAGATATATAAAGATTCTGAAACCCAGTAGCACTCCGTGGAGTGTGCTAATTATAATCAAACCCATTCGTAATGAAGAGAAACAAAATGAATAAACACAAGCCTGTCCAACGTTGGAGCCTCAGGAGTGACTTCATCACTATTACTGATGGACACCACTGTGATGTTGAGGCCAAAAGTAGCAGATGTCTGCAGAGAGAAATAAGGGACTTGGAGATGCAGTGTTGGCGAGTTGGCACTTCATCTCCCTGCTTAATTAGATTTGGGCCTTCTCTTCCTAAAGAGCTTAGGTCTTGGCTTGGCTTCAGAAAAGATGACTACCAACAAGCTGGCCACTGGTACATAGAGGGGTCTGTCCGTCACCTGATCTTAGTTTAGAGAATCTAGTTTCTTTATGTTTTCACAAGAAAGGCTTTAATTTTAAACAAGTAAAATGTGGAAATGCCTGGCTACCACCTGGACACAAAGCCCTGTGGAAAATAAATGCCACTTGGAGCACTATGATGGCCCAAGCCAGATCCATTGTGGGCCACATTCAAGCAGTGGGTCTGAACTGGAGAGAATTTCAAAGATTTTCCTGGGGGAAGTGGCTGAGCCTAGATCACATGGGTGGGTGGTGGAGGTGAGAAGCCCACCCTGACAGAGTTTTCCTAGAACTAATCTAGCCTCCAGGGTTGGGCCACAGCATGAAGAACCCAGCAATGTCAGTCCACTCTCCCAGGACCTGATATTGGTGAGGTATTGTCAATTTAGGACTCAATAGAGGCCTGAGAAATGACTCCGTCTGCCCACAATATCCTCACATTCTAAGTTTTTCCCCCTCCCACAACAAAGCCCATTCCTGCTCTTTCCACATTTATTAAAAAATAAAATTTTCATCACAGGAGCTTCCAGTGATCGTCTTTATCATTTTATTAGAAAAAGTATTATTATCAAAAGAAGATATAGTAGTCATAGGGATGAGACCTGGATATGCATTCTCCGCCATGGCCCTGCGATGGGGCCCCATCCCTCCTTCCCGGGCTGCTGTGACAAGGGAATGCACCTTTCCGAGACCTATGAGACAATGTTGGGGATGGCTGTGTGAGCTCGCCCCCTCAGACATAGCTGCCCCACTTTCTCGAGGCCCACCCTGCCTGCCCTCAGCAGCTGCAGCACCAACCTGGAACAGAAGGGTCTGGGAGACCACCTCTGTGCCCGGCTAAATTCAGCAGAAGGTGCTTTGCTTGCGAGGACTTGTTCACTGAAGTTTCACTGTGTCGTGCACGTAGGGATTTCCTATATAAATAAGTGTCTATTGTATTGTTTTTCTGCCTTTTCTGTGTTTGAAATTTTTCAAGATAAAAAATGGAGAAAAAATGACTAGTTCTGTCCAGATTGGCTGAGCCATCTGTCTTTTTACAAAGCTCCTGAGAGGTGCTCCTGCACAGGGCTGGTGAGGACTACAGCACTCATCATTTCCACATTATTTGAGAGTCTCTTTGTTGTCGACTCTGACCCCCCTGGGAGATAGCCAGATCCTTGAGGCAAGGGGCCTTTGTCTTTCAGACCTTTGCATTCCCCTGTCTCCACAGCCCTACCATGGGCCTGGCGTGTAGTGGGTATTTAATATGTGTTTGTTGAGTGTAACCAAAGAAGTTATATCCAAGGCAGATTGGTGATTATAATATGTATTATTCATGCACTCAATCAATCTTTCATCATTTATTGAGTACCTATTGTTTCATGCGTGTCAGAGGCACAATGGCTCATATAATGATTTTGGCACTACTGACATTTTGACCAGATAATCCTTTGTTGTGGGGGGCTATCCTGTGCTTTGTAGGATGTTTAGCAGCATTCTTGACCTTTACCCCCTAGTTGCCAGTAGAGCCCCCCAAGTCGTGGCAATCAAAAATGTCTCCAGACGTTGCCAAATGTCCCCTGGAAGGCAAGTTACCTCCAGCTGAGAAACATTGACCTTCAAGACAGTCTGCCTTTAAGAAACTTGAAGCGTAATGAAGGGAATGGACACATACACGCAATGAAAGATAAGTCGTGTGAAGGACTGTAACGTGTTACACAATGCTATGGAGCGCAGCTACGGGAAACATTATTCCATGTGGGGCATTTGACAAGACACTGTATGAACGAACTGGGTCTGGATTTTAATGGCCTTATAAGTGGGAAGCTTTTTCAATGTAATTTCCTTTCTTAAGCTTCTGCCGCCTTACACTTGTACAGTCTGTGGTCACCCATGTCATCTTCTGGTCCTCATTACAATCCTGTAAAGTAGACAAAACAGATATTATTGACTCTGTTTTATAGGTAAAGAAACTGAATGCAAGCTAGTCTGAATAACTTGAGAGGCAATGAAGTGGCTCACAGCACAGACTCCGGAGCCAGATGGCTTGAGTTTGAATCCTAGCTCCACCACCTTCCAACCCTGAGCTCTGGGCTTGTTTCTTAACCTCTTCACACCTCAGTGTCCTCACGTGGAAAAGGGAGCTATTATTAACTATTATTAAATTCCCATTGACAGGCTTGTTGTAAGACACTGACATGTGTCAAATGCTTAAAATGGGGCCTAAACTATAAAAAACACTATAGAAGTGTTTGCTACTATTATTCCTGTTACCAAGGCCATGCGGCAACTTTATGACAAATGTGAAATGATCATTTGGATCAGCAGTCTCGTGGTCCAGTGTTTTCTCCCTCCCAACATCTTCTTGCTATTTGAGAAAGAAAAAATCAATTATGGACACTACTTAAAAGTTAGCTGAGGGGCTGGCCCAGCAGTGCAGTGGTTAAGTTCGCATGTTCCACTTCAGCAGCCCAGGGTTCACCGGTTCGGATCCTGGGTGTGGGCATGGCACCGCTTGGCAAGCCATGCTGTGGTAAGCGTCCCACCATATAAAGTAGAGGAAGATGGGCACAGATGTTAGCTCAGGGCCACTCATCCTCAGCAAAAAGAGGAGGATTGGCAGCAGATGTTAGCTCAGGGCTAATCTTCCTCAAAAAATAAAAAAGTTAGCTGAGAGTATGACGTCAGCATCATGGCAGAGTGAGTTATTCCCTTTGTCTCTCTCCTTGAAGTTACAACTAAATGGACATCCATTAACCCATGGAGGATTCCCTACACAGCACAACAGGACACCTGAGAGATCCAAGCAGCTATATATCTGAAGGTGGTGGACTGGACCCCGGAAAAACAGTGGAACTAAGGGAGTGGACTCCTCCCCCTCCTCAGCGGCAGTGATCCAGATCATGGATCCTCACACAGTCATTGGTGCAACTGTGAGTGGAGGCAAGGATAGCCTGGCCCACATGCGAAAACTTTCAGAATGGTAAGCCTGGCCTGCCATGGTAACCTGCATGCATGAACATTCCCCACTGAGTGGTGGTGGCTCAGCCTGTGCAAAGTCACCCTGACTGCCAAGCACAGCAGCCCAGATGGACCTGTCCACCAAATGCAGCATCCTGGCCCATGCAAGGGCACCCTGTCCATGCTAGCATGACCCATCGAACAGCTGCAGCCAGCCTGCACAAACACAGAGCACCTCAATGTGCACAACTATTAGCAGTTGGGGTGGGAACAGAAAACACAGCCCCTGGCCCTCCCTACAGTGGTAGCAGCTGGAATCTGTGACCAGAAGAAACAGGAACCACAGCAGAAATTATGACCCAGCCCCCAGTGACAGCAACCGCAACACCAGATCCACCAGCAGCAGGGGCTGTCTACAAGTCTCTGGGTCCCCCGGCCTCTGCCAGTGACAGTGACACCTGTGAACCCAGCACTCCTGACAGCAGTGCAGCCAGCACCCCAAGACAACCCAGGCACAGCAGTGCAGGTGGTATATGGGACAGGAGCATCCAGGCCTGTGGAGACCCAGTGGACGAGCACAAGGCCCAGGTGACCAGATCCAAAGTGACCAAAGCTGTATCCAAGTAAGAAAACGTGGTTACTGCCACAGATGCTTTGGCAGAGGATCAATTCATCAAATACCATGCAGAGCTACAGGAGCATTGCAGAGCAGAAAGAAAATGACAGCTCTCCAGAAACCAAACCTGAAGTCACAGATTAAAATCTATATGACAGAGAATTCAAAATAGCTGTCATAAAGAAACTCAGTGAGTTCCAGGAAAACCCAGAAAGACAGTTCAGTGAGCTCAGGAATAAAATGAATGAACAGAAGGACTACTTCACCAAAGATAATGAAGCCCTAAAAAAACCATACAGAAATTCTAGATATGAAGAACACAATTAATGAGATAAAAAATAGTGTAGAAAACACAAAAAATAGAGCATACCTTATGGAGGAGAGAGTCAGTGACCTGGAATATAGAAATCTAGAAATGCTTCAGGTGGAGGAGGAGAAAGAACCAACATTGTAAAAAAACAAAGAAATTCTTCCAGAAATATCTAACTCGATTAGGAAAGGGACATAAGGGTTATAGGTATCCCAGAGGGAGAAGAGCGGGGGAAGGAGCAGAGAGCTTGTTCAGAGAAATCAATTATTGTTCAACTGGCACTGCTGGGAAAAGCAGACCCCAAGACCACCATTCTCTATCTAAAAGTCACCGTCCAGTGGAAATATCATGAAACCACACATTACAGTAGATTTTCCAGTAGTCATGTAAAAAAAATAAAAAGAGGTGGAATCAGTTTTGACAGTGTACTTATTTTATTTTATTTAGCTCAATAGATCAAAAATATTAGTGCTTCGATATGTAATCAACAAAAAGTTATTAATGAGCTATTTAATGTTTTTTTCATACTAAGTCTTAGACATCCAGAGTGTACACATACAGCACATCTAACTCGGATTAGCCACATTTCAAGTACTCAATAGCCACATGTGGCTTGTGGCTGTCATATTGGACAGTACACATATTCTAAACACAACAAAGAGCAAGTTTTTTGGTGTCTGGACACATATTATTTCAGACTGTGCCCTGGCCATGGCAAAGCAGAGCAAATAGTGACAGTCTTCCTGAGTTTTATTTGTAGGACACTGAATCCTCTCCTTGCTTGCTCTTATCCCAACTTCACCAAAATGAAACAATTAGATATTTTAAAAAACTATAAGAGTTCAGTAATTAACCTTTCAATCTCAATTTAATTTGAGTACAACTTTCAATAAATTGACACAACAACTCTAGATGCCACCCTTCAGGCAGCTCACAAGTGCACACACAACTTCTGAAAGCCCCAAGTTCCTACCCAGATGAAGCTTCAAGGGCCCCCTCTGTGATCAGTCTGCCTTTCTATCTCTTTCCATGGCAAACACAGAGCCGCCTGCTCTGACTCCACTGGAGGTGACCTCATATCGCCTCCCAATGCCTTCTGAGCAATCTGGCATCATCCCTCCTCTGCCATCCCCAGCCTGGGGAATGGAATGGAGGCTGAGAACAATTAGTGAGCTGTCTGAGGCCAGGCGACAATTTGTCACCGCTGATGGAACACAAGCTGTCAGGCCCTGGGTGTCTTTAAAATGCTCTGGAGTGCAAGCATTGCACATTCCCAGCATTTTTATAAGAGCCGTGTCCAGGGTGATAATAGCTAAATTCTCACCACGCATAGTGTATTACCTAACTGGTTTAATCTTCACAGCAGCCCTCTGAGGCTGTTACTCTTACCATTCCCATTTTACAGATGAGCAGACTGAGGCATAGAGGGCTACATCGCTTGCCTGAGGTCATACAGGCGTAAGGGGCAGAGAGGAGTCAAACCCAGACAGAGTGTGAGCTCCTCACCACACCACAGGGCACCTTCCAGACTTGGGTTGGATCACTGGCATTTTCTTCTCATTTGGGAATGTAGGCTCCCACTCTGTCCTCAGCACCTGGAAGGGTGCCTGACACTTACTGGGCGCTCACTAGTGATCTCTTAACTGACTAACTGCCACCTGTTTGCTGCTGCTGATGTCCAACCTTAGCCCAGATCATAATTCAGGCTGATGGGTGCTCCACTTGGCACCTTTTGTCCTGCACTTGAACTGACTTTGCCTCCTGGGTTGCGCTTGACTTTTGTCTGTGGCCTCTCTGTAAGTGATCTGAGCCCTGCTCCAGAGCCAGGGATGTATTCACTTGCAGCTCAACTCAGGCTCAAGACAGGTCTGATCTTGCCATGAGCACCATTGAGTCCCACTTTCCCACCTGCTGAAAGATGAGACTGGGCCAGATGACCTCAAAGGAGTACCAAGTCTCACCCCGCCACTGGGAAGGTGGAGGAGTTGGGACGTGGAGATAGAGTAGAGGCTGATGCGCAAGGGTTTCTGTGTGCAAGAAAATGTGCTCTGTGCCAGCCTTCATGGCTGGGTCCAGGCAGGGGAGCCTGGCCCTGGCTACCCATTCACAGGCCTTTCGAATCTGGTGTGGATGGAGCAGGTTCCCATTTTCCCTCCTCCTCCCACCCCAGGCTCTAAGCCAGGTCTGTCTGACTCCAGGCTCGATTTTGTTGTCACACTGACTGACGGCGGAGGCCTGTCCTGAGGAGAAGTCATCCTCTAATCCCTTTCCACTCACCTGGCAAAACCTCATTTTCTGCATCTGAATACCAGAGACCAGTAAGAGCTCCCTTGAATGGTGGAGGGTGTCAAAGGGTGCAGCCTTGGGAGGGCCCTGGGGAAGCAGGAGGTCCCTTGTGGTCAGGGAACCCCCTCTCCCCCGTGCAGGCTCAGGTCCAGTCCTGGGAAGTGTGCAGGCCCTCCCATACCAGGCCTGGGCCTTCTTGCTCATGCATCCTGCTTGGTAGGAAGAGAGGCCTCTGGGAGGGGAGACCTTGAACTTTGTGGGGAGCAGCTGGACAGCTGGGCTGTGGGTGAGTGTGGGACACAGGGCCAGCTATACCCAGGTCCACATGCAGGTTTCTTTCCTCTGATTCTCAAACGAGGATGTTTCCATGATACCAGATGGCAATGTTTGACCAATTTTCTTTCTGTTTCTGTCTCTGTCTCTCTCTCACAACACATACATTACACCAAGCTCCAGATCTGAGGTGCTCAAAAAGAGCATGAGGAATATTATTCAGCCATGAAAAAGAAGGAAATCCTGCCATTTGTGACAACGTGGATGGACCTTGAGGACATTATGCTAAGTGAGATAAGCCAGACAGAGAAAGACAAGTACTGCACAGTATCACTTATACGTGAAATCTAAAAAAAAGCCAAACTCATAAAAACAGAGAATGGAAAAGTGATTGCCAGGGGCTGGGGCAAGGGGAAACGGGGAAAGGTTGGTAAAAGGGTACAAATTTTCAGCTATAAGATGAAGTTCTGAGGATGTATAACATGGGGACTGCAGTTGATAACACTGTATTGTATAATTGAAATTTGCTAAAAGCGTAGAACTTAAGTGTTCTTACCAAAAAACAAAAAAATAGATAAATATGTGAGGTGATGGATGTGTTAATTAACTAGATGGTGGCAATCCTTTCACAGTGTGTACATATTTCAAATCACCACAATGCACACTTTAAATATCTTATAACTTGGGGCTGGCCCCGTGGCCGAGTGGTTAAGTTCGCGCGCTCCGCTGCAGGCGGCCCAGTGTTTCGTTGGTTCGAATCCTGGGCGCAGACATGGCACTGCTCATCAGACCACGCTGAGGCAGCGTCCCACATGCCACAACTAGAAGAACCCACAACGAAGAATACACAACTATGTACCGGGGGGCTTTGGGGAGAAAAAGGAAAAAATAAAATCTTTAAAAAAAAAAAAAAAAAAAAAATCTTATAACTTTGTCAGTTATACCTTAGTAAAGCTGGAAAAAAAAAAGAGCATGAGGGCAAACCTCTAAGAGGATTTAATGTCGTTCTCCCAAACTTGATTAAACAAAGCCATCTGGGAACTCTCTTTCTCCCCGGGGCTGTTATTCTTTAACTCCCTCAAAAGCAGGGGTCAGTGGTGCTAAACGCAGAATGACCAGAATGACGTTCAGCCACCCGAGTAACGCCAGCCCTGAGAGTCAAAGGCCTTCGTGGAAAAGTCAACTTTTACCCCAAGCATTAGCAGACCGGATGGGTTTGCGGAAGCTTCTGGAGCTTTAAATTGTCAAGTGCTAGTTATCCCTTCCAGGGACATCCGGTCAGTCAGGATACAGACTTCAGACAGGGCCCTCTCTCATCACAGCCTAACAGTTCAATCTTTCAAAGGGCTTCAGTGCTTTCATTCTCTGCCCACAGGGACAATTGAAATCAGGAGATGCAGACATGTCCTGGACAAGAGAGACACGACACAAGTCACCCTAACAGGTTGTGGAAGTGGTGGCTGCAGATGAAGGCCGGCCCAGGGAACCGAGGTGAGGACCATCTCCCACAGCTGGGGGGAGGCACGGCTGGGTTCCTGGAGAAGGTAACCCGGAGCCGAGCCTGGAAGAGTGAGTAGGAGCCAGGAAGGGCATCTCCAGCAGAGCAGACAGCGGAGTGTGTGGACGTGGTCAGTGCTGCTGGAGGGTCAGGCAGGACACACCTGGCGGGAGACGAGCTTGCAGCCCCAGGAAGAAGCAGGCATGAAAAGCCTCGTGTGCTGTGATAGGGAGCTTGCACTGCATCCTGCAGGCAATGAAGCACCGCAGAGAGTTTTAACTAAGGCAGTAACACAGACAAATAATAGTGGTAATTAACATTCATTGAATGAATACTTTTTATACGTCAGACATTGTTCTTAGTGCTCTGCATGTGTGTATTAACTCATTTAATCCTCACAACAGCCTGATAGGGCACACACTTCACAGCTGAGGAAACTGAGGCATGGAGTGCCCCTACAGCCACGTAGCTCCTCAGTTGTGGGGCTGGGAATTAGCCAAGGAAGTGTGGTTCCTGAGCCCACTCTGTCAGCCTCTCTGCTATTATTTGTAATTTTATAGCCATTGCTTTTCAAATGGGATTTTAGGTGAATAACAATAAAACTATATATATATACAGAATAAGCTAATTAAAAATAAAATTCAAAATGAAAGTGAGAACAGAAACAGAAAAGTAAGGAGACGTTTATAGTAAGAATCCAGGAAACGTCATCAGGGAACTGGAATCCTAGCCTCCATCTGAGCTTTCTGACCAAAAAAGTGCAAAACGTGCAGGACACAACCCTCTTTGTCCTTGCTGAGTAAGGGGCGCGTGCACATTTATCTGGAGAGATGCAATGCTTCCTTGTGCTGAATTCTAGAAGGACATCTGTTCTCTAACCCCAATATTAAGTGTGATATAAGACACCAAGTGTATTAGTTTCCTAGGACTGCTGTAACAAATTTCTGCAAATTTGTGGCTTAAAACAACGGAAACTTTGCTCACAATTCTGAAGGCTGGAAGTCTAAAATCAAGGTGTTAACATGGTTGGTTCCTCCTGGAGGGTCTGAGGGAGAATCCACGCCTCTCTCCTGGCTTCTGGTGGCTGCAGGCGATCCTTGGAGTTCCGGGGCTTGGAGATGCACCACTCCGTCTCTGTCTCTGTCTTCACATGGCTTCTCCCTGTGTGTCTCTGTATCCCTGTGTCTTCACATGGCCTTCCCCTCTGTGATTCAGAACTCCTCTCCTTTCTCTTGTAAGAAAAACAGTCTTTGGATTTAGGGCTCATCTGAAATCCAGGATGATCTCATCTCGAGATCCTTAAATTAATCACATCTCCAAAGACCCTATTTCCAAGTAAAGTCACCTTCACAGGTACCAGGGTTAGGATTTGAACACATCGTTTTTGGGGAGCTGCTATTCAATTCACTACACAAGGCATTCCATAACAATTCTGCAAAATAATTAGAACTATATTTTAATGGCTGCTTCTCACGGTGATAAAAGCCAAGGATAGAGTTTTGATTGCAATTCAACCCACTTGAGGTAGGCAGCTCCATTTAATTGGGCCACCAAGGGGCTTGTCTGTCCTCCTGAGATGGTTCCTGAATAGAGTGTCTTGTGAGCTATGTGTCTTTGGTGGAGAGAACGTCACTGTAGGTGAACTCAGGTGTAAACAAGACGCTCAGTATGAAGCGGAGTTCTCGGCCAGAGCCTGTCGGTGGGAGGCTGCCTGACCTTGTAAAGAAGTTCCTAACTAGGGGCATATGTGGGAATCACCAGGGGAGATTGTGCAAAATACACATGCCCCAGTTGCATCCAAAGCAAATGAAGCAGAATCTCTGACATTTATTGTCCTTTCCCTTGCTGACTTTTTAGTAGGAATGTCCACTTGTGATGGAGTGGTTGGGACAACCTGTTCCAGGCTGCTGCTCGTTTCCTTTCAGTCTAATGACAAGGCGGGGGGGGGGGACTGAAGGTGACACATGTGCTAGGTGCTTTACATACTTAATTTTGTTATTGTGTTAAACACACACAACATAATGGTCACCATTTTGTAGTGTACAATTCAGTGGTATTTAGAACATTCACGGTCATGTGCAACCATCACCATCATCTAGTTCCAGATCATTTTCATCATCCCAATAGGAAAGCCAGTACTCATTAATAAGTCACTCCTCTTTCCTCCCTGCTCTCAGGCCCAGGAAACCACTGATCTGCTTTCTACATCGGGATTTACCTATCCTGGTCACTTTAGATGAATGGAATCATACAATATGTGGCCTTTTGTGTCTGGCTTCCTTAACATGTTTTCCTGTTTCATCCATGTTGTAGCATATACCAGTACTCTCTTCCTTTTTATGGCTGGATAACATTGCATGCTATGGATGTACTACATTTCATTTATCCATCCATCAATTGATGGACATTCAGGTTATTTCCACCTATTGGCTATTGTACACAGTGTTGTGATGAAGATTTGTGCACAAATTTTTGTTTGAACATCTTTTTTCAATTCTTCTTATATACTTTTTAAAGTAGATCTATTAATATCTTATATTACAGATGAAGAAATTAGGCCTTGGAGATCTTACTTGTTTGAGTCTTACAGCTAGTAAGTCACAGAGTTGGAACATAAGCGCCAGTTTCTGTCTCCAGATTCTAGGCTCTCTCCACCGCACTATGAGCTGCTTCTGAGAAGTCAGACCTGACTTGTCTGCTGTGGTAACCTTGGAATTATGCTTTCTTACTTTCTGTTCTCAACTTTGGAGAACACCTTTTTGGGCATCCAAGACCTGTTATGTCTGATATGGGCTTGTTCTCTCTTTGACGTTTCTGTCCCAGAAGAGCAGCCATGCCTTGAATTTATCAAGGAGATTTGTGTGAAGAACTCCTTGAACACTTTATTGTAAAAGATTACCCAAAATACAGTTATTATTTTAAAATGTGTAAATATACATCCTGAATTACCATTGTGGTGAATAGTTTCCTCCTTCACCATGATGTGTACCTTATCTTCCTAGAATCAACTCTTTATATGCTTATCAGTGTGGATAGCTGTTCACTTTCATAATCAGTCAAATGTTAATGACAAACGAAGACATTGGAGGTACTGTCATCCTGAGACTTGAGCAAAGTGATGATGAATGATGGGAAAAAGAAGGAAATGTGAAACCTTTCAAGAAAGAGCCAATGAGAAAGGATTCTTGAGGTGGCTAATAGTTACTGGAAGTAAAGAGACAAAACAAGGTTCCTGATGAAGAGTGAAGGTTTCCCTGTAAACTAAAGAGGGCTAGCAAGGTTGAGGGCCAAGGCTAGAGTAATACATGGTGCTTTGGTCGTGAACCACGGGAGTGGGAGCTTGGGGTTTTGGTGTATCGCCAGGAGTAAAATTCCCAGGTGGTTTGGGGGAGGTTATGTTTGGATTCCTGCCAGAAAAGCCCCAACATTCTCAAGGCCCAAGTAGCCATGGGGGCTTGAGAAAGGTGGGCTTGAATAAGCCAGACTTGCTTGTTATGCTTTTCCAAGCAGTGTGTCCAGTTTATCTATTGCTGCAGAAAAAATCCTCCCCAAACACTGGCTTAAAACAACAGCATTTATTATTGCTCATAGTCTCTGTGGGTCAGGGGACAACTCAGCTGGGTGGTTATGGCTCAGGGTCTCTCATGCACTTATGGTCAGTCAGCTCCAGCTGCAGCAGGAATGGGGGAGGGGTGCTGGGGCAGCTGGGGGCTGGCCAGCATCTCTTTCTCTTCAGGTGGTCTCAGGGGTTTTCTATGGTATCTCTCCACATAAACTAGTTTGGGCTTCCCCACAGCATGGCAGCCTTGCACTTCTTACCTGGTAGCTCAGTGTCCCAAGTTGAGTATTTTAAGAAAGTGAGAGCCTGGCAGAAGTTGTATCACTTTTTCTGACCTAGTCTTGGAAGGTCACACAGAATCACATTCACCATACCCTTCACCCATATTCACATAGTCGAGGCAGTCAAAAGGCTTGCTTATGTTCAAGCGGAGGGAACCTAGACTCCAACTATTGGTGGGGAAGCGGCAAGTTTCTGGAAGAGCATGTGGAACTGAAAATATTGTTGCAGCCATTTTTGGAAAATGCAATCTGTCACAGTAACTAAGTACTTCTTTTTTTTATATATAATTTACATATTTTGTTCTTCTCTCTTACTTCTTCAAGATTCTCTGCACGATAATAAGAATGATGGTGGGATGCCTCAGTGAGGACAGTGGGGGCAGGAGAAGACCTAATTGCAAACCTTGATCTTGAGGCTGTAAAGTCAGAACGTTTATTCTCTCATTCATTTTTTTAAAAAAATAAATAGACTTTATTTTTTAGAGCAGTTTGAGATTCACAACAAAATTGAGCAGAAAGCACAGAGAGTTCTCATATACTCCTTGCCCCAACACATGCATAGCCTCCCCCCATCAACATCCCCCACCAGAGTGGTACATGTGTTATGATTGATGAATCTACATTGACACATCTTTATCACCCAAAGTCCCTAGTTTGCATTAAGGTTCACTCTTGATGTTATATATTCAAAGGCTTTGAACAAATGTATAACGGCATGTATTCATCATTATGATATCACACAGAACAGTTCCACTGCCCTGAAAGATCTTCTGTGCTCCCCCTGTTCATCCTCCCCACCCCACCAACTCTGGCAACCAATGACCTTTTCACTGTCTCTATGGTTTAGCCTTTTTCAGAATGTCATATAGTTGGAATCATACAGTATGCAGTCTTTTCAGATTGGCTTCTTTCACTTAATAATATGCATTTAAGGTTACTCCATGTCTTTTCATGGCTTGACAGTTCATTTCTTCCTAGTGCTGAATAATATCCCATGGTCTGGATGCACCACAGTTTATCTATCCATTCACCCGCTGAAGGACATCTTGGGTGCTTCCAACTTTTGCAAATTATGAATAAAGCTGCTATAAACATCTGTGGGCAGGTTTTTGTGTAGACACAAGCTTTCAACTCCTTTGAGTAAATACCAAAGAGTGTGATTCCTGAATGATGTGGTAAGAGTATTTTTAGTTTTGTAAGAAACTGCCAGACTGTCCTCCAAAGTGGCTGTACCAGTTCACAGTCCCATCAGCAATGAATGAGAGTTCCTGTTTCTCTACATACTCACCAGCCTTTAGTGCTGTCAGTGTTCTGAATTTTGGTCATTCTAATAGGTGTGTAGTGGTTCATTCATTCTTTCAACACGTTTACTATGTGCCAGATAATGTTATCAGCACTTAGACCACGTGAATGACAAAACAGACACAGATTCTTGCTCCCATGTGGCTTCCATTCTAGAAGAACACTTATTGAGCATATTCTATGTGCCAAGCTCTGTTCCAAGCACTTCACAAATGTGGTTTCACTTAATCCTCACAGCAACTCTATGAAATAGGTACCATTTTTATCCCATTTTACTCTAGCATGTAAAGGATGAGTAACATGCCCGAGATCACACAGCTAGCAGGAGGTGGAGCCACTAAGAGTCTCCAGGTGTTCTGGCTCCAGAGTCCCTGCTCCGTGCTGCGCTGCCTCTAGATCTGGAAGGGATCTTGGATGTCAGTTAGTTCACCTTCTTATTCCACAAATGTGGATTCACAGGTACCGGCTGGTGGGGTGGCCTGCCCAGGATCAAACAGCTGGTTAATATCAGGACTGGGACTGCAATCCTATCTTCCAGAATGTGACTCTTTTCACAGTACCCTTAGATTATTTGTGCAAAGAATTCTGTGAAGGATGGGGCTTAGTCATATCCTTATTCCCACCCCGCCCCCCTTGAATGACAGTTCTCTGAAAGATTACTTTCACTGCTTTGTGTTACTTACAATGCTCTGCATTGTGTACTGGTTAACAGTCCTTGTTCTGTTCTCCACGGGTGGGTAGAGGATGCCTTGCTCAAGCTCACAATGGTGTTTCCAGCGCAGCGCAGCTCCTCCTGGTTTGAAGGTGCGTCCCCCTCCCTCCTGATCGTCCGCGGGACAAGTGCTTCATGTGGGTCTCTGGGACCACCATCACCCTTGTCAGTTTTTGTCTTTCCTTTCCTCGGCCATTAGTGAGCCCAGGCTACCTCATGGCAGCACCACCGTGGCGTACCTACCAAGGGCTAGTTAAAAGAGACATTGCAGGGCTTAATTGTTCCTTCTCAAGCAGCCCTGTCTGTGCACAAAAGCCCATGGAGGGAGAGCACAGCAAGGATGGTGCTCTGTACATCTCTCATTTCCCAGTCAGAACCATCTCAACCACCAGTGGCCTCCAAACCACAAAGAAACTGCTGGGCATAGGGAGCAGAGTGGGGCACGAAAGTCCCCACCATGGGGGACTGGAGAGCAGAGCTGCAGAATTTCAGTCTGGAAGTCAGAGTTTGGCAGCGATCCTTCTCAGATTTTCCAGAACAGTTCCAATTTCATGCAATATAATTATTTTTAATAAAGATGGCTCATTAGGTAAATAACTAAATGTGATTTAATTTCTACGCCTTTATGGGACTTTTAAGTAATTCCACTAATCAGAAAAGCAAAAGCCTTTCTCAGTGCCAAGGGTATACATTTAGGCTTTGGAAATATATTCCCCTTATTTATGGATCATCTTGACTGGAAAGGAATCAAAGAGAAAGTTGGCTGGGCTCAGACTGGAGAGTTAGGGAGTTGGAACCACCCTTCCTGACTAAATGAGGGTCATCACATACGATTGTACAGACTGTGCACTGTACAAGGCTGCCACATATAAGGATCTCTATTCACACTGTAGACATCATAGAGTTGTATGATTATTACAACGATTTCACGACAGATGGACAGATTTTATTCTAGTATAATCAATATACAACATTAAGAAAATTTCAAACAGGCGAAGCAACATGTTTTGAGGGTGCAGTACCTGTTCTAATTTGCACAATGATGTCCTATAGACCACAGGTGGTCTAGACTGAATGTGCAGTCCCACACAAGTCACGGGCCCGGGATAAAGAAAGCATGATGCAGAGCAATAAGGGAAAGTGGAACAGTTGATTGCAGGACTTTGTTTAACTTGATAGGTGTGTAAATTAACACGTCATTTCAGTGGTTCTCAAGCTTGGCCGTATGTTGGAATTTCTTGGGGAAACTTAAAAAATACTGATGCCCACGTCCTATCCTAGAGATTCTGATTTAGCTCGTCTGGGATTCAGCCTAGGCATTGGGATAGTTAAAGTTCCTCATGTAATTCTAATGAGCTGCCAAGGTTGAGAACCACCGCATTATTTGCTGGATGGGTGACAGATGGATAAATAAATAGATGGATGGGTGGACTACTGGATGGATGGGATGCAAAGATGGATGAATAAATGAATGAACCGAGGAACTGGTCGTAGAAGTTCATGGCTTAATATGGTTGTCATGACATGGCATCTGCTTAAGTCTCCAGACACATGCTCTTTCATCATGTCCCAATTCCTTGCGCTCCATGCTCCAGCCATACTGAATTTCAGTCAGTGCTAATGTGGTGACTCTTTTGCAACTCTGAGCCCCTACCTTCCCTGTTTTCCTTGATTAGAATGTATTTCCTCTTCCGTTTGCCTGCATTTCCCTTTTCTGTTTGCCTGGCTGACTCCCACCCACAGTTCAGGCCTCTACTTAAAGAGCATTTTATCCTAGAAGATCTGGACTCCCCTTGACCCTGGGTTAGATACCTGCTCTCATGTCCTTCTGCATCAGAGCATCCATCACTTGGAATTGCCAGCTGGGCTTAGAGGGGGAGAAAAGGAAAACCCCAGTGGTTCATCTCTCCTGGCCCCATGCTGCATGGCCTTACTCTGATTCAAGCATTTGAGGACAGTGCTCCCTTTGACAAAATCTGTGCATCGTCCTCAGATGGCTTAATAAAGAATATGGGGCCTTTGGAGTATACCCCTTCCCCTTCCCCGGTCCTTCAGCTGTCATTTAAATCTGCCATGTGTCAAGCCACAGAGTTCTTGTTGAGAGTGGCTTTCTCTATGTCCATTCAGATCAGGATGAGTGAGTCTTGACAAGGGCCAGAAAGGACATCAGGAATGTTCTCATCAGAGTCTACACTAAACAGGTGAGCAAATGGATATTTAACTGACAGTGACTTGCCCAGGGTCAAACGGTGAATTTGAGGCAGAACCAGGACTCAAACGCAAGTCTCCTGGCTCCATGCCCAGGCTGTCTCCACATTTAAATAGACTTTGGAAAACTTCCCAGAACTCTAGAGCTTGGTCCCTTCTCCCATACCCTTCCAACGCTGAGGCAAGCCTGTGTGAGCAAAGACCTGCACTGAAGTCAGCAGGAAGGATGTGGCGGGAGCAATCGGCAGGAGACCGCCCTGTTATCACGGGCACAGTGACTCCTGGGCAGCTCTTAGACAGAAGATATGTCTGCGGGGTGAGCTATGGAAAACTCTCTGGGAAAATTTGCCCTGAAGATTAAGAATTGAAAATGTGTCCTTAAGGACATTCTAATGAAGTGATGATGAGGTAAGGGGGAAATCATTAGTAAGTGTGTAGCTGCCTACTGCACTGGAAGTTTCCTCTACCCTAGTCGGAGAAAGTTACGGGCCTTTGTGTTTGTCCATGGGTAAACTGTGGGAAGCACATGAAAACATAAGGACAGGGGTTTCAAATTGGTGATCTGTGGGTAGAATTCGCCCATAGACACATTTTCTTTGAGAAGCTTGGTGGCTTTTAAAAAATATAAGCCACTACATACAAGTTAAGAGATTTCACATAAAATAGGAAGATCTGGCAACACTGGGCCCTCTTTCCCATGAGGCAGTGATAGCAGGAGGAGAGCAGTGATGCCCCTCGAGATGGGGCCTGAGCTTCCCCCCAATCCCATGCCCACAGGCCCCACTGCTCATTTGTGGTACCGCTTGGATCCTGTGGACCTGTGATTTATGACCAGGGCTCTGAGGACAATGTGACAAGTGCATCCTATCTTTTGTTCCACACTTTCTGTATCTGGCTTATGGTTGGCATCACATTCTGCTTCATGTCATAGATTCCTGCGTGCCTGTCTCATCTCCCAACAGGCCTGCATCAAAGCCCTCTGAGGGCTGGAGGCATCTCATTCATTGTTGCAACCTGAGAGCCCAGACAGGCTCTGGTACATACGAGGCCCTCAGTTAATGTCTTTGAAGTAAATGAATGAGTATTTCTAGGTTGTAACTTAAAGTCACAGTATAGGTTTGTAATATATTTTCTCACATAAATTATTCAGGAGCTTGGTTTGCCACAGAATATTAAAAAGAAGCTTTGCTGGATAAAATTATCTGTAAGATATTGAAACAAGCAAGATAAGGTACCTCCTTCTTGGATTTCTTTTGGCACTTAAATATAGGCAGGCCTCTTTCAGGGGAGGTTAAAGGCCATCCTGCTGAAGATGGGAAGTGGGCCTGTTCCGATGGTGAGAGTTCTGTGTCAGCCCCAAAGTCTCACCATCTGAAGTGACGGAGGGAGAACAGACAGCAGAGCAGCAGCAGGAAAGCCAGTGAAAGAATGAGACAAACCCGGGTCAGACCTGGCTTCATCACTTCCAACCTTGTGTGACCTTGAGCTTATCGCTTTACTTCCTTGAGCCTTAACTGAGGGCTATAGACCCCTTAAAATCATTAAAAACAATTGTTTTCATAAGTAATCCATGCTCATGGTACAAAATTCAACAGGTGCAAAGTGAAAAGTAAGTCTTTCCTATCATCACTGAAGCCACACAGCTCCCCTCACAGAAGCAGCCCATTCCCAGAGTATCTTTCCAGAGATATCCTATAAATATAGAATATATATGAATACAAATGAATACATGTATACTTTATATACAACATTCACACTACTCTGTATCTTCTTTTTTTGCTTAATATACCTTGGAGATCCTTCAACATCAGAAAGAGAGGCTTCACTTTAATGGCTGTACAATATTCTATTGATGGATGTGCCATAAATTGATTTAACCAATCTACTATCAGTAAACATTTAGTTTGCTTCCAAGCTTTTGCCATTTTAGCACGCTGGAATGAAAATGATGCACACGCACGTTTTGCAGGTGTGCATGTATCTGTAGGACAAATCCCAGGACGTGGGGTTGTTGTGTCGTGGCTCTACTGAAAACCTAACCCATCTGTTTTCCTATAACAGGGATGTGCTATGTGTTTATAGTCCTTTGTTTTTTTCTCTGCCTTTATTCAAAGGCCTGCCATACCAATCCGCGAAATGGAAATAATTACGAATTCTAGAGTGGTTTTGAGGATGTATCTAGAGTGTTTGACACTGCTTCATCCCTTCTCACCTTCAGAAGGTTTCTGAGAGAATCTTCTCTGGTCATCTGTGACCGGCCACGCCAGGTTCTGGCTGCAGCAGCCAGGTGCCCACGCCGTGGAATGGCTCCCATGGTGAGCCTACACGTTCTTAAAACACATCGTTCCGAGCTAAATGAGAGATGTGCTTCTAAAACCTCTGTTTGAATGTTTTACATTGTTAAACACTAATCAATTAAGAATTTTGTTTAGGCAAAAGAAGGATGAAAGTGTTCATTCTTTGGAGTAAAAATATTGACTTATCACCAGTGAAGTGGAAAACGACTTATCTCTCAGCCTCAAGTTAATCAAAGAGCAAATGCCATTGGAAACTGACACGCAGCTCTTTGGATGCTGTTATCTTATGACTACAACAACTCCTAGTCTCTTCCTTGTCATCTACCTTGCCATGCCTTTTTTTATCCTTCAGATAAACTTTCTTTGCTCCCCGTAGAGGCAGAGACCATTATCAGTGACATTCCGATTCATTTTCTTTTTCAAATTCTCTTCTGGGTTACTTCTCAATGTCTTTCAAAAAATAGAAAAAGTATGGTCCAGGGAGGGGAGGGGACTTGGGACCAGCAGCCAGTCTGTGATGCCAGGCTGTCAGCATCAGGGCTGAGGTTCAGGAGGGGTTGGGGGCGGGGGGAGCTCCCGTGGGACTTCCCCTGCCTTTGGCCTGAGGGCAGATGATCAGTGGTGAGGATCCCAGAGAGCTCAGTCCACACAGCAGGGTTCCTTGCATCCTTTCTGGGAAAAGAAGAGCTCACATGCAAAAGACCTCTGTACAAATGAAAAGACTAATAATTATTAAGAATAAATATAATATTTTTATAATAACCTTTCTTAAGTATTTTTTATTCTTGATATAAAATATTGCCTGGGGTTGTGTTTTGGCTTTTTTTTTGGTGAGGAAGATTGGCCCTGAACTAACATCTGTTGCCAATCCTCCTCTCTTTTTGCTTGAGGAAGATTAACCCTGAGGTAACATCTGTGCCAGTCTTCCTCTATTTTGTATGTGGGATACTGTCACAGCATGGCTGACAAGTGATGTGTAGGTCTGTGCCTGGGATCTGAACCAGGGAACTCTAGCCTGCTGAAGCCCAGAACATGAATTGAACCACTGTGCCACCAGGCTGGCCCCTGGGGGTTGTATTTTTTAAGTAGTGAAATGGTTGAGATATTTAAGTTTCACCCCTCACAGTAAGCTATATTTATATTGATTTTTATCAGTGCCCAAAATGATATTAACAGCAAGCAAGGGAAGAGAGAGACATTATGGGCCATGGACACTGCACTGAGTCTAAGTTCACCATTATTGTGTCTACAGCAGCAGCACAGACTTGCCCAGTGCTGCTGAAACGACGCCCGAGGGTGTGCTCTCCTGAATGAAGTCTCCGTGGCCAGGCAGTTTGAGAAAGTTTGGCCTGAGACTGAACACCTCTTCGCAGGTGTGGGGTGGGAGGGGGAGTTGCTGTTAGAGCAGGGATTCTTGACCTTGGCTGCACCTTGGATCACGTGGAAAGCTTGCACACTGCTCGCGCCTAGACTCCACCCTAGCCTAGACCAACTGAGTTAAAATCCCAGGTGGGGAATTGTGAGGGAGGGGAGGCAGACCTGGGTGAGAACTATGTACTGTCTTAGAGAGAAAAGACACCATTCCTCAATGTCTCCATTTGCCCCTTGCTCTGGGCTTAATGCGCAGAAGGAGAATGGGGAAAGAAAAAGAGGATAAACTGGGGCTTTAAACCACCTGGGAGAACAAACACCCCACCGCTGGAAGCGCAGGCGCAGGCTCCCCCTAGTGGCCGTGTGCGCGCGGGAGCTGGGAGCTGGGAGCTGGAAATGCAATTCCCCCTGGGGTGCACACGTGTTAGGTGGGCCAGGAATCTTCTCTTGGCTTCCTTTCTATAAAATATATATGAATGGAGGAGGCTATCTGTATGTATGTCTATATTTATGTTTATTTCAAAAGTGTATTATATTTATAATTTATAATAATAATATAAATTATATAAATATATAAAAAGGTGTCAGCCGTGAAGAGCTCTAGCATATTCTGGGTTTCGAATAGGTGGGTGAAGATGAGCCAAACAGGGACCCAGATTCTTCTCCGTGGGCCTCAGGGTGGGTCCCACGCGGAGGTGGGGCCTGATGCCTTATTCTGAACATGTGAGGCTGAGTGGCCTGGCTCTTTGCAGGAGGGGCGGGGGGGCGGGTTGTCTGACCTCTGACAGATTGGTGGACACACCCATTCCTCATCCTTCAACACACATGTACACACACTCCTCCAGTTCCAGCAGATCAAAGACACGCCTGTTCCTTCCTCACCTTTCAGCATTGGTCTTGATCATCTTCCCCATACAGACTTCAACATTTACCTTTTTGCCTCTTTCTCCTCACGTTTAAAGCCAACTGCATGAGTTCTGACTATGGATTTTCTGTACAGAAAATCATAAAATCCTTTATCCCCACTTAGGTAACCTTTCCTGCCCCAGGACATGGCGTGGGAGTAGAGGGATGATGATTTCTATCCTGAGGCTGCTGTGCTCAGTCCATCTTCTGCTTATTAAACCGGGCCCTGCACCCTTTACGAAGATATGCACCCTGCAGAGCAGGGTAGAGAGGGCCACAAGCCATTAGCATTTCGTCTACTGGATGCAGGGTGAGCGTCAGAGCAGCAGGTCGGTGTGGTTTCCCACTTGGTGTATGCAGGGCCCGGCGCAGATAGCAAAGGAGGCCCTAAGCCGTATGTCTAAATACTTAGAAGTTTTACATCAAGATAAGAGACTGATGAATTAATATATTCTATTCTCCTACTCTCACAAATATATCTTTATAAAGACCTGGGAGGCCAGGCTCCACTTTAGAATTCTTGGACTGCTCAGAGTTCCTCCCCAGAGCACAATGGCATGGGACAGCCAGCCCCTGGCTCCCAGTCCCGGCTGACAGCCCACCTGCCTTCCTTTCCCATCCCCTGGCTCCATCCCACCCCACAGGGGGCCTCCTGCATGCAGGCACGCTAGCTTACCAGCCCAAGCTCTGTCCACACTATCTTGCCTCCCGTTGGCCACCACCAGGGTGTAGGTGGGCTCAAATGGTTAGACAGCCCACCCTTTGGAAGATGGAGCCACAGAAGGGGCCTGCACAGATCTGGGGACATGTGGGCGAGGAATTACAGAGGCTTGAGCATCTGGTATATGGTAAAGAAGGGAAGGCATGGGCTCTATGGGAGCCCGTTCCCTTGGCCCTGTGAGAAGGGACATGGCCAGAAGGGGGCCAGAGCTGGGTCACGTTTGCTGGGCCTGGGGCGGGGGCCCCTCTTCCCCTTGTCTCCCAGCACTACTGATGTTACGAAAGGAATGGGATACTTTCACTGCTCTTGCCACATCTCCTTGCCGTCATTTCTTAAACTCACAGTCATCACATAACTCTTCCAGTTATAAGGTTCCTTTCCTAAAACTCCTTTAACCTCTGCCAAATTGAGGAATTCTTAAATCCTTTTGCGGTAATGCCTTTACATACTGAGTTATAGTGTCACACAGGGAACATTGAGGACAAACCTAGGAGGTCTCAGAGCCCTGGAGGTCTGGGGTGTGTTTCTTGAGCTAAAGGATGATGGTCCTTCCTGGTGGAGTTGGAACGACTTATGCTGGGATGGTGTACCGGCATTCAGAGCAAAGTCAGTCAGGCCTCTGAAGGCAGTAGCAGGCAAGGGGAAACCTAAGGAAATGAACTTGAAGAAACCAGCGGGACCCAATTTCCTGAGAGTTCCAGCAGCCCTGGTGTGAGGTAGGTGCCTTCTCTCGGTAAGGTGATAGGAATGAGCTGTCTATTGGCCAAACAAGCAGGAATGTCAGGCAGTTGATGTTAGAGTCAGGATCTTGTCTCTGGAGACATAAATCTGGGCATTCTGAGCATGTGGATGATATCTGGTGCTATGGGCATGGATGGGATCACAAATTGATACACGGCCAAAATAGAAGTCTTGATTCCCACCCATCTCTCCTTAAAACTTTCTCTTCCTCAAGACTCCCATCTCAGTTAATGGCACCGTCAACTCAGTTATGTAGGTTAAAAACCTAGAACTTTCATTCCTGTCTTTCCTCTTACATCCCCATATCCGATCCATCAGCAAGTTCTGATAGCTCTGCCTCCAAAATGTGTCCTCAATCTGTTCAGGCATCACCATCAACTTTGCTTCCAACCCAGCCCAGGTCACCACCATCATTCCTGAACTCCAGCAACAATCTCCAAACGGTTCCTCCTCTTCCGCCCTTCCCACCATGGCCCATTCCCTAGTTAAAAACCAGGGTGATATTTTAAAAGAATAAATGAAACCATATCATTCATGTGTTTCAAAATCTCCACAGCTTCTCCTTGTCCTTAGAATGGAATCCAAGCTCCTTACCCTGACCTACAGGGCCCTACGTGATATGACCCTAATACCTTTCCGGCTCGATCTCTGTATTGTTCTCCTCCCTATTCACTCTGACAAAAAACAAATACCGAAATTGTTTGTGTTCCTCAGATACGCCAAGTTCATTACTGCTTCAGGTCCTTGCCTTTTCTGTTCCCCTGCCTGGAACACACTTCCTTGAGATCAACACATGGCTAGCTCCTTCTCATCCTTCTGGTCTAACCTCCAGTGCCACCTCCTTAGACAAGACTTAACTGACCACCATCAGATTTTGTTGTCTCCATAGACCAGGTGACCATATTTCCTGGTTTCCCCAGGGCATTCCTGGTTTATACCTGTTGTCTTAGCCAATCCTCTTTCACTCTTAAAAATGTCTTAGTTTAGGTGATAAGTTATATAGTCATAATTTTCATGGAACCTTCCTTGTCTAAGATTATTTTTCTAATTTATTCATTACTTTTTATTTCTTCTTACTCCCCATGTCCTCCCCACCACTAAAATAAACTGCTGTATCTGTAGCATCTAGAACAGAATCTCACACATGATATGTATTCAATAAATGTTCATTGAATGAATGAGTATAATTTGGGGTGATCATTCAACAGCTACTCTGCACTCAACAGAGGAACTAGAGACTGTGGGGAATTGTCTATCAAATGGAGCAAGAATGTCTGCAGTAAACCCTGGGACGGCTGCAAGTGGCTTCAGGGGCCTCTGAGAAGAGGGGAGGTGGTTATGAGCTGAAGTCAGCCAGGCTTCCTGTGATTTTGCAAAAACAATGGGAAGATACTGTCATGTCCTTGGGGCTCTTTGTGTTATTCCCTCTACCTGGAACCCCAGCTTGTCCCCAAATACCCAACTCAAACACCACCTCTTCTTTGAAGCCCTCTCTGAGCCATTTTCTCCCTGGCTGCCTTCTCCACCCTGCCTATTAAAGACCCTTTTCTGTTCCCACCTTCATGAGGTTCTTTCCACGTTGTATTGTTGGGTTAGTGAAGTACACAAGGCTTCTGTAACAAGCACCCAAACATTGAATGGCTCAACACAATAGAAGGTTATTTCTTAGCTGTTTAAGAATCAAGATGGGGATTCTAGGTCAGAGAATGCTATTCCTTATGTCATCATTCATGGACCCAGGCTGAAGACATCTCTGCTGTCTTCAACAAGTGGCTTCCAAGGTTGATGTGGTTGTCTTAGTCCTTATCAACCAAAATGGGGATAGTGTATGAAAAACGATATGTAGAAAGTGTTTACGAGCTACGCCTGAAGGTGGCTGCATGACTTCCACTTATATTTCATTGGTCAGGCTCAGTAACATGACCACACTTACCTGCAAAGGAGGCTGGCAAATGTGATCGAGCTGTGTGCTGAGGAAGGAGAGGAAATGGGATGGGATTTTGGTGACTAGCCAGCAGTTCCCACCACTGTTATGGTTAGTTATATCTCCCTTGTTGGACTAAGAACTCCTTGAAGGTATGAATGGTGTCTTCTTCATCACTATATGAAGTAGAATTTTTAAATAAGATTTTTATTTTTGGATAATTTTAGATTTATAGAAAAGTTGAAAAATAAGAAATAGTTGAAAATAAAAGCAACAGAGAGTTCCTAAATACCCCTTGCCCAGTTTCTCTCATTGTTAACATCTTACATTATCATGGTACATTTGTCACGACTAAGAAACCATCTTTAGTACGTTATTTAGATTTCACCAGTTTTTCCATCTACCACTTCTTTCTGTTCCAGTATCTAATCCAGGGTACTACATTTCATTCAGTTGTTGTGTCTCCCCATTTTTTTCTGGTCTCTGATATTTTCTCAGTCTTTCCTTGTTTTTCATGACCTTGACAGTTTGAGGAGTACTGGCCAGGTGCCCTCTAGAATGTCTGCCAATCTGGGTTTTTCTGATGTTTTTCTCATGATTAGACTGGGGTTATGGGTTTCTGAAAAGAATACCACGGAGGAGAAGTACCTTTCTCATCACTTTAGAGGGTACTTGAGAGCTACACGGCATCACAGCTGATGCTAACTAACTTTCATCGCTTGTTTAAGATCGTGTTTACCAGACTTCTCCACTGTCAAGTTACCGTTTTCCCCTTTCCATGCTTTACTCTTTGAAAGCACGTTATTAAATCCATCCCACTCCTAGGAGAGTATGATGTTATATACCCCTAAGTGGGGAGTATCTATATATATTTAATAGACTTCTTCTGAAAGGATGGTTTGTCTCATCTTTCCCATTTATTTATTCAATTACTTATTTATGTCAGTATGGACTCATGTATATTTATTTTATACTTTGGTTGTAATCCAATACTATGTTATTTATTTTGTTGCTCAAATGCTTCCAGCTTTGGCCATTGGGAGCTCTCTCGATTGCCTCCAAAGTATGTTTGACTTACTCCCATTCTTTGTTTTTGAGCACTCAATCACTTTCTGGTACTACAAATGCTTCAGGCTCATTTTGTATTTTAGCAGCCCCAGACCTAGAATCATCCATTTCTTGAAGGAGTCCTGGTTTCTTTTATTGAAAAATGGTATTAGAGACCAAGATCTGGGCAGTAGGTGCGCTCATTGCCACTGGAGCTTAATTGTGAATTAGAATGTTTTGAAACTACTGCTTTGATTCTGATAATATTTAGAGCCTATCTCCCCATTCCCATTCTCCCATTTAACCATGAAAGAAGGGACAAAGTCACCCTGCGTGTGCTAGCAAGAGCAGATGTTACTGGCTGTTCCCAGATGTGTGACTACCCCCTCTTTTCCTACTCCACGTCATGTGCAAGAAGTTCTTGGTATATAACTGTTGGGCTCACCTCCATTCTGGGGTTGGGCATCAACTTGGCCCAGAGGATGGCAAAGAGCCAGGCCACGCTGATGGTGGGTGTTGAGGAGTGGGGAGAGATAATGAAGTGAAATTGTTGACATTCATGTCTTCTTTTCCCCGTGTCACATGAGCACCTGAACCCTGGTCCTATGTCCTCTTTCCTTCTTAGGCACAATGCCTCTCTACAGAGGTCCAAACTCAAATGCCTTCAGGGGCCAGGTGGGTATTTGTAATGTAATTGAAGTGAAGGAGAGGAGAATAATAGGATATAACAACAGCAAGGAACAGAAGGTACTGGCAAACCTGAGAGTGCTTGCTTAATCTGAAGGCGGGAACAATTTTTCTTTTTCTGTGCAATATCCTGCTGGCCAAATCAGACATTCTCTAGCTGAATTTGGCTCTCAGGGACTCTGCAGGGGAAACTTGGTGCCATACTTTTATGCAGAGCCATATAGGGTCAAATGGGCAAGCCTGAGGCTTGTCTTTTTGGGCAATATTAACCCTTTGCTGATGTTAGCCACTCTTGACCTCACGGTCGCTCGTCAGCAAGTATTTCCTTGCAAGATCTGAAGGAGGAGAGCCTTCACTTGGAAGCCAAGAGCTCTGGATCCCAGAAGTTTACTCAGTTGCCATCCTAACATAGCTGACCTCACCTTGCCAACCTTTCACAGTTATAGTGAGGTTCCCCTCTTGGCCTTCTTGAAAGGAGTTAGTGCAGGTTTTTACACATGCCTTGACATATCAATCAGAACAAGCTAGGCTATGCTGCAGTAAAAACAACCCCCAAGTCAGTGGCTTAACACAAGTTTTAATCTTGGTAACACGACCACCATACATTTTTGAATTGTGCCTATTGTCCTTTTCACTCTCAAAACAGACCAGTTTGGAATCCTAGTTCTCAGTAATGCTCCATGGCCAAAGCAGATCAGAAGAAGGGCTGAGCCCACTGTAAACCCTCAGAGACTCAGCCTGGTAGAGGCATCATGCTGCACGTGCTTTTGCCATCATTTCAGCAGTGGGACTGGAACATGGCAAACTGTATGTCAATTTGTGAGGCTTCCACTCCCAAATCACTGGCTGAAGATAATCACATGACCACGTCCAACTTCAAAGGGGAAGTGAAGGGCAAGGCCTAGAAAATGAAAGCTAGAAATAATTTGTGAATAGCACTCATGGCCACCCCACTTAGGATCAAACGTTTTATTTCTCATTTGGAAACCATGGAGAAGGTGATGTTTATAAATGCCTCATCTGATTTTGTTGCAAATACTTAATTAAGTAGATCTTGTCCAGCCAAATCTAATCAACTATGCTTCCTATTCCCAAAACACTCACAGGACACTGTGAAGACGGGGTGCTCTGGGATCCTTCTATTTGTGGCCCCTACTCTTTTCTGCCCATAGTTCACTCATGATCCCACTTTGCATTCAAATTCCTCCACTATCAATCTTGGTACTTCTTACCTCATTTTTGCCTTCCCCTAATCCTTAAGAGTAGTAAGCTCTCTCACCCAATCCCTCTCTCTGGCCATGGCTCCTTAGGCAGAAATATTTCTTCAAATTTATCTCAGTCCCCAAAACTCTTGTGCTTCAAATTTCAGATTTCCCAGAGCCGGATGATTTACATAAACCATTCCATAAAATGTATTTTAATAAACAAGAAGTAGGTCACTAATGAAGCAATTGTTATCAAAGTCTGTGCGGAAAAGAAATGTAGTTTTCAGACTCCAGAGGTATGAGTCCTCTTGCTGCCCTTGGCTCTGGTTGGGCCCCACATTTAAAATGTGACCCTTGGGGCCAGCCCCGTGGGGCAGCGGTTAAGTTTGCACGCTCTGCTTCAGTGGCCCGGGGTTTGCTGGTTCGGACCCCGGGTGCAGACCTATGCATCACTTGTCAAGCCATGCTGTGGCAGGCATCCAACATATAAAAGAGAGGAAGACAGGCACAGATGTTAGCTCTGGGCCAGTCTTCCTCAGCAAAAACAGGAGGATTGGTGGCAGATGTTAGCTCAGGGCTAATCTTCCTCAAAAAAAAAAAAAGAGAGCAAACAAAAAGGGACCTTTGAGTGGATCTGAAGGGGAATGTCTAAGATAAGAAGGAGTCTAGGAAACGTGGTTTAAACAGGAATGGGAAGACGTAGGAGACTGGTAGGATATGTGAAGGCTGGTACAGTGCAAACACCATAGAACTTGCTGTGATCCCTGTCGCTAAATATTTGAAGTGCCCAACTGAGTGTGGTACTGGAATTGATACTCTGAGTGTGGTACTGGGATTGATACTCTGAGTGCAGTACTGGTACTGATACTCCAGGGTGGTGCCAACACTGCTACGATTGCTACTTCTACTTACTGTAATTGTTGTTGTTTCTTTGGAGGGATCTCCTGATTTCATTCAGTTGGCTCATTATTCAAAGTATGAAGAGAAAGGAATCTTTAAAGGACACTGGAAATTTTCCTTTATTGCTAATTTTGGAAGCTGATGATGAATGGCTCTTGCAGAAAATTGTTCTGAGCCGTTTATTAAAAACCCATCATGGGACATATACCTTGCCTGGCAGAGAACCATAATCTGACCCACAGGATTTGATTTTCAAAACCTTAGGGAAGATTTTGCATCATTAATGAGAGAAGAGCTCCTTATCTAAATCATTTATGACCTCCAACAACCATGTTAATTTATGGTTATATCTTTTCACAGTTGCCAGGCATGACCATCTTAGACCCACACTCAGAAGCTTGGAAATTGGCCAAAGCAATGAATAGGCAATGAATGCTATTACTAACACAGACATATATTTTTCTCAGTAGAGTTGTTCATTTCCTGCTATGGTTTAAATGCCAAGTGTGTAAATACAAGGACAACAGGATGACATAAAAGGGATATCCAATAGTGACAGATCTCCCTAGTGAATAATAAGCAAACTTATATACCTTGGTCTCCCAAATTTGGAAGTCTGTCACTCTGTTACTTAGAATCCTAAGCAACTAAGGAATTATGTACAATTTTAATGCAGTATTGGAGGGATGATAAAAATCCATAAGTAAAAAAATAAAAATTTTTACTCTACACCTTGGTCATTCAATCCTTTTGATCAAGCCTAGCGCTTGGAAGCAAAATGAAATTGATCCATCTGCTTTCTCAGTCGCAAAGGGGTAATGCTATCTGGAAGTGAAATAGAGGACTAGAAACAGAAAAATAGGGAGAAATCATGGACCTGAAAAGTTTACCACTTGTCGACCATTGGATAGTTGCCTGCAGTATAACACATTTTGGTCATCTACGTGAATCAAATTCCTATCCTTCTCTTCATCTTCTTCCTCGTACCTGAAGGCTTCTTATCCTCTGCCTATCTCTTATATCTAGGATACTCCAGGTTGGTCCTCTTCTCTTCTCACACACCATTTTCTTCTTTAGTAATTGTGCACACTTCCACAACTTCAACTGTCATCACTAGGCAGATGATTCCCCTGAATCAATGCCTTCAATTCTAATGCTTCTTTGGGCTCCAGACATTCTAACAGCCTTATGGATGGCTCCATGTGGTCATTTGATTGATATCTTAATCTCACTATCTAGGCAAAGGTACCCAGCATCGGGGAGCCCAGGGCGGATACACATCATGAGCCTATGGCCAAATGTTCGTGAAGCTGAGGTGGGAGATCCATGAGGCAATGTCTTGTAGCTGGTTCAAACCACATAGATCATTCAGATCACTCATCATTTTGAAATATCAGGGCAAAGAAGGAGAATCTGGATACAAGACTCTATGAGAAAAACAGAAGAAAACAGATAAGCAAGAGAAACCAAGTTAGTGTGAGAGGCGAAGCTTGGAGGTGTTTACCAAGGTGAAAAGGGTAGCTGTGAAGTTTTCATGGGAGCTTCTGGGCTCTTGTATCGATCTGCTTTCCCACTTCAATGGATTGGTCAGAGGTGGGAACACGAATCAAGATGGATCAATGAGACCTTCCCAACACCTTCAGACTTGGAATCAAGAAAGAACACAAATAAATAGCCCCTCCCCAATAGCTGAATGCTATTGGATACTTTTCAAGAGAGGCAGAGAATAGTCAACAGAGAAAGAGCAAAGAAAGATGGAGTTGCTTGAGATGCAAAAATAGTTCTTCACAGTATTCAAGACCTTGGTTTCAGTTGACTCTGAGTCTCCACTATATCATTGCCCTTTACAATACTTGGTTTTTCCATAGTACAGTGCCAGTAAACGTGCTCACTTTAAGGCTAGTTAGTTCAAGTTCATCCTTGAAACCAAAAGAATTTTAATGAAGACAGTCACCAAATCCAATTGAAACTCTTCAGTGATTGGGTCATGTGTCCCCACTTTTCCATTTCCTCTGCTGGATGATGTGCCCATAGAGGCACAATGGTTTCTTGCTTATCCTTATGCTCCTTCCAGCCTAGCACAATGCCTGGCACAGAGAAGCTACCGAGAAGTCATGCATTGAGATGATTTCCTGCAGCACACCTCAGTGGCCCATCTATATTTCCTTAGCAGTCTGATGCAGATATCACCTATGTGTGTCTTGTCACCAGTGATTTGCAGTGGAATCTTGACCAGGACGTAGGAGCAACTATGTGACTTAAGGGGCCTGAGCTTGATTTTGGCTCTACCATCGAACAGCTTTCCATTGTCACATTTGGTCCACATTTCTCACTGTTCCTTGTCCACGCTCAAATGATGAGGCTATTTCTTCTCAATCAGCTCTGTGTTTCTCTCCAATAGATTGTTTCCTTAGATAAAACAGGGAAAACTTTAAACACAGAATGACAGTCTAACATGTCGTCTCAACACGCACCTTGTGAAGAAGACAGGAAATATGAGGAAAACAGGAGGAGCAGAATGATACAGGCAGCGTGGGCTCTTGGAAAAACTGTCAGAAAGATACACATCTTATTCTAAGGTCTTCTGTTACCCCCTGCCTTCTTGACCAGTGGGTTGAACTCAGCCTGTGCTCTTCTCTGACACTCCCTCCTCCTCTGTTCATTCCAGGGCATTCAAGCCCAGTGATTTGTTTTGGAAATGCTATCATTTGTTAACTTAGCTTTTATCTCAGTTGGATGCCTTTCCTGTTTCACTGCTTTCTTTTCAAGAAGGCAGAGCCAATACTTGACTCTGGGAGTTTTATTCAACACACCCCTGTTGTTAGATGAAGCTAAAGAAACTTTGATTAACAAGCCTACCCAGGTTCAATGATGGCCTAGAGTGTGTTTCTGCCACCCTCCGAAGCCTGAAAGAGAGATGAAGTGAATGGGGCTTCTGTGTGGAATACTGGCCTGGTAAACAAACCTCAGCAGGGTGGAGCCAGAGGATGAGCTGCTTGTGTCTGTGTGGAGCAGCTGTCATTATTAAAGTTGTTCCAAACGGTGACACTAGAGTCATGACTAGAGTTCCTAGATTCCTGTGCTATCTAGGCATGTTTCTGACAAATAAAAATGGCAAGCAATAGGATATATTGGAGTATATGAGGAAGCCATTTGGTATAAACCTAATTCAGCCTGACTTTGTTTTTTCCAAAAGGGCCTGACTGTGGCTATTGAGCATGCATTGTATATCTGCTTTAAAACATTTACTATGGCAAGAACAAATGGCCTTAAGATAAAGGTGCAACTCCCCCTCCCAACGTTGGCATCTCCTTAAAGATTAAGCATCTTTCCTTAGGCTGGGAACTGATTGCAGCGCTCATCTGTGACCGCCCAGCTCGAGGCAACAGACCTGCCACCCTGAGGGGTTCACTGAGACAGCAGACTTATCTGCCGTTTCCATCAATTGCTGTGCTGACAGAGCAGCCTCGTGACTATTGTAAAAGGGACATTTCAATCATATGTGAAACATACTCTTTGAGGGTATATAACCACCCTGTATACCCCCACTTCTTTGGAGTGTTCTGTTCCTTTGTGGAAAGACTCTCCCGGGTTATAATCCTCACATTTTAGCTCTGAATAAACTCACCCAAATTTTCATTTATAGATTGGTTATGGATTATTTTCATCAACATTTTTGATAATGAAAAGTTGGTCTTCCCAGGCAATGCAGAATTCCTCACCAGAATTCTGGGGGCTTGAGAGATGAGGAGGGAACAAAAGGGAAGTCAGGAATACAGAGACTACAGGGATGATGGGAAAGAACTACCTACAGATAATTGGAAAAGAGTAGGACTGTTGGAAATAGCGATAATCACTGTCATCATCCTAAAACTTTATATTTGAGTGGTGTTCTTTATATTTTTTTAATATAAAATATTTTTAAAAATTTTTTATATTTTGTATTTTTATATTTCGTATTTTTACAAATTGCTTTTGTAATCATTAACCCATTTGTTTTTACAAAACATTGAGGGCTAGTACTATTCAGGGAGGGGGATACCATGATAAATGGCACTAATCATCCATATATGCCCTAGAAGGTTGAGACCATCAGGCCAGGCTTATTGGTACTGGCTCAACACAAGGTTGAGATAAGGGAAACCATATTGTGGAAAAGAAACCATGCTATAACTTGAAATGACCTCTGATTAACTAACCCAGCTGGATATGCACCCTTCGGGAGATACACAAGCTCCTAGATTTTACGACTTCGCAGCTGTGATATGCTGATAACTTTGTTCTTTTGAGTTCTTTAGGAATGTGATGACCCTCGGGCAGAGAGTTTATGGTGATAGCCATCATCAATGACAACTGAAAGATCAGGCTATAGGGCATTGCTCCAGTATCTGATGCATATCTTGTAAAACAAAAGATTGTCAGGAACTAAGGCCAGATGTCTGCCCACCCAGAGACCAGATGCCTCCCCGACCTGGAGACCAGCCACCTATGTAACTGACCTGTAGTCTTTGTTCTATAAAATGGTTCTTTCAGACATTAGTCCACAATCTTCCCCCTTGCTAGCAAGCTGCAGTAAAACCCTTTCTTTCCTACCACCTTGCCTCTCAACTATTGGCATGTCTTGCGGCAGGCAGACGACCCTCCCCACCCATCCCTTGGGCAGTAAGATTATAGGTAGAAGGGAGAGAATCTAAGAGCTAAAACTTAATAACTAAAACATCATAAGAATTGGAGGAAAATATGGGAAACTAATTTTAGCATCTTGATGGGAAAGGAGGGCAGGTTTGGCTTACCAATTCACAAAATCTAGACGCCCCATGAGAGAAGATGAACAGATTTGATGACGCAAGATTTTTTTTTTAAGTTGTTTTGTTCTCTTATCTTTCATTATGAAACTTTCATCAGATGTCTGGAGATCCTTGTCTGTCTGCTCATGATTAAGAATAATGGAAAGCGCTGATTAGAAACTGAGTACATGTGTAAGGCTTGTTGACTCTGAACTTCCCTGTTGGGTGAACTGAGTAGGCCATTTCTTGAGGAATTCCCAATGTCCGCATATTAGTTTCTTGTTGCTGCCGTAAAAAATTAGCACAAATTTAGTAGCTTAAAGCAACACAAGTTTATTCTCTTACAGCTCTGTGAGGCCGGAAGTCCTAGAGAAGTCTCACTAGGCTATAATGAAGATGTTAGCGGGGAGGTGTTTCTTCCTGAAGACTCTAGGGGAGAATTTGTTTTCCTATCATTTCCAGTTTCCAGAGGCTGTCTGCATTCCTTGCTCCTAGCCCCTTCCATCTTGAAAGGCAGAGATAGAAGGTCAAGTCTTCCTCACCTCTCATTGCTCCCACCTCCTCTGCTTCCCTCTTCCACACTTAAGGACCTTTGTGATTACATTGGGTCCACCCAGATAAACGACAAAGTCAGTTGATTAGCAACCTTAATTTCCCTTTGTTAGGTGACCTAACATCTTCACAGATTCCAGGGGTTAGGATTTAGACATCTTTGGGAGGACTTTATTCTGCTTATCACAAATGTGTGTATGCTCATATATGTGTAAATACACAGAAAAAGCCTGGAAGGGGACCAGCCCAGTGGTGTAGTGGTTAAGTTCACACATTCTTCTTCAGTGGCACGGGGTTCACTGGTTCAGATGCTGGGTGCAGACCTATGCACTGCCTGTTAAGCCATGCTGTGGCAGGTGTCCCACATAAAATAGAGGAAGATGGGCATGGATGGTACTTCAGGGCCAGTCTTTCTTAGCAAAAAGAGGAGGATTGGTGGTGGATGTCAGCTCAGGGCTAATCTTCTTCAAAAAAATAAAAAAGACTGGAAGAGCATCTAACTACATAGTGAATTAAATTACAGTGGTAGCAAAAGGGGGAATGGAAATTGAGAGAGAAATAAGGGAGAGCTGTGATGTTTTATCTGAGGAGTGTCACATTTACTTTAGAGTACTAAACCTGAACTTAAAGATTTTTAAACACATTAATAAATTATTATTGAATTTTAGTTATTTATTTATATGTGTCATTTGAACATAATGTATGTGATATTGTGATATAATAAGAAATATATATTCTGGTGTTCGTCCCTGGCTCCTAGCCAGAGCTCCAGAATCCCTTGTAATTTCCTAAGTGATAAAAGCAGTAGGAGCATCTTTTGTTATAATATTTGGTTTTTGTCCCCAGTTCTGAAACAGCTCCAGATACATAAAGGTGAAAGGAACGTCTTTTGTTATTCATAACAAGCCCCTTTCACCCACACCTGAGTTTACGTGAATGAGGCGACTGTTGGAAAGGCCTGAAGGATGGGGGGCTTGGTTGCCGGTGGAACCAACCATGTGGTTAGAGGGTTGGAGCTTTCAGTCCCACCCTGCAAACTCTGGAGAGGGGAGGGGGGTTCGAGGTTGAGTTTATCACTAACGGCCAATGATTTAATCAATCATGTCTATGTGATGAAACCTCCATAAAAACCCTAAATAATGGGGTTTGGGGAGCTTCAGGGTTAGGGAACAAGAATGCATCCACTTGCTGGGAGGATAGTGTGCCTCACACTCCATGGGGACAGAAGCTCCTGTCCTCTGTGCAAGAAGAAGAAGACCTTGCTCTGTATATCTCTTCATCTGGCTGTCCATTTGCAGCCTTTAAAATATTCTTTGTAATAAATCAGTAATAGTAAGTAAATTGTTTTCCTGGATTCTGTGAGCCATTCTAGCAAATTATTGAACCCAAGGGGTGAGAACCTCTGATTTACAGCTGGTCAGTGAGAAATACAATAACAACCTGGGGCGTGCCATGGTGCCAGAAGTTGGGGAGCACTCTCATGGGACTGAGCCCTTAACCCATGGGGTCTGCACTAACTCCAGGTAGTTAGTGTCACAATTGAGTTAAACTGTAGAACACCCACTCTGCTGAGAATTGGAGAATTCCTTAGTGTGCAAACCCACACATTTGATGTCAGAATTGTCATGAGCGTAGAGGACACAGCTTTGTCATAATGTACACTCTCAGTTGTAATGTAAAACTCAGTTTGTAAAAAGCAATGCTACACTTAATTAGTTCTATGGTAGAATTATTGAGAGATCAATGTATAACTGTGAATAAAAACAGAGGTATATGCAGACTCTGTTAAAATCTGCCCCTTTGATTTCTTACTAGTCACTATGGAAGTGTGCAGTGTATAAAGAACTGTCTCGTTGCCTCTGGGAAGTACTGTCTGATGGAATGAAAGGACTGTGTGCTATGAGATCAATGTTGACATTTATTACAGGAAGCTGACATTTCCCATCACATTCTTTTACCTGGATTATAGCTTGTTAGTTATCTCATTGGGTGTTTCTATTTCATTAGTCTTATATCATTTCACTCCTTTTCATTTCTGATACAACTCCTTCAGTCTTCTTTGTCTTCATAGTCTTTCATTTTTTTCTCTTAGTCCATTTGGCTCTCATTTAAGCACTTCTTTGTTTTTTCAACTATTTTTACACTCCTTGAATCATTTAGACTTTCAATTAAAAAATAAATACTCTACATGAAAGTATTTGCATAAATAGAAGTTTGCAGATGCATATGATTATCAAAAATGCTTTTATGCACTACTTTTAAAATAAGTGACACTAGCTTAAGGTTATATCCAAAGAAATTCTAAGCTTACTATAAAAAACTTAATACTTGAACACATACAATTTTTCTAAGGACTATCTACTTCCCATCTATCAAGGGAAACACTTGTGAATTAGCAGGTGTGGTTTTCACACAATCACAGGATGCTTGAACTTTCATTGGCTAGTGGGAGCAGTGAAAAACCACATCAGGCTATGCCCTAACTCTTTTAAAACGCGAATATATATACAGGTATATATGATTTTTTTTTGAGAGAGAGGTTACTGATGAGGATTATTTTAGGCTGGTTACTTTTAAAAACTGTAGATGAGAAGGAGGCTCTTAGGAGTGGAATTTGCTTGCTCTTTGATGAGAGAGAGACATTTGCATTTGTGAAGGAAGTTGCCATCTGTGGGGGTGTCTCCCTCTCTGCACCAGGAGGAAGGGGGGATGACCTTATCTCCAGAAACTCTTAATGGGGACGGAAAGGACTTAAGTCTCGTTTATTGTGCTTGTCTGGTAACCTCATGTAGCAGACTCCCCCCACCACCAGCATCCGCCGGGAAGCATAGGACATCCTGACTTAATCCAGTCTAGTTCTTATCTAAAGTTATAGGACCACCCAATAACCAGACCCCACCTGCACTGATATCATTTTAAGGACTTTTTAATGTGTTTTTTTCCTTTGTCTTGTAAAGAGATAACTCACATACCTATGCCTTAAATTTAGCCCTACTCTCAACCCATGCCTGCAGCAGCAGCTCTGAGTGCCCATGGGTCCTGTCCCCATGCTTTTCCATACTATTCTCTAAATAAAATAGCACTACTGCCAGACCTTGAGAGTCCAAGAAGTCTCTCTTTCGACTCCTTGGCTCACCAACCCCACATCAGTTAACAAGTAGAGAAGAATTAGAGTTTGGAATGGGTCAGCATGTGTAGAAGTCTAGAAGAATGGCTGTCCAACACTAGAAGATCAAGAAATGAGGGAGCAGAGGTGCTGGTTAACTTGGTTTGTGGAGAAAGGCTTCTCTGTGCAGCCCTTTCTGGCCATCCAACAGAGGCCCCAAGGAAGACCTGCAGCAGGGAACAGAAAAGCTGTGGTTCAGAACTGAGGGGTTAGAAAGAGCATCCTTCAGGCAGCAGTTTTCATTTCTGCCAAAGCAGAGAGAACAGGAGAGGGAGATTATCCTGTTTCCAGAGAGTCCAACAGTAGAAACAGCAGCCTCCGAGGCCCTGTCTGCAAGGGCAGGGAGGGTCATGTGAGCGATCCTAATGAGTGGTAACAGCTATGATCACAGCAAAACCTCAAAGTCTCTTGACTTCATGGCCCAAACCACCTACTGGTGTACTGAACCCTTGGCCCATTCATTCTGTAAATATTTCACCCAGTCTACTGATTGGCAATCACGGCGTGCTCTTTGACAGGCTTTGTGCCTTCTCCACATTGTTCTCCATATTTAGGCTGTCATCTCCTTCAGGGATAAACCTGTGTTTTTATAACTTCTTATGAACATGCCACACAGACCATACACAAGAGCTCTTTAATGATGAAGACTAGAACTAGAGAAAGGGGAGACGTCAGACTCGCTTGCCTTTGGACAAATCTCAGAGAACCGAAATATTTGAAAAAAGAGAGTGGAAAGGTTTTTGTTGTTGATGTCGTTGTTGTCATTGCTGTTTTCCAATAAAGCACAAGCCTTTTTGTATCCAGCACTTTTGAGTAATTTATTTTAACTAACTAAATAAAAGGAAATGAAATCAACATATCCAGAGAAGATATAAAAAGTCTAGGTAATATCTCAGTTAAAGACACTAAGGTGAACATAGGCATTTAATTCCATTTCCTCCCCAAATCCCACTAAAACATCAATAAGAGAATTTTTTTAAAAGCATCAACTCACAAGGAAAAGTAACGCAAGAGAAGACTGCAGCAACAAAATTATGGAAGCTGGGATACTAAAGGGATGAGTGATGGCTCACATCGCAGACCAGAGAAAGGCCGAAGGAAAGGTGAGGAAAAAAATCTAGCAGATCTATCAAAGGGCTCACGATTTGATGGCACCACGACCTCTAGAAGTGGAACTATGTGTGTGATTAAAGGCAACAAGATTGACCAAAAAAAAAGTACATTAAAGAAGCAGTTGGATCCTGGGATCCTCTCCCCAAATCCAAATGACTGGCATTTGCCTCTCCTCTATCCTGGATGAAGATGGAGATTTATTCTCTGGGTACTGTAACAGAGTCCCCGGCCTGGAGAACTTACAGATCTTAACTACCACAGTTACTATTGCTGCATAATTACCCATCCCCCCTAAAATATCCTTAGTGGGATAGAATAACCATTTTATTATGCTGTAGATTCTGTGAGTCAATTAATTTGGAAAGTGCATGGCAAGAACAGCTAGTTTCTGCCCCACGTGTTTGGAACTTCTCAGATGGGAAGACACAATGGTGAGGCGCTGGAATCCTCTCAACATGTCTGGCATGTTGATCCTGGTGGTTAGGGCCTCAGCTGGGCTCTGGTGGCCAGAACACCTGTAGGTGGCTCCCAACGTGGTCTCTCTGCCTGAGAGTCTTTGGACCTCTCACAGCGTGGTGGCTGGATTCCTAAAGCAAGTGTCCATGAGAGCAAGAGAGGAGTAGATGGTTTTCTGCTCCTAATAAACACATACATAAATAAATACATAAAGTATTTTTTGTTATCTAACCTCTTTCAAGATATGGTATCCAGTGAATGAACTGCTATGGTTTTGAATTATCTGCCCATATCTCAGAACAAAAAAAATCGCATCATTCTCCGTGTCTGGGATTGCGTTTTTCTGAGAGGTTACTTTGGCTTTGTTTCCAACTGCGACAGTTAAAATCCCCGTAGAAGCCCCCCTCTGACTTCCAAAATCATTTTTGCAGAGCCCTTAGTTTGTGTTGACCGCCTTCAGAGCTCGGTGGGAATGGTTTCCCCGCAGTGCTTCCAGTTCAGTCTTTGAGATGTCTTGATGACTACGAGAGTGACATTTTCCAGATAGACATTTATTAAATACCTTTTGTCACTTTATATTTAGGTTGCCAATTCATCACTTAAGAGTCTGCTAATGCCAACTTCCTTACAGAGCGTTCCTGCAATTTGGACATCCTGACTTCGGGTCACTTGAGTTATCTTAGTGTCGCTCAGAGAGTCTGCACGACAGGCAAGTGAGTTGAGAAAGAAACTCTGCTTTTCTATCCAGTCATCATCTTAGAAAATACAGTATTATTAAAAAATATTTGAGAACGTTCAAGAACACTATATTTACTTATTTATTTATTGGCGAGGAAGATTGGCCCTGAGCTAACATCTGTTGCCAATCTTCCTTTTATTTTATTTTTGCTCCCCAAACCACCAGTACATGGTTGTATATCCTAGTTGTTAAGTCCTTTGAGTTCTTCTATGTGGGATACTGCCTCAGCATGGCTTGATAAGTGGTATGTAGGTCCGTGTTCACGATCCGAACCGGTGAACCCCAGGCCACGTAAGTGGAGTGTGCGAACTTAACCACTACGCCATCAGGCTGGCCCCAAGAACACTATATTTAAACATGCCATTAGTATAAAGCAAAATTTAAAGAAATAAACACCTACATATATTTTTAGTTTCTTATTAACTAAGCCTCAGGGATTATGGTTCCTAAAACTTCCTGCATCTTTCTGTAGACAAAACCCTGGCTTTTTTCTCTCCCCTTTTTGATTTTCCAATGAAGTCTCTCAGCTTATGTGAAGCTTACCTCTGTACTGGAGCAACGTGTTGTTCTTACAGCAACCCAGGGCTGCTCTCTGTGATTTTAGTCCTGTTGCCGTTCATTAAACTGAGGAAGATCTGCAAGTAGAGGGAGAAAACCCAGCATCACTTCCCCTCTCCTCCTTGGAGGGGTGCCTCTCTTTTCCTTCTTCAGAGCAAAACCAGAAAAAGTACCACTGTGGTCACACTATAGTCACACAGCGGTGTAGAAACCTTTTTCAATCAGAAAAAAAAGTTTTCTGAGAAGGTCTCATTCCTCTTCTCAATTCATAAACAACACCTCCTTAGAACCTGAGGTGATGTTTCCAGCAACTCCACAATTTGTAAATGAGTTTTCATCCTCACCAAAAAAATGTACAAACAACTGTCAGTTTCAAAGCATCAAGTATTTCAGGCTTGATTTCTATTCATTTTAAATGTTATTTTAAGAACTTTGTAAGTTTTTTAAAAAGCGCTCTGAGTCTCACCACCTATGTCGTTCCTATGCACACTGAGTTCTGCCTGGTGGATGAGACTTCCTTCGCGATTCCACCTCCGCCCACCAGGCCCACTGCCAGCTGGTCTCCCCACTTCCCGTTCTGCCACAGGTTACAGGGCCTCTCCTGCATCTTTTCCTCCAACCCTGTTTCCATCTCCAGCACTGCAAAGGTCAGCTTCCCACTTTAGACAAGGCAGTGGTGGGACCCAAAAGAGAGGACACGCCCCGTCTCCTGGTTCTCTGAGTTGGAATCAGTGGAGAGAGTCTCCTCAGCCCCTCAGCTCACATTTCCATTATGAGAATAAACAGGCTCAGGGGACACACCTTTGAAAGAGAGAACTGGAGGGAAACGAAGACTTTCTGCTTGATCTAATCCAGCCTGGGGATGGTGATAAACAAGGAGGTGGTGAGGAGCACCAACCATTGGGGGATACCAGTGGACCAAGACTGGAAATACCAGGGGGTAATCTTCCCTTCAGTGTGGACAAAAACAATTCTACACCAGGCTCTATTGGCAGGAGCTTGACAATGCCAGTGACAGTCCCTCTGTTGCCATTTCTTGACATGTCCTCAGGGACATAGAATAGAGAGTCCAGGAGGCTGTTGGATTGAGATCAGTTTCTCAACAGGCCTTAGAGCCCAACATTGGGAGCATGCAAACATTAAGATACGCCACTCCCACCTCGCTGGGGAGCCAAATTGAAATCAGGAAAAATAACTTCTTGGTCTCTGTGCCAGGCTCACTGCTCTTACAGTAATGGAGATTAACTTGGCCAGGGGCACACAGTGAGAGAGCAAATTTTACCAAATTGGTTGAGGCAATCCTCAGTTGAAGTTCCCTGTGCGTGACTCTGTCATTGCCCTTGTTGCACTCTCCTCTAATTGTCTGTTGACTTGCCTTTCTTCTCCACTTGGCCGTGAACTCTTTCGAGGGCAGGCACCACGTTTACCTCATCTTAACCCAGTGCCTATACGGTGACTGGCCCAAAGCTGACAGCCTATCTATATTTATTAAATGAAAAGTTCGAGGGGTAAAAATGAAAGAGGGTGAGAGAATTTGTTTCCTAAAATCTAAATTTTGAGTAGGCAGCTATCTTCGCTACATATAAAGCCATTGCTTTTTTTTTTTTTTTTTTCTAATTTAGAATCATTGCTTTTAAAAAGTTTCTCTTTCTTTAGTTCAGGAGCAGATTCTCCTTCATTTAGAAAGCCTGTTCAAGGAATCTTCAAGCCTAACCATGGAGCTGTTTGTCTTCTGGAGCTTAGAGTTTGAAGGACTTGTGTGAGGCAGGTGTAATTGGGAAGGGCTGACCCTATTCACTGGACCAGGTGGCCTGAGGAACAAGAAAGCCGATAGGGAGCTGGCCATGCGAGAAGGTCATTGTATAATGTAGCAGGAAACTGTGGAATCAAATCTAGACAGGTGAGTGTCAGACTGACAGTCTGCCAAGCTTGCGTGCCTTTCAACCTGTCTAGACTGTCAGCCTCTTAGGGCAGTGATGGAGTCTTCTCTGCATTCCCAGCACCTGGTGCAGTTTAAGCAGAAACGTCTGAAGATATTTCATGTTTTGAGGCAGACTAGGAGTGGGCATGCCAATATACAAGAACGATGGGAAAGTGGGCTTCTTTCCAGATGGCTTCTTTCCAGATGGGGGGAGAAGGGAGGAAAATAACTTTTGTTGAACACTGTGTATAATGTTTTTACTCATATTACAGAAAGCAGTTGTTTCCAAAATTCCCGAGACTTGATTTGCCTCAGACTAACAATATTTCTGAAGTGGGGATATCTTAACTCCAAAGAGCAAAATAATAGAAAAATAGTTTTCCAGGCCATAAGATGTGGTAAAAAATAAACCAATTTTGAAAGAATTGTGTTTTTAAAACCCTTTTATATAAATACATCTTGAAAATCAGTCGAGGAATGCAGTACATATCCATCCTTACTTTGCAGAGATTAAAAACATCTGGATGTATCTGACAGAGGGAAAAAATAGCATCTTATACAAAATCTTAAAATCTTAAATCTTTAGAAACATAAGCATGTATACAAAAATAATATTCTATTTAGCATTTCTCATAATAAAAATCAGAATTTGCAATGCTTACTCATCACCTTAAAACTGGTGTGATACACACACAGAGATATATATATGTAAAATTTTTATTTTTTGGAAGTGCTTGTTGATTTGTGGCAAACTCCCTCATCCTTGGGGGTTGATATAATTGCATCTGCAGAAGGAAAGGAGAGGATGACGCAATAGCTCCTCTGAGAAGATTGCTCCGTGCCATCTGTTCCTCTAGCAGAGCCTTTCCTTTCCGAATTCCCGTCAGCTTGTGCATCTGGAATGTCTCCATGAAGTCTGTGAGGTCTTCACACTGTCACCCAGCCTGGGCGGAGCTGCTGTGGCCCATCGTCAGGGTTCCTTCCCCTCCGTCCCTGAGCCATGGTGACGTCATCCCGCAGCACGTGAAGCCAGGGATCATGGCAGCACGCCGCTCCCCTCTAGAAGCCTCCTCTTCTCAGACTCCCCAGGAAACGATCTTCTATTTTGTCTTATTAATCCTCACCCTAACCACCATTTTACAGGGGAGGCAACAAATGCTCAAAAGCGTTTAAATATTGTTAATTTGCCCATAATCACGTTGAGTAAGGACTGGAATCAGTAGAGTTAGGACTCGAATCAAAGTCTGTGTGACTCCAAAAACTATATTCTCTTTACTTCACCCCTCTGGGAGATTTGTTGATGAAAACAACATATTAGGGGGATCACTGGGCAGTGGGTACCGCTTTCGATCCACAAACTTGAATATAGAATAAATGTCGTGCTTCATTTGTCTGAAACTCAATAGGATTTGTAGGAGAAGACCTCACTCTGGCGGAGACAGGACTCTTAGTCAGTCCAGGTTGCCTCTCAACTGACTTCTCTGGTTCTATCCAAGCTCCGAGAGGACTCTGGGGTGGGAGGGGAGGCATCTGGTTCTTAGTTGTTGTTTGCTAGGACTAGGGCCCACTAAGCCATCCATCCTGTCCTCGGGTCATGGCCAGCATTCCTCAGTCTCATAACAAACACCCCTCATGCCTTACAACTTTCTCTGCTGCTTTTGTGCCCTTCTTGGGTACACAATATTCGTCCTGCAACACCTCTGGGGATTGCCAGGGTCCATTCTCCACTTCTGGACCACGCTAGGGCTGGGGGACTCTGTGAGGTTTCTGAGGCCCTGTCTGCCTAGACATACCAAGCAGGTATTTCTTCCCTGGGGTATTGCTGCCTCCCAGGTCATCTACCTGTATAGCAGGTCATGGGTCTCCTTGGCTCTCTGATCCCACCTTCTGGTCTGAGGATTCTGTCTCTTCCACCAGATGGTAAAGTAAGCTCCTTACAGGCAAGGGTTATGCTGAACTCACCTTTGTATTCTAGTGCTTATCATCAAGTCTGGCAGACTAAAAGACCCTCGATAATTGCCTGTTAAATTAATGAGTGTCACCTTCTTAGATGTGAAGCCATACTTACTTTCTCTTGTGTTGTGGTCTGTTTTCACAGCTTGCCCAATATTCGCTTGGCATATAATAGGGTGGGGAGCATGGATTTTAGATCATGAATGTCCTCCTTTATGGACACACTTGTCACAATTTAAAGCAATGACCGCATTCCAGGAATTCAGCTGTGTGTTCCCTAGTGGTAGATTCTAGCAGATGCTGTTGGCCTCTCACCCATATGCCTTCACCCCTACAACTTCAGCGCATGCCAGCAGACTTCCAACTATCAATACTTGCATTCCTTTGCTTGATGGCTTTCCCTGGCCAAGGAAGCCACGTTACTCACCTGTGTCACAGGAAGTGCCAGGGTATTAACACCGTCCAGCAGAGGCTCTCAATCAGTGACTAACAGGATTTGGTGAATAATTCCCCCAGGTCCCCTGTCCCTAGGGTGAGATGTCTCTGAGGCGTATGTTTACACTGGCTCCAAGCAGTTCTCTCAGGATATAAGTTCCAGTTGCCCATAATGGTAATTGGCTTCATCCTTTGATGGCTTCCTTCTCTTCCTTATCTTGCCTTCCCACTCCCTTGCTTCCAGATAAACCACTTGCACTTGAATCTTTGTTTCATAGTGCTTCTTGGGGGAATCCACCTAAGAAACAGGTTTACTAAGATCCTGAGGTATCTTTTTGTTCTGGATCTACTGGATTATTTTAGGAAGTTATATATAAAAATAATGGAAGCAGTATTGAGGGAGGAGGGAATGAGTCTAGAAGATCGTTGTGGGTTGACTAGGAAGAAAACTGCCCAGCTTTCCTTGGGTGGGGCTTGGAATGGCTTCAGAAGTGTTTCTTATAGGCACACATTTTCTGCTTGCTATGTATAAAAATATCGTAACATTTTATAGAATATATATTCCCTTCTATATTATATATATTCTATATTGAAATATACTCTGACTGTAGGCAAGAATTTTTGCACATAGATGTTCAATAAAGTATTTTTGTATAATAGTGAAATATTGAAAACAACCTAATTGAGGATCTAGTTAAATAAATTATGACAAACTATGGTGTGTCTACTAAATGGGATATTATGCATCCACTTAGAATGTATATTTTAAGGATGAAAAAATGGTAATCATATAAGCATGTTAAGGACACTTTTTTCTTTATCCACTGCTAGGAGCAAGGGCCCTGCCTCCACATGCTTCTGCTTGCGGTTCCCACAGGCCCTGAAGAGTGAGGACTTCTGAGAGGGAGGCCCAGGAGAAGGCGGAACTGGAAGGAGGGCAGGCATGCAGTCTGCAAAGTGGGCAAAACTAATGGAACCGTCACATATGGAGGAAATGGGAAGGGAATCAAAAGGAACCACATTTGCTGAGCTCTGCTCGCCACCCCACCTCCTTGGGCTGTGTTGGCACCCCTGCCACCAACAAAGGAGTCATTAAATGTCTACCATTTATTGTATGCCTACCTATTGTATGCCACACACCATCCTAGCTGGTTTAGAAACATCATTTATAATATTTCCAATGAGCTTCTGGGAAAATATCACAATCTCCCTTTTCTTTCAAATATGGAAATTCAGGTCAGGATGGTGTAAGCAACCAGCCTATGATCACTCAACTATTATGCAGAATTCAAACTCTAGTATTCCTGTTGCTTAGAAAATCAGGACTCGGGACAGAAGAATGACTTTTCTGATGTGATGGGACATGATTACCAAACTCCAAAATAAGACCAGGGAAATGTGCAACTTCAGGAACTTGGGAAGAAAGTCCTTCTAATCCATGCTGGGCTGGTTCCTGGCGCGGCCACCTGCAAGGTGACCTTGTTCTCATCTTGTTTCTTTTAATTATGTATTGAATCGACAATAGGCTTGCCAATGAATACAGCACAAAAGCTTGGCCCTTCCCTACAGTTGAGCTATTCTCAGTTAAGGCAGCAAGCGAACACCACACAGGAAATCCAGCCAAGGGGTGCACATCTAGCCACGGCCAGAGGCATCTGTCTCTCCAGAAGTATGTTTCTCTGGTGCTAGGGAGGTGCAGCAAATTGGAAGAGTTGGCTCCTTACTGGCTGGAGAGATCAGATTTTGGACATCTCTTCCCAACACTGTTCAATGACGTCCCGAGGGTAGCTTGAAATCAGCCATGGTGTGGTATTTGCACCATGGAAACTGGCAAACACTGCAGTTGAGCACTTTTATCCTGGAGATCCACTTGGTTACTGGGACCCTCCTGAAGGACGAGAGGGCACCCGTTAGACACTGCCATCAGTCCTGCTGTGGCAAAGACAAGGTGGTAACACCATGGGTAATATCAGCTGTGTCTACAAACCTATTGGGGTTTTAGAGAGCCCATAAGTATACCCCTTTCCCCGGCCCAGTTTTGAGCCAATCGAGATACAGAGAATGGTCAGGTAAATGGAGTCCAATGTGTCTGCTCTTTTGCTGGTAAAGGCTGGGTTGTGAAGGTGGTTTAGGTGCAGTAAGAATGAGCTTCCTCAGACTGCACCCCAGAATCGGGCAGACTTTCCCACCTTGTCACAACCTCATCTGGACAGCCACTAGCCTCCCTATATGGAAAACACAGCACGGAGAGTCAGAACAGAACACAGCTGACTCCCTAGAGGAAGGAGAGTGGAAAGGGCTGAGCTCCCTTTGCCTGCTTCCTCTCCCAAAGTCACCAGCAACAGCAGTCGCTCCACCCTGGGGAGGAACCAGTGAGGGAGAAGATAGACAGTAGAAGCATTACTCGCATCCAGTGCCCGGCACGTGGAAGGAAATGTCAGAGGAGGGAATAACCATTGTCCTATGAAAACCAGAAAACAACCAAGTGGGAAAATGATGAGAAATGTAAGGTGGATTCTGTTTTTCCCCAGGTTCATAATTTATTGTACAAATTGAGTATCACATGATGAGTTGACATCAGCTTCTCCAGGCGAGGGAACTTAACAGATGAGGGGCAGACAGTGTAGAATCCATATGTTCCTTTCACAGCTAGAGAGTTTTTAGACTTTCACTTGAACTCTAAGACCATCAAAGCAATGCTTCCATATGTGGCCAGGACGCAATTCATTCTACCTAGAAGAGTAAGAATTGAAATGTTTTTTAATACCAGTGAAAAAGAATTGAGTATCAGTTTCTGGACCTGCCATGATTTCAGTCTTTGCACAAATTCTGCAGCCTTCATACTTCAACGTACACAGCTACCCCTGGCCCGGCCAGATGAAACCCTGGAAACTGGATTCAGTGGGTCTCAATCTGGGCACACTTCCGCCTTCCCAGGATCGATGTTGTAAAAGGTATCAGTTTGTCCTGTATCTTGAGTAATATATGGTGGTGTTCTTATGCAACAAACACACACAGGCACACACACCTTCTGAGCATGACATTGCAGATGGAGTCTACAAAAGCAGTAGTAGACTGTAAAAGAAATTGTGGGACCTCAGAGGCCCCTCCAAGCCTGAGGCATCCTGTGTAATCCACCCACAGATGGGAAATTCTTGTGGGACTTGTCTGAGAGTAACCTTTGCCTTTCACTCTGCTCTGTGGGGCCTTTACCCAGAAGCCTGTGGGATACCCTGCCGCTACCCTAATACCACTGACTTCCATGGTCTCCACTGGCTGTGAGCTGATGCAGCTTTCCACTGGCTGGTCAGCAAGCTACTTAAGCGTGGCATTCTGCAGGGTGTCTTTACAAAGGTTTTCCTTTATTCTGTATTCCCCCAGTTCTCATTTAGAAAATGCAGAAATATTCTGCCCTGACCCATCTGCCGGTATCCTGCCTGCTACAGCAGTCTAGGCCGCAGAAGCTTTGAAACGCGTGGATGGGCTGGTTTCCAGACTTAACTCATAGCTCTGCTTCCATTACAGTGAAACTGCCCAAGAACTGGATAAGCCTTTGGAACAGTGAAGGGGATATAACTATTCCTATAGACCCTTTGTTTAGTGTGAAAGACAATACCTAGTTAGTTATTCTTGATGTGCTTTTATATACCCATGTCTCTTAGCACATTATTATTCAGAAACTTTCTAGGTGGCAAGAGAAATCAATGATAATTTGCTGTTTGGGACATGCATGTGAATCCTGCGGAATTTCTCTGGTGCAGGTTGGGTCACGATCTCAGCCTCCTTTCACTGGCCTCATGAATCTCCTCGTGTCACAAAATGATCTGGAATCTCTTCGGGGTCTAATTATATTTGGACTATAATTTCTAAAGCTTTAGAGTTCAATTAAAATCAAAATGGGAATGTACTTGAGATTTTAGAGCCTTCCTGACTGATTGTATTAAATTGTTAAGACCTCCAGAAGATTTTCTTATTTTTTTGAACATAAGCCAGGACTTTATACTGAAACTCAGTATTTTCCTGTTTACCTATTCAACAACAGTTGAGTGAATGCCTCTCATGACCAGGCTCTGCACCGGGCGCCAAGGATTAATGTAGACTCGGGGAGTGGAATGAAGAGAAACACGTGCTGATGGATCATCACAATTTAGTGAGCATTGAAATGGTGGATTACTAGAATCAGTGGAAGGAAGGAAGAGATATGTAAGGCTGCTTGAGTGAGTCAGAAAGCACTTGAGCTAAACTTGAAGAATGAGGAGGGGGTTTTCAAAAGGACAAATAGGGGAAGAGCCTCCCAGGCAGAGTGGAAGGCTTTGAGAACAAGCATTTTCAAGAATGAAGAGAAAGTCAGTATTGTTGGAGGTCAAAGGGCAAAGGAAGCAGGAGGCACACATCTCGCAGTGTGCCAGATGCTGTTCTGATTGCTTTGCATTGATTATCTTGCTTAATTGTGACAGCAATATGAGGCTGATGTTATTAGCCCCATTTAATAGGTGAGGAAACTGAGGCTCAGAGGGATTCTATAACTTCCTCAAGATTACCGACCTAGTAGATGTCAGAGGGGAGATTTGACCCCCCTGTAGAAGTGACATTATGAATCACTATACAAAGCTGCCTCCACCGTGTTTATCTTCATACTCCAGCTCACAGATGAACTTTTTGGTTTTCAGTTTCATCAAGTAACTGCCAAAGTCCCTGTTTTGAATCAAGGTATTTTTATCTACAAGGTCAGCAAAGATAGCCGGTGTGTGGAATGCGGCCATTTTACAGCATCGCCACTCCTGGGCTACAAGGAGCGCCACTGAAATCCCGTTCCTCCACACACAACAATCACTGGATGGCAAAGGCATTTCAAGCTCAAATCCGAGGCTCGATAATTATCAGCTAATCAAATTGTAACTCCATCCAAACTTGGGCATGCCGTCCAAGTAGCTTTAGCAGGGTTTGAGCCGTTGAGGGAGTTTTGGAGAAAACTCTGTTTGAAATCAGAGGGACGAGTATGTTTATTAAAAACCATGAGAAAAGCAAGGGCCTTTAGCACCTTCACCACTCTGCTTCTCACGAGTCTCTTGCTTCTCCTAATTCCTGGCCTGTGCCTGGAGAACCAGCCTGGCAAGATGGAAATCCCAGTGAACTTACTGTCTAAGATCTTAAGTTCAGTCACTTAAGACACTATGGGAGCTTAGGCAAGAAACTTTCTCTTTTTTATTTCCTTGCTTACTTACGTAGAAGAGTGGTTAAAAGTGCAGGTTCGGGGGCCACACTTCCAGAACTTAAATCCTAGCTTTGCCCATCTCCAACTGTGAGCCCTTGGGCAAGATACCCAACTGCTGGTGCATCCCTTTTCCTATCTGTCAATCACGGATAGTGATGGTACCTACCTCACGGTGGTGGTGGGGCTGCTGTTGGGAAGAGTAACTGAGATCATTCGAAGGAGGATCTTAGAATAGTGTGTGACAGAGAAAGAATATAATAAATGTTAGCTTTCATTACTGTTGTTTTCTTCTGGTTGTAGGTTTCCGTGCTGCATTCAAGGCTAAGTGCTCCTTCCTGGAGAAAAGCATTCTTTCTCTTTAATTTTTTCCTACTTAAGGAAGGCCACTTTAAACTTCTGTATACCATAGTACTCTTGCTGGCACTGCATCGACCTCCAGCCTTGGAGTGGCACGTCTGGCACTCAGTGTCCTTTCTTTGCTACAGCTCCTCAAGACCAACAGGAATCCATTTTGTTCTAGACAAACCATGGTGACCTTATTTCCCATTTGCTCTGTGGTGAGAATTATTGTCTCTTTGCCATAAGCAAACATTATGATCTTTGTAGAATGGAAAAAAAAAATCAGTGAACTTTTTATTTGTTTTTTTAATGAGGGGAAACTTACAATTTTTGTTGACAACTTCTACTGGAAATAAATCATATTGCTATGGAAACCATGCCCTATCACCACTGAAGTGTGCTTGCTATATATGTTCTTTAAATGTACGTTCTTGAAGCATTGTATTTTAGCACATATTTGATTTTCGAGTCTGTTTCCATAGCGTTAGACTGGAGCCCGTCTGCTGACTGCTGCTCCCTTCAGTCTTTTAGGATTCCTCGCTGTCTTTGGGATGTTGAATCATGTGGTGGAAACCACAAAAATCTTCTGATTAGTTCTGGCTATGCTACTTCTCTCCATGTGTCCTGGGGCAGGTTTTCCAATCTTTCTGATCCAATAAAATTCTCTAGACTATAAAAATGAACATAATATCTCATAAGGTTTGAGAGAAGATCAAATAAGGCAATATGTGCATAGGTACTTAATGCATTCTAAAATGCTATACAAAGGTAAAATGGTTTTGCTTCCAGAAAAGCTACCCACTGCATAAATTACATACCCAAGCAATCTTTAGAGTTCCTATTTCTTCCTTGGAGTTTGGTTATAAGAAGTATGAAGATGTAGGGAATGAATGCAGACCTACTGGGGTAAGAAGCCCAACAACGCTACTCATTATCTATGGTATCTTGGGACGGTTACGTAGCCTCTCTGAGTTTCAGTTTCTTCATCTTTAAAATGAAAATAATGAAGTTTGTATCCAGGGATGTTGAATAAATTAGAAAAAAGTTATCAGTCAAACATAGTGCAGGTGGTAAGCACTTAAAAATGGTACTCACTGCTGGAAATAATGATACTGTGCCCAAGCTGACACCATTAAACAAATTCCAAACTACTCAGCAATTTGAAATGGTCTCCATCAAAAGGAATATCATTTGTCAACACCTGAAAATTCTTACCCATTCTTAAAGAGCATTTGTTTAGAGATAACAACCACTCATGGATTCTGCAGCAAATATTTATTGAGTATCTACTAAGTGCGTGGAAACATGAAGAGGACAGGCTTTTGCCCTCTGTAGTGTCATAACCTATGGGAGTAAAACAAGCATGCACAGGAGTAACAACAATGTCAGTGATGACTCATTGACAAGACTCATATAACGAGTAACAAGTCCTGGTGAACATTATAATAGAGTGATCAAGAATGCAAAGCTTAGAACAAGAGAAACAGACGCCAAGACTCAGAGACTAAGACACAGCAGTGATACACCTGTCATGGAAAAGCTTTGGAGTCTCTGCCTGACCCTAAGGTCAAAGACCAAACAGAAAGAGAGAGAGAGTTAGTTATTATACTGGATGCGTTTGGACCTTATTCAGACTGGTAATTCCCTTTTGTACTAGTATAGTCACCAAGATATTCAGTTTGGATAGAAGCTGAAGATATATGGTCTCCCTAGACCAGGACTGACCCTTGTTGGAGAGAAAAATAGATCTAAACTGAAACAGACCTTCAGTAACTCAATCAAGGAATGTTAAGCGAGAGCCAAGGAAGAGGGGCATCTCATTTTCAGTTTTGGGGCCTATTCAGCTTGGCTTATTTAGTAAATTCAATGTAAAGCACATAAACAGCACCCTGGTCATGGATCAAATGTGATCCATTTTAACAAGACTTCCAAAGCAGTAGTAAAAACGGCACATGTGCTCTTGTGCAAAAATATGCACACACACATACACCATAACTGGACCCTTCCTGGATTAGGATGCTTTTAATGACCCAATGAATTATTCTCCTCAGACCAGCAGGGGGAAATGGCAATATCCTTCCTTTCCCTTCCCTCCCCTGCCCTTCCCATCCCTTCCTTTTCCTTCCTCTTTTTTTCCCCTCTACTCCTTTCCCTCCCTTCTTTTTTTATTTCTCCTCTCCCCCTGATTTTAACAACAATGGGATGTCAGTGGAAGGTCATTTAGAACTAGCAAATTTCTCAGACTGCTATGCCAGGAGGCTCATTTGAAACACACAGCACTGAGGTAACAACTTGAGCCTCTGGGTGGATGATGGGTCTGAATCTTGCCTCCAACTTCCTCTGTGGGAGGCAACTGAGCATTTACTGGGCCTCCCTGAGGAGAAATGTCTTGAGGAGGGAGATGATGCAGTAAGGAGTCAATAATGCACTCCAGGGAGGATATGTGGAGTAATATTTCAAATAATTCTCTTCCTTATAGGGAAATTTTATGAGAGTGAACTTTTTCCCTGAGGAAAGTAAATGCAGAGTCCTAGGAACTCAGATACAGTAGAGTATCTGTTGAGTGAATAAACTGACCAACGAAGAAAAAGGAAGAAGGGTTTTGAAAGTAAAAGATGGAGAATGAGACAGAAAGATTACTCATAGTTCCAAAATACCCATATCCGCTTACAATTTCCTCCTTGAACCACAGCTTCTAGCTGTCCTCCCAACACAATCTTCCTGTACCACACCTGCTCAGTCAGAATTCCACATTCTTTCTCACGCACAGACACACACTCACTCCAATGATTCCTGTTCTTCTGTGCCTAGAAGCCCCACCACTGAACCTTGAACCAGGACTGAGTCAACTTGAATCTCTATAGGCATCTCTCATGCCAGCTCTCCAAAATTAGAGACCCAACGATCGACCACAGAATTCCAACAGAACTTGACTACCCAACTTTGGTTTGCCGTGCAGTTCTTTTTGTATCCTGGTTGTTCCCAGTCAACTGCTTTTATCTAAAGATCAAGGCTTTGTGGGGAAATCTAGGAGACTCCTCTCCTCAACTCCCACCCATTTCCCAGAGACTCTGTGTCTGGAGCTGTTTTACCAACTTGGTAGGCTGAAATCAAGGGAAGAGGTGTTCAGATAGCAGCTACGTGTTTGAAAAGTGCCAAAGGAGTAGGTTTTCAAACTAGAGTGAGTCAGGACAGAGCTAGGATGGAGGCAAGGGGGTCAAAAAGGTCAGAGTCAGGGCACCAGACAGCCTGGAGCTGGATGGGATGTAGGAGCTGGTGGTCAAAGAGAGAGCAGAAGCAAAAGGAAGGGGCTGGCACCCAGCTCAAACAGTGTGAGACTCAGGCTAACAGCCTTGAAGGCAGGACAAATGCATAACTCTTGCTTTTACTTTCATTTGTTTGTTTTAAAAACTATGATTCTATGAACCGAAGCAGAGCTTACCTCAACCTCCAGGCATTTTATTTTTTTTCTGGAGCAGAAATCTTTGCTTGGTCACCGTAGGTATGGCCAGTCCAGGCCCAGGGTATCCACGTGGTGAGGCAGTGCAGCCCGCAGACAGGACAGTCTGGGCAGTCACCTCCTTTTGAGCGCTGACTCAGCTGTTTGCTGGCTGTGTGAGCTTTGGCATCTTGCTTAACCCACTCCAATCTCAGTATCCTCACTTTAAAATGGGAATAATAATAGGTCTCCATAGGATGGTTGTGAGGCTTGAACGAGATGAAATGTGTGAAATAGCCAAAATATGGTATGTTCTTAATACTCGGTAGCCATTTAATGTTGTTGTTGAAATCTACCCCATCTCACAGAGCTCGCCAGAGACCTCTCCATCAATTGCTTCTCCTGGGTGTGGAAGGGAGTCCAGACCAGGGTGAGCAACCTTGAGTTCACTTCTGTCCAAGGGCATTTCGTGGAGCTGGGAGTTAGACTGTTGGCCATGGCTTCGTAGGAATGGCAGATGGCCCTGCTTCCTACAGCTACACCCCAGGAACGTCTGGGCAACGGGAGCTGAAAAGCAAACCTCATCAAACACTCGCACCTCATGGAGAGCTCTAGCCCTGTTTGGTCTGACTTCTTGTCCTTTGTATTTCCATTTTAGACGCACAGCCACCTGACTGCCTGCCAAGAGTTTGAGGAGCTCAGAGCAACAATATAATCTGAAATAATAATCCAGCACTTTCCCTCTGCCCACAGTGGAAATTTTAATCTCAGGAACAACATTCTGAAACAGCTGTACTCCCATTTCAAGTTCTTTTTATACTAGATAAGTTCCTGGTTCATTATAATCTGTTGAATGAAATGAAAGCAAAAATCATTTAAATCTTGTCTCTGGGATCTCCTTATAAAATGGAATCCTTTTAGTACCTAAGGACCGAATAAACAAACCCACCACCACCACCAATGACAACAAAAGAGCAGAAAAAAGCAAGTAAGGGTCATGGTCAGACCAGCAGCAGGCTGGATGAAATGGTAAGAAATGAATGCAGAATGTAACTGTCGTAGTGTGACTCCCATGTGATAGGTGACAGGCCCTTGAGAGCTGATGAGACACCACTCAAAACCTAGGGTGTAAGAGGGAGCAAACCAGGAGCTGGTTTCTTCTGCCAAGCAGGCAGCATTAACTGCCAGACCTCAGACACGAGGGAGCTGCCCCCACTCATGCACGAACATCCTTGATACACAGTTTGCTGGTCTGTTAAAGAACACTTTCTCCAAATCTTAGTTGTCTTTCTTGCCCCATCTTCTAATCCCACTCCAACCTTTATGGACAGGTCTAGCTCGGAACAAGAAAGGCCTGGCTTTACATTCTGGCTCTGCCATTTGCTGATCTGTGATCATGGGCCCATTATTTAACCTTCTGGCCTTAGTTTTCCCATCTGTAGAAGCAACACATACGTGAAAGAGTTTCTCTGAGCATTAAATGACATAACACAAATGAAGTGTCTAGAATGCCCAAAGAAGTAGACGCTCAGTAACTGTTCATTTTCTTCGCAGCTCTTCCACGGGGAACCAGGTGAAATGGCCCTGAGCCTCATCTATAAATTGGTAATAATACCTATATTGTTGATTCTAAAATACACTTTTGGCATTTTAACATCTTACAATTGGCAGCGTCTTACAATCTTGGTTAGCCAGAGGGCAGCTGCGACATGGGTGTTACTGCTTGCGATGTGTGAACTTATTCTTTTTCCTGATGGCATGACTGGACAATGATAGCACTCCTGACCATTTGAGAACAATTAGAGGAAGGGTTGTGAGTCCTGGTTGTGGGTGGAAAATTTTCCACAACTTCCAATAAGAAAAAAACAATGTCCTAGGATCAAAATCTGCAAAATGGGGTTGGGTATCAGCAGCATGAAAGAAAATATCAGAGAGAACAGTGGAGCACTTTTTAAAGAGCAGCAGAATCCCCAATGCACTTGATGGTCTAAAGGACGATAGCAAGGGCAAAAGCACGGGCATCTTTGGACAACGCAATAGAAAAGTAATCCAGAAGAGTCGGACCGGAAAAGTGAAGAGGTTTTCAGAATACTTTCACTAGTTTATGTTGCTATATTTTCCTTTCAATATATATACCAAAATGAAGTGTAATCAAAAGCTATGACTGTATAAGTCTAAGAAAGCTCTTTTGATATGCATACCATAAAAAGCTAAGTGATAAGAGAACATTGTGTCGAAATTTAATTGGCATTATTCTTTCAATCTTCGTGGTACATAAAATAATGGTTCAGTTTACAACTAGTGGCATCTTAGATTCAATGAACTAAGGTAAAATCATTCCGTAGTTTGTTACAAGATATAAATGAGACCATCTATGTGCGAATATCTGGCAGATGACACTCATCCAACGTGTGCTAATTGAATCTCATTCTGATTTGGCAGTCATAGACACTTAGAGTTAGAAGTGACTTCAAAGGTCATTCTCCTGGGATGGTTGTATGCTTCTGCCAGTTACACTGGTGCCGGGTGTGTCCACAGACCACTTTGAGGAGCTTCTCAAATGTAGGTATCATATGACATCAATCCCCTGGTCACATTTGCTTAGAGCAGGGCCTGGAGCAGCTCTTAAAGCAGAAGAGCCGTCTCTATGCTGGTGCTGACCTGGTACTAGAGCTTGCTTCAAAAAAACATGCTCTGTGGGTTGTGACCGACCCTCTAGAAGATGCCCTGACGTAGGACATTTGAGTTGCACAGACTCAGCCAACAGTAGAGTGGAGAGGAAGCCAGGGGACTCAGAAACAGACAGAAAACAGAAGCCACCAGGCTGTAGAAACCATGAGCAAGAAGAACTGCAAAGCAGCAGAGTTCAAGAAACAAAGCAGCAGAGGAATAGGAAAAGCAGGAGGAGAAAGAAGCAGAGATGGAGGCAATCCGAAAAAGCCCAGGTCGTTCCAGTCCGCCCTAGAGTTGGGATTCAGTGTGATGCAGTCCTCAATCCCCCATTACTTATGAGACTTTTATAAGGAACTAAAGACAGTTTTTTAGTTGGTTCTTTATAAATCTTTTTTCTTGTCCACTGATTCAGTTGTCATTCTTCTTAAAGCCTATAGATTTATACCAATTGTAATGCCCAGGGCAATTAAATAAAATAACCAAAACATTTCCACATCTGCAATTCACAATAGCCACAAAGACATTGTACAGATCACATTTAATTTTCAGCAGATTGTCTTAGGCAGTGATTCTCTTGCTTATGAATTTTGGGAAATGGTAATTTCCCTTAATGTATGATATGTTCACTATAATAAAAAGCATGTATATTTTGTTCTCAGTTTAAGTTCCAAAAGCACAATCTGTATTATGTTGATGCTACATTTAATGTATGCAACACATTTATAATTAAACCTATGTATACTTTGTATATGTAATTTCACATTTTTAATATAATTATATATATACATATATATATATATAATATATATGCATGTGAATATAAGGGGAAAGGGAGCTATTCCGTAGAATAATAAGATGTTGCAGGCACTGAGCTAGGTATTTTACATTTATTATTTTAGTCTTCACAAAAGTCATGAGGGGTAGATTTACCTTTTACAACAACTTTGGATGTTTCCTTGATTTCTGGAAAATTGTTTCCCAGGTCTTTTAGAAGCCATTTCTGAGGGACAGAAATGTTGTTGTCAGAGTCTTAATGTTGGTAGCATCCTTTGTAGTTATCCCTCACTGGCTAGGAAGTAAGTAAACTGAGGCCAATGGAGACATCTTTGAGTTACTGAATAATCTGCTTAATTCTGAGCAAGGCTAAATTGGAACTAATTACCTGGGGGAGGAAAGTGCAATATATCATTTCAACTCCCAGCAGCATCCAATTACCGATTTCCATTATTTCCGGATACTTTCAAGTGTGTGTTTGTTAAGGCTTTAAATAGGTCTGCTTTGTCACCAGTTTAGGTGTTCTTTACACGGGACACATAACAATAGAAGATGTGCTAAGGTCTGTTGGGATAGGAGGTGGTAAGGGGGATATTCAAGCCTACATAGGAGTATAGTACATATTTTTTACCTTCAGGAAACTTTAGTGAGGTTGGGTGTACATAATCACATAGGAACATAGCCATTACTTCAAGGCAGCCTTTGATGTGGTACATGAAGGCTGAAAGCAATAAATAAGGCCTGCAAGTATACAGAAGAATGGAAAGATATGAGTCAGGGTCCTGGCGGGATGCAGACGGCAGAGTCAAATTGGGAATTTGAGCAGACTTTAATTTTTCAAAAAGGCTGTTTACAAAGGAGAGTGTTGGGTGGGAAGAAAACCACAGAGTTCAGTATTGGGGAATAAGGGAGGCAGTCCACAGCACGACTTCCTGGGCACAGAGCCCGGTGGAGAGGGTGGAAAGTGGATCTGGAGGGGCAAAGAGAAGACACTAGCCCTGAAAGAATAGCCAAGCACTGAAATATTTTGGCAAAAGCTACGAGGAGGTAAAATGGAGCTCAGCTTTGAAAGACTAGAAGTAGAATAAATAGATGTAAGAGGAGAGATGAGGGCACAGCATTCAGAGTGAACACAAGACAAAAAGCTTTAGATTTGGGAATACACAAACTCTGAGGTGACAAGGGGTGGAGGAATAGGACATAATATTACAAAATTATTTGGGGCCAAATTATGAAGGTCTTGAATATCAAGGCAACAAGTTTGTACCTGATCCTGAGAATAATAGCCAGTGAACATTTTAAAATCAGTCATGAAGCTAGCATGTTAGGAACACTAACCTACATCAATGTGAAAACTGGTTTAGAAGAAAGAGGTACAAATGGCAGAATGTTCAGCTTAGATACAACAGCCTGGCGTGAGGCAATGGAGGGCAGTGGGACTGAGAAGAGGAAGAAACAGATATGAAACATAATGAAGGAAAGCACAACCCTCTTAAAATCAAGGCTGAAAATCTGTGTCTGGGTTGTTCTTTCCTCCCAAATGGTATTTTTTTCAGTAAGCTAAGACAAATGCCCCAAGTGAGCTGACAAGGTGTCCCCCAAGCTGGACTCTTGTGAACACTGGGCTGGTTGGGGTGTGAAAAGTTCCGCCCTGGATACAGAAGATGTAATTTGAATCACTGCTCTGCCACTTATGAGCTGGATGTCCTTGAGCACATGACCTGGACGCTCTGAGCCTGTAGCTCACTTCCTCAAAGGGAGACACTAGTATCTATCGCATAGGGTGGTTGTGGGAATTTATTCAGTGAGATGTGTGGATTGCAGAGAACCACATGGGGGAGGACCACACGGGGGTGAGGATGGTGTTACTGATATGCCCAACCCCTCTGAAGACCTTGTCTCTCGGGGCAGAGCAAGTGGAAGGGAAGCAAGCTCCTGCCAAAACATTAACTTAAGCCCCCATTCTCTTTTTTGCCAAAGCTGCTGTGTGGTCAGATCTGGTTGGTTACTATAAGCCTCAGCCTCCCAATTATCCCTCCACTGCTGGGTAAAGCAGTACATTTTATTTGACAAGGTGTTGTTTTTTGTTGTTGTTGTTGTTTTAATCTCTGTTTATTTTCATTCCCCCAGCCCATGACCCCAAAAGGTTTTTTCTGTTCTGAGCTTGTCACTAATGCTAGTTTGGGCTGAAGATAATGTCCCCCAGTGCTTGGTACTTTTTGGCCTGAGTATTCAGCAACAGGCTGAAATACAGATTGAATGCATTTAAATAACATGGATGCGAAGTTTTGTTGTTCTTCCATTTTTGAGGTTTGTATGCAGACGCCTCTGTGGATTCCCCAATGAAAGTGATGCTTTCAGTTTTAGGCAATTTTTACAGAGAATTCATTTTCTTCCCTTCAGAGACTGTCTACAGATCTGATATAGCTGCGAAATAGCAGGCCACACAAAGGTGTAGACATTAAGTAGCTGGCTAGTCTCACTCACCATCTATGGCTCAAAACCGGTGAGTCCAAACTCATGCTCTCACAAATTACAAATGACCTCCTGCCATGGAATTCTGTGGTCGGCTTTGGATAATTGAAACCATTACTTTAAACCCTCTAAGGCCAGGGATCCTCTCTAGTTGATCCCAATGGCTTGGCAATCATTGTGGAGGGGGGAGTGCAGACAGTGGCAGTTTATAGTAGAAAATCTGTCTCATTGCCCCAATTTTTCTGTGTTCTTCAACAATGGTTAAACGTTTCATTCATCATGTATTCATAAACGTTAATGAAGGCCCTGCTAAACTCATAGTGCTGTGCTAGACGCTTGGGGAGAAAGGCAAAGACTTACAGGATATGGCTCCTCTCCTCTAAGTGCTCGCTGGGGACATTAGACCAAGGTAAAATTCGTGAATGACCTCCGCCTCACCTCAGCCACTTACTCCGTAGTCATACCCTAGACCTTGCCATTTCCTGCATCCCGCTCTCAGACCTACTGACCCTATCCTTCTGGGCCATTCCTCTAATACTCCAACTCCAACAATTCTTCAACTTCCTCTGGACCTACAGTCTATCCCTTTCACTGTCCCTCGCCCCCTAAGGTCTTTACTTCCCCCCTATTCAGCTTACACTCCCATGGCCCATCATTGACAATTGCTCACTTGCATTCACTCTCCTCATTCACATTCCCTGAAGTCACTTTTCTTTCATGTGTCTCCCGGGTAAAACCCTGCTTAAATCCAGCTCCTGTCCTACACTACACCTGCACCCGAGCTCCTGACTGTGGCTGCAGAGAACCTCCGCAACCATGCTGACAAGGCTCATTTTAAACTCATAACTCTCAACCTCAGTGGGCTCTTGGAGCTGCTGATAATCCTTCTACGTTGTCGAGATCCGTTCCATCCTCTACTTCCTTAGTAACTATTTTATGTGCTCTCTTCGCTCTTCAAACCTCCAGCACCTCCTCCAGCCTTTTACCTCTTTCTATTTCACTGGAGGGAAAAATAGAAACTCTCAGAAGAGAACTTCCCTATAATCCCAACTCGCACTGCTCCCAGCACACTGCATGTGTATCTGAATGCCCTGCTTTCCCTCCTGTTGCTCTGGATGATGTTGGTGCATTCCTGTATAAGCCAAACCCTTCCACTGCACGCTTGATCCCACCCCTTCTTGCATATTTACAAACATATTTCCAGCAGTCGTCTCTTCTTTCTTCTATTGGGTCATTCCCAACAGCATGCAAGCATGCTGAATTACCATCCATCTTACAAAAATAAAACAAAACCTCCCTTGAGCCCGCCCTCCCCAGTAGCTACTGCTCTCCTTTACAGCAAATCTCTCTGAAGGAGCCTTCTATACCCAGAACTTCCATCTTCCTCTTTCTCTAAGTCTTTCTTAAATACAGTCCAGTCAGGCTTTCGTTTTCAAAATTACTCCCCCAAAATTGCTTTTACCTAGATATTCAGTGACCTCCACATCACCAAACCCAATAGCCAATTCTCAGTCTCCATCTTATTCAACTTATTGGCAGCACAGTTGATAACTTCCTCCTTCAAATTCTTTCTTCACTTGGCATCCAGGACATCGCTCTCCATTCTCCTCACTGGTTGCTCATTCTCAGTTTCCTTTCCTTGTCCCTTCTCATCTTCCTAAGCCCTGAACACTCCTTCAGTGACCTCCAGTCTCATAGCTGTAAATTTTATTTGCTTTTGATTCTAAAATTCATATTTCAAGCCTAGATTTCTCCCTTTAACTCCAGATTTTCATATCCAACTGTCTACTGGCTGTCCACTTGATATCTAATAGATATCACAAACTCAACAGATGCCAAAATGAATGCAACTCTCCCTCTACTCAAATCTACTCCCCTCCATCTTCCACGTCCCCACAGTTCAGACCAAAGACCATGGAGTCATCCTTGACTCCCTTCTTTCTCTCACATCACATTCTCGATCTACCAGAAAATCTTTTTTATTTCTTCTTCAAAATATATCCAGACTCCAACCAGTTTTCACTACCTCCATTACTACCATCCTGTCTCTCACCTCTTACTGCAAAAGCCCCTTAACTTTCTTTCTCCTTCTGTCCTTATTCCTCTGAAATCTATTTTCAACACAGCATATGGAGTGAGCCTTTAAAAAATCTAAGTAAAATAATGTAACTTCTCTGCTCAAAACCCTCCCATGGATTCCCAACTCACTCAGACTAAAAATCAAAGCTCTTCCATCCTTTCCCATCCCCCACCCAGAAAGCCCAGACTTGATCTTTCTGACCTCATCTCCCACCACCCTCTCCCTGACTCACTCTGCTCAGCCACACTATTGCCCTTCCTAGAACATGTCAGGCTTTGTCCTGCCTCAGGGCCTTTGCACTGGCTAGATAGACCCTTTACCCTGAAATTTCATCCCACAGGTTCCTCATGGCTCTCTCCCTCTGCTCCAGTATCACCTCAGTGAGGCCTTTCTTGGTCACCTGATATAAAACAGCATCCCTCCCACTCTGGCACTCCCTTTTCTTCTTGCCCTATTTTATTTTTCTTCATAGCACTTAATCATTATTTGACTTGCTACATATTTATTTATTTATTAATAACCCCCCTCCTCCTACTTTGATATGAGCTTGGCGAGAGCAGAGACTTTGTTCACAGCTGTATTTCCAGCACCTAGAAAAGTACATGGTTGAGAGTACTCCAGAAATATTTGTTAAATAAACAAACGGATGAATTAATAAATTCAAACAATGAACATCTATGGCTGTTTCAGAGAAGGTAGAGTATCACACCCTGAAGTCAGAGGAGGCCTTGATGAAATGGTAAATCCAGACACTGTGGAATGGGTGGGATTCTGATAGGCTTGGGAAAAACATTCAGATGAGATGCAGGTTAAAAACTAAAAGATGAAGAACGAAAACTCCAACAATGTTTACTGAGCACCTACTACATGCAAGTACTTTACGTTCTTTATCTCGTATTATCCTTAGGATCAGAAGAGCAGAGAGGCATTATTACATCCATTTCATACATAAGGAAACTTTGTTCCAAGGATTTTAAAAAGTTGCTCTCTCCAGACCTATAACTAGTAAATTGCAAGCCATTCTTGCAATTGAGGTTTAACTGAATCCAGAGCCCATTCTCTCTTTTTATTTCTTTACCATCATCACTATTACTGTCTTATTTAAGCTCATATGCTCTCCACTTGTCATGCTCCCTCTCACACTGGATGATGAACGATGACCCTTGTTAGTATTCAATTAAGTGATACATAAGAAATAGAGGTACTAACAAATGTATTCTCAAATTCTGCTCATTAACCTAATGAAGGTTAAACCTCTCTGAGCTTGGTTACATTGGCGGCAGCACAAACTTTCAGCATTGTGGCCAGCATTACCAAGTCATGTCCCTGGTGGTCATCTCAGCATGAAACATCTGTCTGTTTATTTCTTTGCTGAGCCTGAATAGAATATTCCATCGTTGGAAAATAAAGCTTCAAGTTTAAATTTGAAATCTTTTTTCCTATCTGGCAAATTGGCAATATACTTAACAATTTGGAGGGAAGTGATGTTTCTGCTGCCATCAGCTACGACGTGTTGGAAGCGCACAGTGCTATCAGATTTACATGGATTCCAGGTGAATCTAATCCAGTGGCTACAAACAGTGAGCCCTAAGCTAATTGTTATTCTATTCCCTCCAGAATTGTCTCTGGTATGAAAAAAGCAATTGAATCTGAATAGATTCAGAAATTAAAATATGGTTTTGTTCACCACTGAAATACATGGGACTGCCAGAGAATGAAGAAAGGAAAATTTTGTTGTCTTTTCCAAAATCCATTGCCTTTAGAATAAAGTAAAAAAAAAAAAATACTGGTCAGTTTTGCCGTGGCAACAAACCAACCCCAAAGTTTAGGTTACTTACAACAACAAAGATTTATTTCTTACTCATGTTATATGATACTTGTGGGTCATTATATGCAACTCTGGGTCTGCTCTGTGGGTCATCTCCATTCCAGAACTCAGCTGAAGAAACAGTTCCTCTATGGGATAAGCCATTCTAGTGGCAGACGGAAAAAAGCAAGAGAGCTATTGGAAACAAAGAATTGCTCTTAAGGCTTCTACTCAAACATAGCACGTGTGGTCCACATGTCATGGCCAAAGCAAGTCACATGACCAAGCCCAATGTCATTGGGCCAGAAATGTATAGTCCTCCTACAGAAGGCAGTGAAAACCCCACGACAATAACTGGAGATGTGTACTCTTGCAGGAAGGAATAGAGCCTAGCACATTGTGGGAGCCCAATATCATCATGGTATGTTTTATGCTTAAAAATACCATACTGTAAGACTCTCTCATTCCGTAATAGATCATTGGCACACTTGGTGTCATTACGCAAATAGTTTTGATCTGTTGCCAGTAAGAGATGGACCCTTGGTTTCCAACCAGCTTCCTCAGCCTCATCCCATCTGTTCACCCTTGGACTTTAATAAATCCATGAGTCAAATGAGTGTTTTCAAACTTGGTGACTCTCATCCTGTCTCATGTGGATGTGGTAGTGAAAAGTCGAGGATAATAACCTAACTTTCTGGTTCCTAGGGAGAAAACTAGACTTTACCAGGAAGCTGGGAAGGGACTTATAGGCTCTTGACCCTCCAGGTCAGTTATGTGACAGCTGCTACTCCACTTGATGGTCACTAGAATGGCTTATCCCATAGAGGAACTGTGTCTTCAGCTGAGTTCTGGAATGGAGATGACCCACGGAACAGACTCGCACTTGCAAACATATTCTCTTCTTCCTACTCAACAAATGTGCTGGATTTTATGAAGGAAGTCTGGAAGGTCGTTTGAATAGGTAGATATTGTATGCAAAACTTCGCTCTTCTGCCCTGAGTATGAGCAGAAGATCATAGGTTTTATCAGATTTCAGAGGAGTCTAGACATATCCATTTTCAACAACTTTCTCCCTTTTTCCTCGTATGTGTGTATGTATGTAAGGTACACATCCTGTTGGTTCTTTCTATATATGTTTCTCTGTCAAAGCCTAAAGCAATATATATATGCGCTTACATACATATATACATATATATATGTGCATATATATACACACACACACACACACACGCACATCCTGTTGGTTCTCTCTATATGTTATACTATAGAGGGAAGGAGAGAGAGATTTATTTCAAGGAATTGGCTCACACAGTTCTGCAGGCTTGGCAAGTCCAAAATCTAATGGGGTGGCCTGGCAGGCTGGAGCCTCAGGGAAGAGCTGCAGTTTAAGTCCAAAGGCAGTCTCCTGGCAGAATTCCTTCTTGCTTGGGGGGAGGTTAGTCTTTATTCTACTAAGGTCTTCAACTGATTGGATGAGGCCCACTCACATTATGGAGAAGAATCTGCTTTACTCCAAGTCCACCAATTTAAATGTTAATCTCATCCAAAAAATGTCTTCATAGAAACACCCAGAATAACATTTGACCAAATATCTGGGCACCATGGCCCAGCCAAATTGACATATAAAATTAACCGTCACAGTAATGTAAAACAGAAAGCCCACTGACATGAGAAGTAGAATCGTAGGAGTTAAGGACTAAAAGGAACCTTTGAGAACATCTAGTCTGCCCTCTCCCATTTTGCGATAAGAAAACTGAGGTTTAGAGATTACACACGCCTTTAGCCAGAAAGCTGGAACTAGATCTCAGGTCTCTGACTACCAAAGTCAGTACTGGTTGTTTAATTCAGCATGAAATGCAATTTAATGCCCTCCCATGAAAATCAGACAGGGTGAAATTTAGATTTGGGTTATTCGTGTGGCAACGGCAAAGCAAATTGCAATTAGACCCAGGTATCTTTCTTAACACAATGTAAAAAGTAATTTGTGACAATAACAACATAAAGGGGATGGAGCTCATTAAGAGTAGAGTTTTGTATACTATTGAAGTTAAATTAGTATTAATTTAACCTAGATTGCTATAAATTTAAGATGTTAATTGTAATCAACCTTCTGAGGTCACCCAAGCCATCTATGGAAGATGCCAGTGAGTGAGTTCCTGGGCCAGAAGCACTTGGTCTAAATATTGTAGGGGAGGAAGACAGTTCCTCTACCTGCTCTGGGTCCTTCTGGCCGGACAATGAATTAAATTCACATGAGACAGAATAACAGGAGAAAATTAAACAAAGCTTTATAACATGTATACATGGGAGAGGCTCAGGGAAACTGAGCAACTCCACCAACTGGCCAAGGCTGCCTGTTTAAGTATCTTCAGCAACAGACAAGGAGGACATTTCGGGTAGTGATTTGGGAATTCAAAGGGGAGGAAGGCAACCCACATGGAAATGGAAAAGCCAATATTTGGTAAATAGAACTTTGATAAGAGTGGGCTTAGCAAGGATCCTCCCAGTCTACCGGAACCCAAAGTTATCTATGATGATGGCCTGTCCTGGGGACAGGCCTTTATTTTAAATTTCTTTTAGGTAGTTACGGGGGGAAAGGTCAAATGTTCTTGCTGAGCCTGAGCCTTTATTGTTTTCAGCTCCAAAATAGTCCACATACCAGAGTGGTGCATCTTGGGGCGGCCTGCCCTGAACCCCATCAATATATAAGAAAAAAATTTATGCTTCAGTCGAAAGCTCCGTATAAAGCCCGCTCTTCTGGGGTGTCTGATTCTGATTCCTTGGACCTATTTTACTCCGAAAATTGTAGACAACTGAATTCTTGTCTATAAACATGCAAATGAATTCTGTCCAGGGGAGGGACAACCCTTCCCCCCCTCCAAAAGGGGGCAGTTTTGCCTTCATTTGCATATTCATTTCAGCATTCCTTTACTCTGTATAAATCTGGAGTATAAATTTGTGCTCCCTTGACTTCTCTTTTAATCCACTTATAATATCTGCCTGGTTCTCTTAATTAATTAATGAGTCAAATAAAATCTTTAACACGTGTTCATTTTATAGCTCTATCAGAGTCATGATTTTGCCTTTTTTTGAAAACTATCCTTTAGTAAATATCATGTGTTTTCCAGCACATAAAAAGGATGCTCTGCTGAAATAAAATCAACCCTCGGCACAGCATCCATTCAGCTCCATTCTGCTCTAAATCCTCACATTAAAAAAAAAGTTCAATTAAGTTTTCACAGAGCTGCAATAATATCTGGGAAAGAAATAGAAGTGGAAATAGAGACTGACAGCAAAAGAAAATAGGTTGGGGAAGAGAAGCAAGAGCACATGGATTTCTTAACCACTTAGGAATGGATCTGTGAAATTAGGCTGGGACAGGAGAAGGCGGATAGAGGAAAATAGGACAAATAATGGCTCAAAGCAATTGCCTCTGAGACCCGCCCAAGTCAGCAGTTATCCTTCTAATGAGCTGTTTTACTCCACCCCCTCACTTTACATAAACTCTTAAGATGGGTTATTAGCAAGTGTTTGGGGCTCTGTTCATCTCGGGAATGTTTTAGTCTGCCCAGAAGCCTGGGCTCTACCTTCCTAGGAAACAGCCAGGGAGGGTCTGGGTGAGAAGTTTCTCGAGAGGACAGAGAAGTGGAAGAGGAAAGGACTCAAGCAGGTCCCAGCTCCAGATCTCATCATCCTCCTCTGCTCCCTCTGTATCCTGGATCCCCCAAGCTCATGAGCCTGTTGGAGCAAGGACACTCTCCAAGCTAAACCCAGGACCCCCACCTCTGCCTTACCCAGAAGGTCTAAGCAGCTTCCACATCCTCTCTGCTGGTAAAGTTTTCCTGTTGCATTTGTCCCTGCTAGATCACTCTGCGCTCCCAGCTTCTTGATGGCCTTGCTGGATGTCTACTGCCATGGCTACTACTTTTCCTAAGGACGCCTCCACCATCAGCTCCCTTATTTGTTTGGCTACTTGTTTGTGCGTCCTGCTGTTCATTTCTTCCAGACAGAACTTTCATTTAACTCCAAAGGGTGCCCACTCCTTAACTCCTCACCATCCTCTCTGATGAGGAATGTGGGACAAGCTTCTGGGAGTTGAGTCACAATTTACTTTGCTATTCTATCTCCTATGGCCACATCCTTAGTCCAGACCCTCGTCATCTCTTTCCTGGGGCATCCAACAATCCCCTAAGTGGATTGTATTAGCTTGCGGAAAAAAATAGACCCCAAAGTTTTAATGGCTTGACAATGAAAATTTATTTCTTGTTATAAAGTTGATGGGGCAGCTCTCCCTGGCACAGTCTTCCAGAGACACTGAGTGAGGAAGCATTGCCTGTGCTCAGCGAGTGGCCTCCAAGGGCTCCGTGGGCGTTGACACTTCAGCCAGCCTGAAAGGGGAATGAGAACGGAAAAACATGCAGGGAGTCCTTCATGCGCCAGGCTTGGATATGACACACATGCTGTCTGCTCTTATTCTGTCAGAAGAAACACAGTCACATGGCCATGCCTAAGTTCCAGGGAGTCTGGGAAATACAGACCAAGCATGCGTCCGAAGAAGGGGAGAGTGGGTTTGGGGGACCACTGGTGGTCTCCACCACAAGGTTCTCATGCCTCTAATCTTTCTCTCTCTAGTCCTCTGTACCAGCCCCTGTTCTAGGCAGTGGACACGCAGAGTCTCAGCTAGTGAAGAGGAGAGCCAGCACCAACCCCGAGTTAGTTGGACTTCGACATCCACGTGCTTCCACTGCGCTTCTCAGTGTCCTGTAGCAGCTTCCCCGTCCCATCTTCACCTCTTCATTGCTTTCTCCTCTTTAAACCTCACCACGTGCTCCAGAGGGAGGACGATTTTTGGTAAGGGGAACAATCCATTCTCTCTTTTTTTTAGCCCCATTTAAGCCTGAGTGTTAGCCTTTTCTTTCCCACATCTTCTCAGCTGCTCCACTTTGCCTCCTTCCCCTGGCCTCTTTCCACTGTTTCACCACTGTGTTCTCAGCTTTGTAAATCCCTAAGCTGTTCTGGACTGTGTGAGGCAAACTTAGCTCTACCCCTGGTAAATGATGGGAAGGTCTCCCCATCCCCTGTGCCATCGAGGTCCAGACTTCTCCTTCCTATGGCACTGCTTGTCTCACTTATTTCCCAATCTCTGGTCTGTTGGTCAAAGCAAGTCACAAGGCCAGTCCAGAGTTCACATGGGAGGGCAAGTAGACTCTACCTCTTGGTGGGAGGAGTGGCAAGAATTTGTGGCCATCTTTAACCAACAACAAATACAACAAAAATAAATGATAAACATTTCCATGGTGCTTTGGAGTTATGGTATTTTTGTAAACATTGTCTCATTTTAAAAGGTTAGACTTTGTTTTTACTCCCATTGTTCCAAATGGGAAAAAAGCCATGGCATAGTGGAATTAAGGGACCTACCCAATGTCACTTGTCTAGGAAATGACAGAGCAGAGGCTTATATTAGGCCCCCCGGCTGTTCATCTTGTGCTTTTCCCATACTCTCATTGCCCAGTGCTGGCCCTAAGGGAACGTGCAAAGGATTCTTTTTCTTTTCCACTTGCATTTATTTTGGCAACCCCAAATAAAAACGCTAAACACCTAGAGAGAGAAGTTGAAGAGCTGTGGAAAATAGAATTGAGGAAACAGTGGACTGAAACATATTTATGACCCTAAATTGTGACTTCCAGGCTTTATCGAAACTATGTTGAATAAGATAAGAGGCAAAGCCCAGAGAAAGCTATTAACCACGGTGGAGTATGGATATGGTTTTCATTTATCAAAGACAAGATTACAGACATTTCAAGGGTGGATCTGGGCAAGGATTCCCTTGAGCTGATGACTTGCAAGCTTGGGTACAAGTGCATAAATCTCAGTATGTTATTCTGAAATAGCGTCTTAGCTCCCAGCATGGGGCCATGCCAGCCACTTTAGCTGACAGTGAGAAAAGAAAGAAGAGATAAAGGAGAAGGGACAGGAATGAGGCAGGAAGAGAGGCGGAGCAGCTTAGAGCAGCCCAGGTCTCCTCTTGTTTCCCAAGCGCTCTGTTGTTCCCTCAGCACAGGGAGCCCACGGTTCTGTGGAGTGGAGGGCTGCCCCGGACAGTTGGGCAGGTTGTTCTGCAGAAGAGCACCCAGCAGAGAGGCAGTGGGGCAATCCAGCCTGCACTCCACTTTCACCCACTCACTATGGACAGACTGTGCCTACTCAGGGTGGCGAAGGGAGAAGAGCTTCCCGTTTTACTCAGAGGCACATCTCTTTCCTCATGTCACGTACATGGAGGGGTTGGCTCTTTCTACTTTGTCCCAAAGGCTACCAGGGCCCCTGCCCCAACAGCAGATGAGCAGCTTACTGCAAAGTAGGATTCAATTTCATAAATTTAAAAGCCATGCTCAAGCATTGCCCTCTCAAAGGCCTGTCATCCCTGACCTCGATTCTCACGCGGATCACACAGTCAGTGGACTCAGCATGAAAACCTGCCCAGGTTCAAATGGGGTTTTTCCACTGGCTCTTCCGCAGGCCATTTGGACAGGTCACCTAGCTTCTCTTCCTGTCATTCCTGTCTTTGAAATGAGGGAGCTGGACCAGTGACATTGGTGTCTCTTCCTGGTTCTAACATGCTGTGGATCCTAATTCTGTGAATGACAATAAGTCAGGGAGTGGGTCAAACTTAAAAGTCCAGTCTGGGCTTTTCTCTGGGTAACTTTACTTTGTGTTTTCTTCTTTCTGGGCATTATGTTAGTCTTGACTAACACTTGTCATCAGAGTTTACAGGTATCCAGAGAAAAAGGATTTCAGCTTGAGATAAGATAAAGCCTAGTAAATACAGGCAAACATTAGGTCTCTTCCTCTCCCTCAGTTCACTTTCTTATCCAAACACACACATATACATGTGTGTACACATACACATGTGAACACATATGTACACATACACACGTGCACATGCATACACATGCTGAACGTAGGACAGAGCTCCCCTCATTTCAAAGCATAAGCAATAAGATATAGTTTCCCAGATACAATCATTTAATGCACTCTAATTTATTTCTTTAAAACCCAGAAGCAACTAAAGTGCAGAGACTCCGTGCCTGGGTATTTCTATTTGCATGTTTCCATGAACAATGTTTGAAGGAAGTAGTTCATATTACTAAACGGGCTGCTTTGCTCCCCAGCTCTCTCCTCATAGTAAGTGCTATCGACAACCTCATGAATCCTTCCACATCTCCCAGACTCGTCTTTGTAACACAAAGGGAGCCCTACTCCACTCTGAAGCCTTCTATTCATCTCCCATATACTCCATGCATTTCTGTTATTTATATTTTTCCATAAAGTGAATGATTCCCCAACTATCCGAGGCAGGCAGATAGATGCTTTAGTCCATGTGCTGATACATTACAAGGAGTGAGAGGGAGAAGAGTGGAGGTGGAGAGGCTGATGGAGAAAGGCTGAATTGTTGGATTATGAAATGCATGCCAATAAGGGAGAGGGACATTCAGGGGCAGGGAGAAGGAAGGGATTCCATCAACATTGATTTAACACTTATCCAGCACTGCCCTTGCCTACTAGAATGCCCACCTGGACGTGCCACAGGCACCTGATAATCAGTAAGTCCCAAATTGAACTCATTCCCCCACACTGCACAGACATGTCCTCCTGTCCCCCACACTGTGAATGGCACCACCACCCATCCAGGGGTTTCACAGACAATCTCATTCAATCCTCACATGCACCCATGAAATAGAAATTACCACTCCTGGTTAACAGATGAGGAAACTGAGGCTCAGGGAGGCCAAGTGTGATAGTCTGCTAGGGTTTCCATCACACAATACCATGGACTGTGTGGCTTAAACAACAGAAATTTATTTCTCACAGTTCTGGAGGCTGGAAGTCCAAGATCAAGGTGCCAGCAGGGCTGGTTTCTCCTGAGGCCTTTCTTCTCGGCTTGCAGACGGCTGCCTTCCCTCTGTGTCTTAACACGGCCTTTTCTCTGTGCACCTGAATTCCAAACATCTCTTCCTCTTCTTATGGGGTACTAGTCCTATTGGATTAGGGTCCACCTCTATCACTTCATTTGACCTTAATTACTTCTTTAAAGGCCCCATCTCCAAATACAGTCACATTCTGAGGCACTAGGGGTTAGGACTTCAACATAAGAGTTTTTAGGGGATACAATTCAGTCCATAACACCAAAGACCCACCTAACACAACAAGGATCTATGTTCAGGTCCTGATTTCACTCCAATTCTAAAGCACTTTTATCTGCTTTCATTTGCTAACTTTTCAGGATAGATGGTAGGTGGTAAATTCAGAGGGGGAGAGATTCCAGAGCTTGGGGGATTCAGTGGGAGAAGCACGTCATACTCAGGTCTGAGTATAGTGGCAATGGTCTATTCATCCATTCAGCCGCAAATATTTATTAAGTACGTTTTACAGTCCAGGCACTTTTTCTAGGCATAGCTGATATAAAAGTGAGCAGAAACAAACCAAATCTTTGAACATTTACCACCCTTCCTTACACAAAGTATTATATTTACATATAACTAACAAAGGTACGATAAAGTACAAATAAATTATCACTGTGACGAGTCCTGTGCAGCAGAAGCAGAGGTCAGTGCTGTCACGGGAGTGCAGCAGAGGGGCAACCCCCGTCAGAGGATGTAATGGATGCTGGGGTGCCTCCTGGCTCCCCCTGCAGGACAGATCGTTCATTCCCCACCTACTGGTGTTCGTGCTGTTGGTTGTCTGCTGAGTCCTTCTGCAGGAATTGCCCTCAGTCAAAGAAAGTCTCTTCACCCAAGGTGCCCCCTCCCTTTCAATGACTGATTCCTGTTGGGAGGTAGAGGTTGTTGGGCAGAAAGATCTGGCATCCCCTCCTTACCTCCCTGTGCTCAAAATGGGACAACTCCGAAGGGCCATCCCAGCTCCAGGGTGATCTTGGAATCAGCTGAGTTCTGGATTGCAGATACATCACTGTTCAACTCCTGGCTCTGCCCAGTCTCCTGTCACTCCCCTATCGGTGTTAATCTCAAAGATTCCCCAGTAAACTTGCCTAACCAAATCTTCGTTCCCGATTCTGTTTTCCAGAGAAAAGAGAATTCGTTTGCAAGGGCTGCCATAACAAAGTACCAGGGACTGGCTGGCTTAAGCAACAGAAATTTATTGCCTCACAGTTCTGGAGGCTGCACATCTGAGACCAAGTGTCATCAGGGTTGGTTTCTTCTGAGGGCTGAGGGCCTCTCTCCTTGGCTTGTAGATGGCTATCTTCTCTTTATGTCTCTTCAGAGCGTCTTCCCTCTGCATGTCTCTGTCCAAATTTTCCCCTTTTATAGGGAAACTAGTGATATTGGATTAGGGCCAACCTAAAGAACTCATTTTAATTTGATTACCTTTATAAAAAACTTATCTCTAAGTAAGGTCACATTCTGAAGTATTGGGGGCTAGGACTTCAGCCTATGGATTTGGGGGAGCCATAATTCAACACAAACAAGACCTAAACCAGAAGACTTTTCTGGGAGGCAGCATTGGAAGAATGGCATTGACTAGGTGAAAACAGGAGCAGTGGGCAGGGATGGTGAGAGGAGGTCCAGGGAGAAGCAACATCATATACAAAGATTGGAAGGGGGAAGGAGCAGGACACAGCCAAGTACAGTTTATGGGGAGGAGCTTGAGGCTGCCAGGAAGGGTCCTGACCATTCATGAACAAGCCATTCACAGCCCAGCCCAGCCCAGCGGGGCCTGATCGCCAGGCTAATACACAGCAGAGTGTCCTGAGACTTGCCACACAAAGATGTTGGTCCTTGCAGAAGGTAGATTTGTTTCTGGGTGCATCATGACCAAAGGGAGAGCTGAGATTGGCTGGGCCAGAAGAAATTAGCCTTAGGTTAGAGCCAAAATATACCAAAGGGATCTTTGAGTACTAAGAATAACTAAAGCAAGGCAAGGGGTGAGGCTTAGTCATGAGGAGGCAGTTAGAGAGGAGAGCAGTACTTAGAGGAAAAGCTGGACAAAACGGGACAACTTACAACTAAAGCCGAGAACACTGGATCCCCTGCCCGCCACAGCCCTGACAGAGGGCATGAAGGAGACGGAGAGAGTGGGAGGAGGAATGAAGCTGTATTTCCCCTACCTCACCATCTCGTCTTCTCCTGGTTCCCACAGAAAGATGCACTGGCTACAAAATAGGGGCTTTTAACCATTAGGTAATATGGAATAAACCATCAGAAGAGGCCAGACCAAAACTACCTAAATAAGAACATCACTAAGCCAGGGGCTGGGTCTTAGCTTCATTTCTTCCGAGCCTTTGGCACACAACACAGAGTCTGGCACATGGTAGGAATATGAGGAATACTCGAGTATTTGTCACTTTGGTTACCTAAGAGGTCATCCCCAGGGTATCAAGAGTTTCCAGGTGAATCCTCTGAACCTATATCCCCAGCCTGGGAGACCTGCCCCTGATAAGGCAGAGATCACTGCAGTTCAAACTTTTTCAGTGCTGACTTTGTTTTTGATGTATCATTACTGCTGGAAAGTAATGTATCATTACTTTTTAGCAAGCAGTCTGAGATCATGCATTGCACAGATCTTGGAATTTAATAGCTCTTCTCCAAGAATGAAATCGGATTCTTTCTGAGAAATATCTAAAATATGTGGTTTAATTACACAAGGAGAGCATGCTCCATGGGAAGATGTGGATATTTCTAGAGCGTGTTTTAAATTTTATATTTTTGGTCCTATTTACCCAGGTAAATCACATTTTTAACTTCTATTTTCTGCCTTTAAACCTTAAGCTTCTTGTGTCTTTGAGGAGGTTTGCTGGGAAGAGTAGCCAGAATGCAAATCTTCCCATCATTAAACTGCTACATTATTTGTCAAACCTACTGTTTGCTGGTTTTTCTATTGAGTGGCATCATAATATTAAGACATTGTCAGACAAACTATGTTATTCACTCCCAAAGTTGCAGCTCTGAGTAGATGAATTATAAAAGGAGAGTGATTTTTTTTTTTTCTGCCTCTCTTCTAAAAGGTATCTTTAGACAACTTTGGTAGGAGAGCAGAGAGAGGTGACAGCTGGCGGTCTCCTGGGGGAGAAAAAGTCTGGCGGAATAGGAGTTGCTGAGAGAAAGTGGTAGAGATGTATAAAAGACACATTTAACACCTGCCATCTAAGGTGCACGTGGGCATAGTATGGAACAGATCGATCAGAACTGAGAACACAGATTGAGGAAGAGGCATAATTTGGGGGTAATTTTTGACTGAATGTTAGACATTGACAGTTTCACCTGGTTGAGCGCTGGGTCTTTTTGTACTCTTATAAACATCCATGAGATTTTTTTCTGGTACGCAATTAAGTTACCTAGAAGCAGTTTAATCCTTCTGGGTCTTGAGTTTAAGGTAATTTAGGTGGGGCCAGAGCAGTATTTATTCTAGAGCTACTTCTGTTCCTCTCTTGAGGCAAAGACCTTTTCGGTACTCTATCTGATATGGATTACGAGGCTTTGCACTCTGGCTGATGGGATCAGAAACTCTGCCCTGCTCTGTGTGAGCTCCAGCTATGTTCTCCATAATCCTTTTGGTTGGTTCATTTACTAGCCCTGAGAGTTTCATGTGCCACTCAGCATGAAGCTGAAGACTCAAGGGGGAACCTCTGTGGATGTCTGGAGTTTTGTGTGTGTGCCGTGTTCTCCTCTCTGCTACTCTGCCCTGAGAACTCTAGCTGACTTGACCACTCCAGACTCCTCATTCAACTCCTCCACTCAATGAGGCCACTGGGACCAGCTGCATTCCACTTGCCAGTGCCACAGCTTGCACATTCTCTCCAGGCAGTGTTCTGGGGCAATCATGGCACTCACTGTCATGGCTGATGTCCATTGTCTTTTATTTTTTTTTCAGGTAGGAAGGTAAAACCTGTCCTTATTACTTCATCTTTGGTTGGAGTGGAAGTCAGCTATATGTTTGCTTGCTTTTATGAGCAAGTCCAGAACCATACACAGAGAGAGTTTAGGTCATCTCATGTTGGTAAAATTTCCTTATTCACAGCAGATTTTATTTTCTTGACATGGCCTGATCTTTCTGTTTAGTAAACAATGGACAAAAAGTAGTCCACAAGATCTCTGCTGATTCTCTTTCCTGTTCATTGTGACACCCCTCCTGAAAAGACCAGTGCTAGGCAGCAGTGTTTAAGTAATAAAACAGAGATTAAAGTGTCTTTAGTTAAGCAAACCTGGCTTTCGTTACTGCCTCTACCACTGTCTCTATCACAAAAACAGCAAGGGTGAGAGATGAGATGTGTTAAGAAAGAGACTTTCAATTTACACTATGCATACCCCTGTACTTTGTTACAAGGAGGATGCATTTTCTTGTAATTTGAAAAAATAGTGTAAAATAACAGAATACGCAATAAATGATGGTAATAAGATCTGACCCACAAGACCATCATAAATATTAACTGAAATAATATGCATACTCAATATGGTGGAGTTATAGTTTAGCCCATCTTTCCACTCTTCCAAGTACACAGCAATCGTACTCTAAGTAGCCAGTTGAATTTCACAGATAATAAATGTATGTCATCTATAAAAGGTCCAATTCCCTTTCTTTCTCTTCTGCAAAACCCTGGGAGCATTCCTAAGTTCCCAGTGGAGTTCTGCAAGAGTATTTTGGAACTCCTTAAACTCATATGGACATTGCTGTACAGATTTCCACTGAATGACCTTTGACTGGACGAACCTCCATTCCCCAGGAGCTCTCTCTTCCTTTATGCCCATCGCTGAGGAAGTAAATCCCTCCCTGTGACAGCCAATCCGGCCACCTCTGTTTTATACCCCTAGACCTTATCCATCAATCCTCTTCTCCATCATCGGCATTTTTCAATCTCTCCATATTGTCTTCTTATTGAAGTATCTCACAGCCTTAAAAATAAAATAGAATAAAAATTTAAACTTCCTAGCCAATTAAGCTAGCTCATCTTTTCCCTTCCTTTCATCAGAAAACTTTTTACAAGTCTTTACTATTAACCTCCATTTCCTTAAAACCCATTTCTTTCCTAACTTCTCAAAATGTGGCTGCTGCTCCCACCACTGAAACTTCTCTCTTGAAGGTTAACAGTGAGTAACCTACAAAACTGTGTATCTCTCTACTATAATCTACCTAAATCTCACACTGAAATACCTGTAATTTTTTTATTTTCTTTAAAAAAACACTTTTTTTACTCTAAAATAAAGTATGTATACAAAAAGTGCCTACCACATAAATGTACAGCTTGATGGATTGCTGTCCATACAATCACTTCCCAGGACAAGAAATTAAACAGTGCCAGCATCCAGCATCCCAGGGGTGGGCTGTGACCCTTCCAACCTCCATTCCATCCTCCTAAAGGCAATCAGTAGCCTGACTTTTATGTTAATCCCTCACTTGCTTTTCCTTATTCTTTTACCCCTACTGTGCATCCCTAAATACTTAGTTTTGCCTGTTTTTGACCTTTATATAAATGGAACTACACAGCACATACATTTTTGGATCTAGTTTTTAGTTTCTTTCACTCAACACTATATTTGCGAGATTTATCTGTTTTTGTGTTCAGCTGTAGTTTATTCATTTTTATTGCTCTTATAGAATTCCACACTACATTCCACAGTTTACGTATCCATTCTACTGCTGATGGCCATTTGGATTGTTTGCTACCTCATGGAGGTAGCATGAATAGTGTGCTATAAACATTCCTGTATATGTCTTTTGGTGCGTGGGCACACATTTCTTTGGGCTTTATGCCTAAGAGTGAAATTACTGAGTAATAGACTGCATGCACATACCCTTCAGTAAACGATGCCAAACTGTTCTCCAGAGTGTTTGTCCTCATTTACCCTCCCACCAGCAAGATCTCAGTTTCCACAGCTCTAAATCCTCACCAAAACTTGGCAAGTCAGTCTTATTAATTTTAACCATCAAGGTAGATAACGTGTTTTTTATTTGCTTTCCCATGATTACTAATCGGTAATCTTGCCACATTTTGGACATTTGATAATGTTTTTTAATGAAGTACGTTTTCAAGTCTTTGTCTGTTTTTCCGCTGTGTTGTCTTTCATTTTCTTATTTCTTTGTAGTAGTTTTTCATAAAGTCTCCATCATGTCCAGTAACAGTTATGGGTGTCGCCAGTGTCTTCTCTATTCTGTGCCTTGCCTTTTCACTCTCTCAATGGTTACTTTTGAAGGACAGAGGTTTTTAATCCTAATTAAATTTCTCAATCTTTTCCTTAATGGCTAGTGCTTTTGGTGTCCTAAACTTTATTCTTGAAGTCCTTTCTCCTCAGTGTTTCTGGGGCCCTGCGTTCTCTCAATTCTCTTCTCCTCTGTAAGAATCCATCTCCGTTTCCTTCATGGGCTTCTCTTCCTTGCCCCATCTCCAGTGTGGCTATCCCTAGGGAAGGTGCTGCCCTCTGCCTCTGCTCCACACTCTTCCTCTTCAACTCTCACCTCTCAGCAGATCCACTCCTCCCCCAGCACCAAGCTGGCAGATCCATGTGCTGAGCCCTTCAATTCAACAATTCAGCTCCACAACATCTATTGAGCAATTTCTCAATATCAGGCTTATACTGGGTGATGGAGCTACTAAGGTGAACATCATACAATCTGCTCCTTTGGAAAAACCACCAAATAAAGATACTCTAATCTGGTCACACTGATGTCTCAAATACCCTAAAATCATCAACTCCCCTATTTCCTGACATGCTTTTACAGCTAGGGTGATGGCACTGTCATCTATCTAACTACCCAAAGCACAAGGGTTATCTTGGACTCCTCCTTCCTCTTGTTCATCTAATATCCAATGCTGGGACAAGTCCTGTTTGTTTTGCTTCTACATTTAAACTCCCATCTTCCCTTTTTTCCATTCCCCCTGGGGGCCCTGATATTTAGTTCCTTACTATGCCTTCTACAGAGGGCTGAGTTAGCCTCCTCACTGGTGTCTCTACATCTAGGCTCTTCCCCCTCTCACTCAGCTCGCTCCATTCTTGTTGTGTCATTTTTCTTCAGGCACAAACTTTCAACAACAGTCATCTGAATTATTGTCTTATTCCTCCTATTACCCTGAAATCTCTTTGAAGGCAAGCATTAAACCGTGTCTTCCTCATCTTTGAGAAGGACTTACTCGTTCTATCAGCTAGCATGGACCGTGAGGCTTTCAGTACGTCCTAGGAAACTGACTGGATTGACCTGAGCGGTAACAGCACAACAACGTGGATGACTACGAGCTAAAATGTGTGGCTTCAGCTCTAAGGGCCGTGGAGGGCAGAAGCTCCTGAGAAATTCTCACCCTGGCCTTTGCAGTGGATCCCAGAAAATTCTCTACCCTCCCAATTTTATCACATCCTCCAAAACTTTATAATTCTGGCTTACATTTTGTCAGGATACTTATTCTTTGCTCTGAGAAAATGGGAGGTGCCAGGATAATTCATTCATGTTGTTTATTTAGTCAAAAATCTTCCATTAATAACTCCCCACAGCCTGGCACTCAAGCTCTTTAAGATTTGACCCCAATCTACCTTATCAACTTGTCTCCTATGTAGTATATCACCAAACCAAAATCAGGGCAAGTCCTGTGTGTGCTCTGTGCTTCCTGGCCTTTGATTAGACTGTCATGCCTCTCTGTGAAGCCCTCCTGCACCATCCCATTGAGTCTATAGCTTACATCTCCTTCAAATCCCTGCCCAGATGCCTCCTCTTCCATGAAGTCTCATTGAGGGCTTCAGTCAGAGGCACATGCTTCTCTGAACCTCGGGCATCTAATTTCTGTAATCACCCTCCCCTTATGCTGAGTGTTGTAATTGGCCATCTACGTATCACGTGTCCTGCCAGACCACAAACCTGTGTCTTACTCATCTTTGTGTTCCTCGTAGCCTTGTAGAATGCTTCTGCATGGCAGACATTCAGTAAGTAAGCATTTGTTGCATGACTGGGATGTTTATTGAGGACACATTATAGGCAAAGCTCAGTGGTAGGCACTGTAGAAAATACATAAATATAATCCATTTCAAACACTTACAATCTAATAGGCATTTATATAAATTCTAATATAGTGAATACTAGTATGTTATATATTTCGTAAACAAGGTCCACAAAACTGTAACTTTAGTCCTTTAAACCAGTTTTTCTCAACTTGCAAAATACATAGAACCTTTTAAAGGAGAGAATTATTGCAGGTCAGCAGTATTCACTTGAATTATCTTTATGATACGTTACTTAAATAAGAATAATATAAAGCTTATACTCATAGCTCTTGATACCTATAAAATCAAAACATATTTACGAATTGTAATTAAGCAAAATTATCCTTTATAGTGTTGACTCCTTCAGGCCGCTAACTGCCTTTAGCCAGCTGGGAGGAGCTTGGTGGAGAGTGATCTGGGTACGGGGGACCTTTGACTCTCAGCAATTCCTGCAAAGGCTTCTGCTCACGAAATGCTGGCTGGGAACACTCTTTCCTGGGAACTAGAGCTTCAGGCTCAGGTACATCAGAATCTGCACCTCCACTGTGGGGCACTGGGCAAGCAAGTGTAGCGGCAGAGGCAGCCGAGCAAAGGAGACCCTCAAGAACAGGGATTCTAGGAGCTATGAAGAGGTGACATGGCCAGGATGGACTCCAGGAAGCACATGAAAAGAACACTAAGGGGGAGGCTCACGGGGAACATTTATTTCGAGTCCTTACTCTGTGCCAGGCTCTCTGCTAAACATTTACCATTATTTCCTCACTTAATCCTCACAATAAACTGAGGAGGTAGGCACTATCTTTAGCCCAATTCTACAGATCAGGAAATGAGCATTAAGAAAGCTTCATAACTAGTCCAAAGTCACAAAGCTGGCAAATGAGCCTGAATTTGCACGCAGGTTTTCCTGACCCTGGAGTTCGAGCCTGTAACCAATATGCAGGAACACCTCTTGGCTGGCCTCCTGGCCTGCTGGCCCCAGGTATTTATTTTCTTTTGTTTCAAAGGGCAGCAGAGGAATGTTGGCCAGGAAGGTAAACTCCAGTCACTCAGGATACAGCACCAAGCACCCCTTGTGTCCTCCAGGGCAGTGTGGGGAAGAGGAGAGAGCAGAGCAGTGCTGGAGTATATTTCAGAGCGGGGCAAGGGAGGTAGAATAAGTCAAGCCAGCACTGGTGGTCTTGTGGTTCAGATTCCGAGCTCTAACTGCTGCAACCTGGGTTCGTTTCCTTGTCTGTCAGTTGTCACACTGTGGTGACCGCGTGTTGCTGTGATGCTGAAAGCTATGTCTCTGGTATTTCAAATACTAGGAGGGTCACCCATGGTGGGCAGCTTTCAGTGGAGCTTCCAGACTAGGAAGAAGGACGTGGCTACTCACTTCAGAAAAAATTGACCATGAAAACCCTATGAATGGCAGCAGAACGTTATGTGATATGGCGCCAGAAGGTGAGAGGATAGCACAGAAAGACGGAGCAAAGTTCCACTCTGCTGTCCCCAGGGCCACTGGGAGTCAAAATACAACCGAGGGCACTCACAGCAGCTGGAGTAAGTCAAGGTCACAGGATCTGAATCTCAGAAGGATCCCCTGACTTCTCTCTTGGAACATTGGTTTCAACGCCAAATATCTTCTAAGCTTGTCTTGTGTGCCTAGCCTTGAGCCTACTGGTGGCTTGATTCAGAATTTTTGAACTACCCCAGACGTTGTTATAGCTCTGTTGATATGAGCAGGTATCACAGAGGAGTAGGGCGTGCTGGGTGCATAAAAGAGAGGCCTGGGGTTTAACAGGTTGGTGTTTACAGGAGCCATTTAGGGAGCAAGGAGGAAGCTCTCTCGCGAGCAGCTGGGGCCAGCACCTATTTGTACATTCACGCTGAGAACAAGTTTGATGACGAATCAGTAACATGCAAATGTGTGTCTCTCAAGAGCGTGTATTTAGAGCCTACTGGGTGCACAATACCATCTGCAGATTCCAAATAAATAGAAGGTCTGGTCCCTCCTCCTCTCTGCAGTTGTTGATGACACAGCTGAGGAGACATGAAGAAAATTTAAGCTTATGGAGCAAAACAAACAACATAAACAAAATGGCACCAGCCACTCCCAAAAGTTACTGTGCTCACAGACAAGGCTGGTTATAGAGTATGTAAAAACTCTAGATAGAGGAACGTCTGTGTTCCTTCCACTCCTCTTGTGGATCTTTCCCTTGCATCCACAAAGCCAGGCTGGAAGATAGAAACCTGATTAAAACACTCATTCCCTTTAGATTTTTCAGTTCTAAGGGACCCAGAATGGGTTTGCTGGGGTGTTAAGGGCCTAATGCCGAAGTGTTCCAGGGGCCCCAAGGGATGAAGGGGTCAACAGACCTTCTCCTTGCGGATAGGGACAGTACGTTTGGGTCCTCACCACCTACGGCAGCGTCTGACACATAGCAGTTGCTTAGTAAATATTGGTTAATGAATGAATGCATGGTGATGGACGGACTTTGAAAGCTTGGTGCAAGTAGCATGGTGGTCAAGAGATGGGTGGGAGAATGGGGCAAAGCTTGGTAGCAGTTGTGCTTCTGTGCCCTTCCAGATGCCTGACTAATAGAGATTCAAGTCAGAATGACTGGGCTCCACCAGACACCTCAGGCTGCTCTCTTCTTTTTGGGAACAGGTGCCATCCCGCTCTCTGATTTCATTAAGAAAGCAGAAAGAAAAAATGATATTTTGCCTGAGCTCGTTTTTAGAAGACGAGAGAGAATAGAGTCATTCCTGCCTGTCACTGTCGCTCGTTCAATGTGAACAAGCAAGATTCAGGAGTGAGCAAACCATTAATGAAGAAAAATAAAAATCAGAGGGAATTGCTCTGACGAGGACTCCCATGTGGTGTTTTTGAAAATGTAGTTTGGTTGAGACTCTAAACCGGCTCACATTATCCTTACGAGTTTGGGACATTTTGCCTTCCATTTTAGCTCTCTTATCTTATTTTATACCTCATGGAAGTACTATTAGTCAAAGATTTAGAAAGTAAATATCTCATCTTCGGTGAAAAGGAATTTTGAATATAACCTAAGATATGACAAGGTGGTTTTCCTCCTTTAGATGCACAAGCAAATTTGCTTTGGTATTTATAGATTTCATAACCTGTGATTCATGTTCAAAGAGAAAGCAGCGGCCCACTAGGGATTTGCTCGCATGAAAAGTGCACTTATTATATTAACTCAATTAGATCCACGTTAGAATCTGTTCTCCGTGTGGAAGAAACCGAACAATGGTGTATAAAATCACTGTAATTTGCGATCCCGAGCAGCATTCTGGGTTTCAAAACGACTCACAGGAAAATAATGCACAACTCAAAGCTCGCAAATTAGAACAAAAATAGGATCTCCAGAATTCTTCCAATATGGTGCTGAAACAAGATTTTTAGTAGTGACCTTAGAAATAACGACTAATTTAAGATGTTTGTGACACGGGGAACAAGTTGGGGAAACAGCCCACAGCTGTTGAGTCGATCGGCAAGAGCTTGCAACACATTGCCAAGTAAAAGTGGGGATTTCAAACCATCATCAAATTACTGAATTACTTTTCCTTTGACTCTTTTCCCTTGGAATTTATCGGTAACATTTATATCCTGCACTTACATTATCACTGGCAAATGATAAATCAATTAGGGAACGATGATAATGAGTCACCCTTTGCATATATAAGCAATGTATACACATATGCATATATGTATATATTTGTGTGTATATATACACACATGCATATATACACACACATATATATTACACTTATATACATAAAAACATATGTGTGCACTTTTCTTATTGTACCTTCTTCTGAATATGCTACGAGGACACGTTGCCCTGGAGAGTCTCAGTACTGGGATGAGATATACATAGAGTGCCACAGTCATTTTGTTCAAGTTTTTTTGTCTTTTCTCCCCCTAGGAAACTTCTGCAGGAATTAGACACGCAAACCCGAAATACTAAGACATTGCTGGTCAGAGATAAATGGCCACACTGAAACCACTCTGCTGCTGAACTCTGACTTCCTTTATGGCTCCCATAAATGAAAACAAGGGAGTTGCATTAATGCATTGGCTTTGCAATTTCTTCACAAATTAAAAATGCTCTTTTCTTTTCTCTTCAGCAGATCTGACACTTCTACAAACCTGGTCTCGAACTCAGTTTTCAGACTGAAATGAGTACACACCAGCTCTGAGGCAGCTGTGTGCAGGCTGTGATAAGAAAGAAGTTATTACCTTTTACCCCACATGAAAATACCCATTCTAAAACGTGCTGGTTTGGCAATGATAACAATCGCTATGGGTTGAATTGTATCCCCCCAAGAAGATATGTTGAAGTCCCAACCCCTGGTACCTGTGAATGTGACCTTATTTGGAAATAGGGTTGTTGGAGATGTAATTAGTCAAGATGAGACCAAACTGGAGTTGGGGTGGCCCTTAATCCAATATGACTGTGTCCCTATGAGAAGAGGAGAAGAAACAGGGACACACAGGGAAGACAGCCGTGTGAGGACAGGGGCAGAGGTTGGAGTCACGCTGCCACAAGCCAAGGAACACCTGGAGTTACCAGCAACTGGAAGAGGGCAAGGAAGGCTCCCCTCTGGAGGCTCTGGAGGGAGCATGGCCCTGCCAAAACCTTGGTTTCGGACTTCCGGCCTCCAGAACTGTGAGACAACAAATTTATGTTGTTTTAGGCCACCCAGTCTGTGGTACTTTACTACGCAAGTCCTGGTTATTACTATTTTAACAATAGTAGTGTCCCATGTAGTGAGTGTGTTTGCTCTGTGCCAGTAACAATTCCAAGTGCTTTCTATGTCTTAACTCACTGGTCTTACGGTAGTTACTATTTATTACCCCTCATTTTACAGATGAGGAAACAGGCATAGTAAACAAAGCAATTCTGATTGAAATGTGAAATGGGGAGGTTTGTTTTCAAGTAAATGAAACAAACCATCTAAGCAGCCTTCGGGAGCAGGCATCTTTCCAGCACAGGCCTCCAGGACAGGGTGTGGGGTAGGGTGTCAGGAGATTTTGCTACAGATGACCCTGCAGTACTTCTTGGCTACCCACTCCCTTACCAATGAGGGGGACTGGGTCATTTCAGAGGGCCTCGCAGCCCTAAAGCTCAAAGATTCCACTGGAAACTTGCGATTCAAGTGATCAGATAGTGGGAACTTGCTAGGAGCCAGGATGTGCCCTGAAGTCAAGGTTAGACACGCCACAAGACTGACTGTGCAGATTCGCTTGACACAAGGCTCTGATTTTCCACTCAAGCTCAAGCGCAAGGGCCCAGATATGGCCCTGGTCACCTGGTTCCCGGGCCTGGGGTATCAACAGGACCCATGATGCTGGTGACCCTGCACCAGCCAGAGTAGTGGTCCTTCCTCCTTTACCACACAAGCCCTCCATAGGTAGCTTGTCAGATCTCTGGAGGAGAGCCTGTGGGACTTCAGGGGACAGGGATTTTCCCAGGGAGCCAGCAAGCACAGACGGCCCAGCATGGGTGTGTCTGCAAAGCGTCTCTATTGGGAGAATTCTTTTGAAAGCAATGGCTGTTCAACCTCTTCATTTATTTCTAACCTCTGCCATAACATCACTCTAGGTCCCCTAAGTCTTAACAGATGAAGCTCTGGCCACCTCCTGGTAGTGTCCATTTGATCTCTCAGGCTAAGACAGCACCAGACAAATAATCCTCAAATGTGGAAAATGCGAGAGAAAGCCTCAAACTCATCACCACAGGCTGCACTCCGGTGCTGGTCCTTGGTCTGGGACCTGCTCCTGTGAATGCCTCCTGCCATTATTCACCAGCAGATCAACCTCGCTGATGCTTCAGAAGCTCCAACACCCTCTGCTTTGTAGCCTGACCCAGTACAAAGTCAGAGAAGACAAAACCACTGTTTTAAAGGAGTGAAACCAGTTGGGTAAGAGGCATCTTGCAGTATAAACTAGACATAGATAGGTTGACTACTGGGGCAAAACTTGCATACGGAATCCAGCCTTATCTAGTTTAGAAGGTAATTTTTAGGCCCCACAGGAGTGAATTTTCAGACTCGGATGTCCCAGCCCACGCCATTCTCCTGCGGGGTATGTAAGACATCTGGAATCTACTTCTGCAGTATCCTCCTCTAGCTTGCCAGAGAAGCTGCAGAACATAACCACGTGGGCTCCAGAGTCAGACTGCCTGCCTTAGACTCCCAGCTCTCGCACTTACTAGCTCTGGGACTTGGAACGTTACTTACCTTTTCTGGGCCTCAGTTTCTACATCTGCAAAATGGAGCATAAAGGTGCTATCTTCTTCACAGGTGTTGGTTGGGTTGAATTGTGTCCCTCCAACATTCATATGTGGAAGTCCCAGCCCCCAGTATCTCAGAATGTGACTTTATTTGGAAATAGAGTTATTGAAGATGTAATTAGTTAAGATAAGTTTATAGTGAAGTAGCTGGGCCCCTAATCCAATGTGACTAATGTCCTTATAAAAAGAACACCATGTGAAAAGAAAGACACACGCATACAGGGAAGACGAGGTGAAGAGATGGCCATCTGCCAGACGAGGAGGCCTGGGACAGATCCTCCCTCACAGCCCTCAGAAGGAACCAACCCTGCTGACACCTTGATTTAGGACTTCTAGCCTCCAGAACTGTGAGACAACACATTTTTGTTATCTGAGCCACTTTATTCGTGGTACCGCAGCCTTAGCAAAGTAGTGCAATGGGATCTCAGTGGGGATTCAATGAGCGGTTGCATGTAAAGTACTTAAGATGGTTCCTGGTACTACATCAGCAGGATGCATGGAAAGCTGTTGTTGTTACTATTATTGCTGTTGTTGTTATTGACACCCTAGACTGCTAGTAAGTAGAGTAACAAGGTACTTGTGTTGGATCTTTCGGTGCAAATCCCACATTTAGGCCCAAAGATGCTTCAGGATGCTTCTCGATGCTGCCCAGGTGATACGCCTCCTTGATTATGTAGCTCTTCTCACACCTTTTGTTGTCAATTTAGTTTTTAATTAAAAAATCGATTCGTGTTCACTAAAGAAAGTTTTAATTACCAGAAAGAATAAAAACAATCTCCTTTAATTGCTCACTTCTCAGAGGCAACCAATTTTCTCGTATTTCTTTTCAATCTTTTTGATGCTTTTCTTATACAATTGGCTTCATTCTCCCCATACATACAATATAGTACTTGTTTCTTACTTAGCATTATATCATAAATATTTTCCATGCCATCAAACACTTCATAAGCACAACTTCTAATACCCACGTAACAGTCCATCTCATGTGTATGCAGGATTTAGTTTTAGCTTCCTTCTATTGTTGCTCATTTACTAAGTATCTTTTAACTTCCAAACTGCTTTCTTCTTGGCCTGAAGCTAACGTCTTGAAAACGGATTTTTTTTCCTCATATCTTACTGTCTTCTCCTCCTCTTCGATGTCTTTCTCCCTCTCCTCATCCTGCTTCTTCCAATCTCAGCTTTATAAATTTACATTGATAACATCTTTTCATTAATACCACTTTTACATTCAAAAAGCGTTTTCTCACATTTTTCACCTTGTTTGGTGTCCATGATAACCCTCTGGGATGAGCAGGGAATGTACAAACTGAAATTCAGAGAAGTGATTTGCCCAAAGTCACTTAACCCAGAACACTCTTCACTCAGTGTCTATACAACTCCGTGCTAATGATGGCTCTTTTGGGCACGTGTTTTAAAAAGTTACACAAAATGCGCATAGGCTTAGGGAAACAGCTTTTCATTGCTCCTGTTTATCACATACTCGTGCATCTCTCACTTGATGGTTATAGGTTCTATCAAGAATTTTAAAAGTATGGGAAAAAAAAACTGGCACAGATAAGCTTTAGCAAAGGCCTTATAGGGACGCACAATAGTAAGTGTGGTCTTTCAAACCTTATCAGGGAGAATGGTACCAGCCTAACATATAATTCCCTACCGTGCTTTGAACCGACCTCACTCTTTTTAAAATAAGCAAAATACCAATTTGTTAATGAGACTTGAGGATTGTCTCCTGTAACCTCCAGCTATATTAAGTTCTCTCCCTGAAGGGAAATAACAATTCTCATAATCACCCCTTTAGCCCTGTCTTTCCAGGTTTAAAAAGCAGCTTTGTTCAATTATGAGGTCAGCCTTCCCCTTTGTGGAGGTCTTCCGGGGACCATGGGCTTGCTGAGGACTGTGAAGATGACCAGCTTATGGGACATCTTCCTTCCCCACATGGTCTCCCCCAAGACAATATCATCTCTGAATTTTCTATTTCCCTTTGTCAAAGAAAAAAATGAAAGATCTTAGTCTATGTATAACTGAAGATTAAACCTTTACTGCTTCACTTTGATTTTATCAGTTTTTCAGGACAATGTTTTCAAAGCCACAACTTTCTTCAAGAGCTGGAATGCTGCTAGTATTTTCTGATGATAATAGCAAAGACTTCCATAGTGCTCGCCATGTGCCAGGCACTGTTCCAAGTGGTTTTCATCAATTCACTTAATCCTCACAACAACCCTATGAGGTAGATTCAATATTGCCCCATTTTACAGATTGGCAAACTGAGGCACAGAGTTATTTGGCTTGCCCTAAATTACACAGACAGCAAGAGCCTGAGGGAGAATTTGGAGAAGACAGTCCAGCTCCAGTTTGCTCACTACAATATGCAGACGTCTCAGGCTCTGTGCAATCACTTTATACACATATCTTAATTCATCTTCACATGATATTAAGGTATATCAATTACCTCCACTGTAAAGCAGGGAAAACTAGGTTCAGTGGGCTGAAGCATCTTGTTCAGATCCCACATTGTTAAGCTCAGAGAGAAGAAACCAATTTGCCTTCCTATTTCTCTGGCGTGTGAAGTCACTGGCCCAGTGATGAGACTTCTCAGAACACGATCTGAATACTGATCATAGGGTTTTCCTAGAAATAAAGTGGTGCAGTCAATAAACAAAGTCTAAATCAGGCTGCTCTGACACTCTGCTCTGTGCTGCTGCATTTCTCCTTGGGAAAATAGCCTTTACCACCACCACACAAAGCTGAATGAGTCACCAAGGAGCTGGGAGGCAAAGGGGATTGATGACCCTCTGTAAATAGACACCACAGAGAGAGAAACCCTTTAAAGATGGGCCATTATTTTCAGATTAGGTGGAAAAACAGAGATGGTGAGGCAACACACAGAGAGATTCTTTGACGTTGACCTTAGGCAGGAAGTAAAATTCAGTCTAATCACTTAATAAAAGGCATTCATCAAAGAGACCCAATCTTACACAGTTATTTCAACAGGCTCTCGCCCTTGTGGAAAAACAAGCTCGGTTTCCAAATCACGTTAAGCTTGCATATTAGTGTAATGGGGAGCTTAATTTGGGAGGTAATGAGACCACCAAAGGAAATGAGAACCATTAACTGAGGCACAATGAAAGCATGGAGCTGTTGGTAAAGGAGAATGATATTTGTGGAGCTCTGGGGGTGGGGCAAGAGGCACAGATGAAGAGAACAAGAGAGAGGGTGACTCCTGAGATTTGTAGCAGGACAATAGAAGATTCTTAAGTGTGGGGGACTGGAATTGGCCACCCCAAGATATGTCTCTTTGGCATGAGGATTATTTGGGGCTGGTTACTTTTAAAAACTACAGACAGGAAAGAAACTCTGAAAAGTAGAATTTACTTACTCTTTGTTAAGAGACATTTACATTATAAAGGAAATTTCCATCTGTAAATGTGTCTCCCTCTCTGTGCCAGGAAGGAGGGATGACCTTGTCTCTAGAAACTCTTATCAATGTGGAAAGCAAGGACTCAAGTCTGCATAATAAGCTGACTCTTGTTTACTGTACTTGTGTGGTAATCTCCCATGATCGACTCCCCCTACCCACAATATCCTCCTTTGTCTTCAGCTGAAGATGATATTTAAGGTGGTGGCTTCAGACATTTTGGCGAGTTGCTCAGGTTGCCTGAGCCTCTCCCATGTATACATGTTATAAAGCTTTGTTTAATTTTCTCCTGGTATTTTATCTCATGTGAATTTAATTTGTTCTCTGGCCAGAAGAACCCAGAGTGGGTAGAGGAAATGTCTTCCTCCCTTACATAAGCACAGAGAAAAATTTTTTAAAAACACAAGTTTACATAATGAGATTACAGATTATTTTTCAGTTAGTATCAGGGAGGGTTTCATCTGGCAACAACTTCTCAGTCACAGCTGGAAACACGTTCTTTCAGAAGTGCAGATCCTTGGGTTGTTTTATTGCATTTTAGGGGGTATTGTTGAAAAAACAAGCCAGATTTCTCTATGAGCTCATTGGTACCACAGATACCTGGGCATGCATTGTGGCTCCATCCATCCTAATTGGACAAACTGTTGGCTTGGAATCCAGTCCTGTCATTTCCCTTCTGTAAGATTTCCTCCCTAGGTATCCCAGTCAGTCACACTTTCCACTCCAAGGAAGCAGGAACCATTCTTTGCAGGAAATAGTGACCCTTTAACATTTCAGAACTGAATTATGTCCCATTCCTAACACGTGGTTATTTGTCCCTGTCCCAGTGCTCTGTCACAGGGAACTGAGGCTGCCATGGTGTCCATGTGTGGCTATTCCTTGGACACAGACAGAAATGAAAGACAATGCAATACAAAACTTTGAGGTGAACAGACATCCTTGGGCCTCCGTAAAGGAACAGCACAATAAAGAGCAGCATTTTCCAGCTGTGACATATTGTGTACCCTGAATCATCTGGATCCTGACATAAAGTCCAAATCGGTTGGAGAGGCCTCTGTCACTATTTTAGCTGACCCACTGTTTCTCTCTTACCTGGTCTGGTTGGCTGTCTTACAAGTGTAATTGAACGATGACCACAGAGTGAGAAAGCCAGAAATCTGGTTTGAGTCCTCTCAAGAATGCATTGGCCACTCAAGCTGCAAGGTGTAAGGTTTTGGTGTATTCAGGGGCACAAGCCAGAAGGCCAAGTCTCACGGAATCACAGCCCTCTAAGGGACTTTATGAGGTCCTTTTACGTCCATCCTTAGCTTTGAATGTGGCCTTTGAAGCACCCAAGGAGATCGTTCCATCCATTCCACAAACTTTCCCCTTTTCTATTGAGAAATTCTTCTTTACGTAGCATCTAAAGCGTCAACTCTCTCCTTTTTTTCTCTTTGTCCCTTCTCCTGTTTTTCATATTTTCTCTTTAATTTTGCTGCTCTTTTCTTGACTATGTCCAACACCTTTATACTCTTCAACATTTAGAACAACCCCTCCTTAATAATTTGGTATTGCCCTATATATACACTACAAAAGATTGATATTTATTAATTTATTCATTTTTGGCCCTGCCCTGGTTCCTGCAAATTTCACAAACAGCTTCACACTGTTGACCCTCATTCAAACCACAACTGTTTCATATTTTTCCTCTTACTTCATAGCTTGCAGTTTGGGGAGCTGCCTTAGGTTTACCATCAGGCATTTCCTCCAGTTTCAAATTTTTTTTCTGATTGTTTTATGGTCACCCATTCCAAATTGTGAGGTACCTAGTTGGTTCGTACCAACATTGACAAACTTAGGATATGCTTTCAATTCAGGTATTTAAATATTGATTTTTTAAAAAGATGCTAGAACCAGTACTTTCTCCATGGTCACTCATATACCCCTTGAAGCTTAACATAGATCCCAATATTATTATATTTGCATGAAACAGTCAGCCTGTGAAATGTCATAATAAAGGCAAAATAAAATTTAGAAAGCAGGCTAAGGGAACACAAAGGAAGGAAGAACTACATCCGGACAAGTTAACACATGAATTGTGCTTTAGGGACATGTGGAGAAAGGCACGAATCCTCCATCTTTGAATTTACCGTGAAACTCAGTTGTCATTCTATTATATTCTAGTAGTCGATTTCCAAAAAAGAACAATTATGCAGAAAGAAAACAAGGAATAAGAGCTTTTTCCTCTCTACTGCTTACATGTTTCAATAGTAATAATAATAGCTACCAATACTGTGTCATATATTTGAAAGTTGCTAAGAGAGTAGATCTTAAAAGTTCTTATCACAAGGAAAAAAACTGTAACCATGTGAAGTGACGGATGCTAACTAATTTATTGTGGCAATCACTTCATAATATACACATATATCAAATCATATTGTAGACCTAAAACTAACACAATGCTATATTATCAATCGCATCTCAATAAAACTGGGAAAAAATAATAGCCACCATTTATTGAGAACTTCCTATATGCTATGTGTTGTGCTAACTTCTTTACATATATGAACTGACTTAATAATTACAATAGGCTTAGGTCCTAGGCATGTTTATCCCCTTTTTATAGATAAGATATTTAGGTTAACCACCTTCCATGAGGTCATACAGTTAGTAAGTGCTCAGGCCAGGATTCAGCCTCATGTATGCCTCACTCCAAAGCCCACGGACTTGACCTCCAGACTTTTGACTCCTGTGCTTTACGGCCAGTGAAATCTTGTCTCACGATCAGTAAACATAACATCAACTCGCTCCGAACGGTCTTCTCCAAAGAAAATGAACCTGACCTCGGCAGATGTCCTGTGCATTCCAACAGTTCAGCAGGCATCTGCCCCATGCCTACCTAGGTGTCAGCCTCATGAAGGCAGGTACAAGCCAGCTATGCAGAGTCACATCATCTGATCATTTCCCACCAGCACGGCCTTGTCCCTTAGTCATCAACGGCACAGATCCACCTGCTTTATTGTCCATCTGTCCAGAGTCCCACTCACAACCTGCAGTGTTCGGACCACCTAAGATGTCTTCTGCCTTCCCATTGCCACCTGATGGGCCACAGGAAGTCCCTTCCAGCCTTGATGACAAGATCCTCAGGGAAGTGAATTCAGGGTTGCTGAGCGCTATCTATGAGCTGGGAACTTTACCAGACATTTTGCTTAGGTAATGTCGCTTAATAACAATTTAATAGTAATAATAATGAGAAAATGCACATACGATTGCAGGCTGCAGAGTCAGACGTGGGTTTAAATGTTGGCTTTGCTACTTTTTAACTGTAAGACTTTGAGCAAGTTAATCAATCTGGACCTCATCTGTAAAATGAGGATAATGCGGTTGTTTGAGGATCCAAAGAGAGTACATAAAATGTTCTCAGCAAGTACCTGGCCCATAGTGGGTACTCAATAACTGTTGAAAATTGAGGATTGAAAAGTCAGTAACAACTGAGATGTAAAAGTCTTTCAGAACAGCACCAAGGGTGACCCGTAATGTAAATTACAGACTCTGGGGGATAAAGATGTGTCACTGTAGGTTCATCAGTTGTAACAAATATACCCCTCCAGTGGGGGAGGCTGTGCATGTGTGGTGCCAGAGGGTATACGGGAAATCTGTGTGCCTTCTGCTCAATTTTGCTATGGACCTAAAACAGCTCTAAAAAAATAAAGTCATAACAAGAACAACAAAAAAGTCTTTCAGAACCCAAATCTCCTACTGGCAAAGGAAATCTCAATTCTACCTGTATCTTTTGGTCTGTCTAAAGAAGATTATAAATTACATAAATAAAGTTTAATTTGCAGTTTGGGCCTCTATATAGAGAAAAACTGGGATGAACCTCACTAATTCTTATTTATAAAAATTAGAAATTCCATCTCCCCACCCAGATTTTAATACATGTATTCACATAATTTCTCACCACATGTTGTTTCATGCTGGCCAGATGAGTCCAGTGTGGTATAGGCACCCTCTAACCTGATGAGGGTGCGGCCTGGACGTTGGTGATTCAAATCTCCTCCAGTGATTCTAATCATTAGCAGCCACATTTGAGAACCACAGGTATGGGGAGGGGTTGGAGCAGGGCTTTGGCGCGTGCTGGCTGTATGGCCTGGGCAAGTCATGCCGCCTCCCTGAGGCTTTGTTCTTTTATCTATAAATTGGGATAAAAATAACTACTCTGAAGCATTGCTGCAAGATTAGAGATTTGTGTAAAATGTCAAATAGCAATTTCAATATATAATAGCTATTTTAACAGTTTTATTGAGATGTAATTTGCATACAATAAGAGTCACCTCTTTTAAATGTACAATTTGATGAGTTTTGACAAGTATATACAGTCTCTTCACCACTCCTCAATCAAGACATAGGTAATCCTTGCTTTGCGTGGTAGTATGGAGCCATGAAAATGACCGTGCAAACTGAGACCATACAAAGTGATCTTAATAAATAATGGGGAAATTTTTTATTGTTCCATGACTTACAAGAATTTTTGCAAATTATTAAAAACTCTCTTGGTGTCAGTTTCTAAATGAATAGAGACATAAAAAACAGTAAAACAAGTAATTGTTTAGTACACTGTAATTTAAAACCTCAGAAACATTGAGAATGAAGGTATTTTACTTACTTGTCAAAAGCTTATCAAGAGTAGTTTGAACAATGCTTTCCTTTCCCTCTTGTGATTTATTATACAGAGTGGCATCTTTCTACATCTTGGAAAATTGTCATACTCTTTTCTAAGTTTGGATCACTTTCCAACATTGTGTCCTTTGCACTTTCAAAGTTATGTGACTCATGAAACATCTCTCTGAGAATGCCTTTAATGTGGTGTCTTTTGTTTTGTTGGTTCGTTTTTACCAGTGTCACTTCTTCTGGGACATCTTCATCCTTTTCATCACAACCATTTTCCTCATTTATGTCCATAATCCACTCACCTTCACTAAATTCCTCTGGCTGCTAATATATAGTCTCTTGAATGGTGGCAGTGGCAATATTCCCAGGGTCGGCTGTTTCGTCTGTAACGCCATTTTCATTCGATTCAAATTTCACTTCTACCATTATCACCTTTCATTTCTTTGCTGCACTTTCATCTTTATTGGCCAGTTATTTCTTTCAACTGTCTGTTTCTGGAAAATGTCATTGGGTCTATCACAGGGAGACAAGGAAGTAACACAAAGATATGCTTTGCTGTCTGTGAGTAAACTGGGTAACAGGTGGGCAGGGACCAATAATCAACAGACTGAAAAAAGCAATGTGGTCAGTCACTGATCATGACGCACATCTGTACTTGGCATGGGGATTTGTGGACTGAAAAGCTAGCTGTAAAGTTTGTGCCTTAAGCAATGACTCATAGTTAAGATACTGTGGTGACGGAAATTTGAACTATGTCGTTGGAGGACTGGTGTTATTTAACCAAGCTGGGATTTACCAAAATTTGGGCAGATCAAAAGCAAGTACATGAGGACTGCCTGTATCGAACATTTCCAACACCTCTTATCTCCCTGGTGCCCATTTGCAGTCGGTGCCACCCCACCCCCATGCCCTGGCAAACACTGATCTGCTTCCTGTCACTGTAGTTTTGTCTCTTCTAGAATTTCATATAAACAGAACCAAACAATTGGAAGTCTTTTGGGTCTGGCTTCTTTCATTTAGCATGATGCTTTTGAAATTCACTTATGTTGTTGCATATATGTGATAGCTATTTTTCTTTCTTTTCTTTTATTCCATGATATCAACCTCTCATCTTAAATGCAAAATACAATGAAACAAAATAAGTAGATAAATGAATAAACCTCCTTTGATGCCACAGCCCCCCTCCAGCCTCCCCTGTCTCCCTCCTCTTTGTAGCCAAACTTTTTGAAACAGTCATCCGGTTTACTTTTTCTTCTCCCACTCGCTCCTCAACCCACTGCATTCTGGTTCAGCTCCCACCACACCTCTAAAGCTGCCTTCAGCAAGGTCACAAACTATTCCCTTTTTGCTATATGCATGGACACTTCGCGTTTATCTTACCTTTTTAGCCTCATTTGTGTCTGTTGACCACTCCTCCTGGAAAATCTCCCGACTTTCTTCTTCCCCTCGAACCCGGCCTTCTCGGCCTCCCTTGTAGGGATGGCCTCCTTCCTCCATGTACCTTTAACATAAGTGTTCCCTCGAGTGTAGTCCTGGGACCTCTGTTGTGGTTACTTGCATCTCCTCCCTGGACAATCTCAATTATCCCCATAGTTTTCTCTAGCTCTAATCTTTCCTGAATTCCAGACAAATGTGTACTACTGTCTAATAAACATCTGCATTGGAATGTCCTATAGATATCTCAGACTCATACATTCAAAACTAAATTCATCATTTCAACACCCCCTGCCCCCCACCCCCACAAAAGAACTGCTCCTCTACCTCTGTTTCCAGTTTAGCGAATGGTTTCAGTATCAACCATTTGTCCAAACCCAAAATCTGGATTCCTCCTTCTCTAATACTCCCAATCCCTCACATTCAATAAACCACCAAGAGTAGTCAATGCCACCTCCCAGATGGCAGAATCTGTATGTTTCTCTCTGTCCCCACTCCTATGACCCCTGTTCTAGCCACCATTACGTCTTCCCATGACCACTTTGCTGCCCTCTAATCTTTTCATCATTGTGTGATTTTTCTAAAACATGAATTTGATCTTCCACCTTCCTGTTTAAAACTATTTAGTGTGTCTCCATCCCAAGCGCCTAAGAAAGAAAAGGCCTCTGTGACCAGGCCCCAGTCACAGCCCCTGACCCCACTCACCACCCCAAACTTTACAGATAATCGATATCTTATGTGTCAGCCACTTGACAGAGACCATCTGACCCTTTGTCCTTGGGTGCTAAACAGCAGAAACTAGGAATGGAGCAAAGTGACATGTTCTTGGCCATTTCCTGTGATGTTGGATCTTGGCAGATGACTGAGCTGCTGTTTGCTTTCTGCTTCAGAAGAAAGGGTAAGTCACCCAGCCCAGAGACAGAGGAGCTATGTTCAGGCAGTGACAGAACTTCCGAGGGAAGAGAAAGACAAGACAACGCAAAGAGAAGAGGACCTCGGAGGCCCTATCCTGAAAGTGCTGGGCTCAAGTGAATTGACAGAGCCTTCCTTGTTCTGTGCTTTGTACCACCCAACAGTCCTGTATTCTGAAAGACCTGGTCAAAATGTCTCCTAATGAGGGCAAAAACATTACTGACCTTAGAGTTCTTCTCATAATAATTCAGGGCATCTTTTTAATCAGCCAGCTTGGGTCTGGGTAGGGCCAAGAGAGCCCCTGAGGCACATGCCACTCCCTTCCCAGCTGTCTGGATCAAAACAAGGACTGGAGAGCTGATCCTGAGCTGGGACCATGGGGTTCAGCTTATTAGAGAGTGTTGATAATTGCTGTTTTTTTCCTCAGGATTCCTTTCTACGCCACACCTCACACCCCAATTCCTCTTCTCTGAGCAGAGTTAGTTCTTTGTGGAAGGGGCTCCATGGGGGGATCCCCGCAGAGACAGCAAGACTGTCTTTCCAGCGCTGAGTTAACCAGGAGGCAGAATGAACACACACCTTCTGGCCTCCTGCAAATCAGGGGCACCAAAAAAATTGTTTTTAAACAATTTGGTTACTATTCCCAAGAAAAGATCTCAAAACAGTCATTGTAGGAAAAATAAGAACATCACTGCACTTCCTTAACACTTGCTTTATAATTTCATAGTGTTTTAAATTTAAATTATACAGTCATACACCATATAACAAGGTTTGGGTCAATGACCAAACGCAGGTATGATAGTGGTCCCATAAGATTAATACCATAGAGCCTACGTGTGTAGTAGTCTACATAGACCATCTAGGTTTGTGTAAGTGCACTCTACGATGTTCACACAACACTGAAATCACCTAATGATGCATTTCACAGAACATATCCCCGTCATTAAGCAACTCATGACTATACGCAGAGGCATACCAGAGGTGTTAGTCCAGCTGGTTCTGCTATATAATATCTTAATATCTCCTAAGAAACCAGCCCACCTATGGCAGGCCCTTGAAGGAGGTCAGAGCAAGAAATGGTGCTCCTGAGAAAAGGCGAGTTTCCTCTCAATAACTCCTAGACACAGCTGGAGAAGTCAAGAGGACCTGAGAGGTCACCTGACCCCTGCCCCCTCACCATTGTGCATTAAGGAAAGTGAGGTCAAGTGACTTGCCCAAGGGCAGACGATTTGTTCAAGGTTAGGTGACTTGCCTGAGATCAGTTGACTTGCTCAGGGTCACACAGTTAAGCTAGCAGCAAAGCCAAGACTGAAAACCTGGTCCAGCTCTGGGAGAACATTTTCCCACAACATCACAAGTGGCTCAACAGCAGTCTATAGTCCCCTTCCCAACCTCCACTCCCAAATATAGTCACATCCCATTCTGGAACTTGCAAACTGCTTTTGAATAGCCAGAATCTGTGATTCTGTCATCCTCAGCTTTCAGAGCTGGGTCATGCTGTTTCCTTCTCTTTGTGGGGTGATGGGGTTGTGGGAGGACTGGTGGCTTCACCAGACCATGCAGTGAGTCAGGGACTGAGCCAACTCCCCAGCTCCCTGATCTCTGATTTTTCTTTCTGTTTCTGAGTGAACTGAGCTAGTCAGCCTCCCACGCTGTAAACACACCACAGAGCAGGGAAACAATGAGGCTGCTTATTTAGAAAAGACCTGTTTCCCTGCTGAGTGTCACTACATGTCTCTTTTTATGCACTTGAACAGTCCGTTCCTGCTGTTGGCTACTAGGGAAACAGGCGAGAGGGATGACTGTGAAATCGCTCCCTTTAAAGGGGCTTGCTCCACGTCTTCATTGACAAAAATAAGCCCACCGAAGTCTCAGGTGGGAGCCTAAGTGAGCAACAGAGCTGGAGTGGAGGCCAAGGCAAGGGTCCAAGTCATTAGGACCATTTAGCCAGATGTGCCTTTATTCTATGATATCATGTAAGATACACGATCAGGAAATAAACATGACCTCTGCCCCAGAAAGGAAACCGCCATCTTTCTTAACAAAATCAAACCCCGCGCTTCCAAGGTAACCATAAAGGAGGGAAAGATCCACCTCCATTCCCCTTCCCTTTAGGGAGTGTTTCTCACACTGCAGTGATCGCTCTTTCAAAATGCAGATATTTGGGCCTCCCTCCTAGAGGAAGGGAGGTCTGGGGGAGGGCAGGATGCCTGGGCATCTGCGTTTCTAACAAGCACCCTCAGACCACACTTTAGGTGCATGTCCCCGTTACTGCTGCTGCCACTGGGTGGCTTCTGCGGAGCGCTGTTCCCCATTTATTGCTCTTACTCGAGTGTCTCCCCTTCAGAACAAGGCAGAAACATTTCAACAAGACTGTGCTGGAGACCCTGGAATTGAAAAAAAGGTAAACAAGCAGAGAGTAGCTTACAACTAAAACATCTGGTTTGCAAGAGAGAGATTTCTCATCTTCAGTGTAGGGTCCTGTACATGGCTGTCTCCCAGCTGGACTCCAGGCTGTCCGCGCAAGAGGACATTTATTTACCACCCAGGTGGGCATGCCTTCATACATATGAGACACCTTGAAGTCCACATCCAAGGGAAGAAATCTCAGGAAGGGCCAAGCATTCCCTCTCTGGCCCAGCAACAGTCCATCGTCTGAGCTTCACTCTTCTGTCTATCAAACTACCCACCTCTCCTCTGCAGCTGATTCCGGGAGAATCTAAACTGGTCAGGGAAGAAGATACAATCCTCTAAATGCCCATGATTTTACCTAAGCCAGTGCCGCATGTGGGTAAACATCAATTCCACAAAATGAAAACGAGGAAATTTGAGAGGGAGTGGTGGTAGTAGGAGTCAGTTCCTCTCAACTCATTTCAGACAGATCTTGGTAATAAGAGCTTGGTGATTTGAGAGGCAACAGCTTGCAAAATAGCCAGGTTTGATATTTCAATTTAGCCATTTGTTCATTCAACCAGTATTTTTTTTTTTTTTGCTTTTGTCTCAGTTATCTCTGTAATCCAGCATGTTCTCGTGACATACTGAAACATAGACTTTATAACTGGGATTATGCTACTGTTTCCAGTGTAATAAATGGGTAGTTTAGTTGCACATGAAAAAAGTTTTGTGGGTTTTTTTCTGCCGTAATGATTATTAGAAAACAGAATAAATGTCCCTGTTGTTCAGATCCATGCTCCACCCAGTCTGGGCTTTGGATTGGCCCTATTAGAGCCTGGTGTGGAAGTGAAGGCCCAGCTGTCAACCAGTATTTCTTAAGCTCCTACTATGTGCTAGATCCCATACTAGACATTGTAAATACTGTAGAACAATTAATGACAGGCTCTTTTTTGTTTTTTCCCTCGCCAAAGCCCCAGTACGAAGCTGTATATTCTAGTTGTAAGTCCTTCTAGTTTTTCTATGGGAGCCGCCACCAGAGCATGGCTACTGACAGATGAGTGGTGTGGTTCTGCACCCAGGAACCAAATCCAGGCCCCCAAAGTGGAGCATGCCGAACTTTAACTGCTGGGTCATTAGGGCTGGCTCAGGACAGGCTCTTGCCCCCATCTTCACTGCCCTTTAGTCCAGTAGGGAAGAACTAGGATAATTAAACAGAAGCCTCCTCTGATGGTCCAGGGATCACATTCGAGCCTACGCAGCATGTTTAACATCAGGGCATTTCTCATAAAAATCTACATTTCTAACTTTTCTTTAGAAATAAGTAAAGATGGCCAAAGTGGGCTTGTGTTCCCCAATGGCAACACTTGTCTAGAGCTGAGAAGTGGCTGTTTATTTAGAGAAGCACACGCTCTCCAATTCACTACACCCTCTACTACTCCTAATTGTCTCATATAGGGCAAGTTTCACCCATTTGACTTACCTGTCTTGTACCCAAACACATTTGAGTTGAAGACTGTTGTGCAGAAGCACTTGAAAGAGGACCTAACCTGGTCTGGAGAATGGAGGATGAATAGGGTTTCCCAGGTGATGAGGGGCAAGGAAGGGAGTAGAGTGGGAACATGAGGCAGAGGAAATAGCATATGCAAAGGTCCAGAGGTGAAGATTGGAGAGTCTGAGAGCAAGAAGACAGGTGTATTTGAAGAAGGTAGAATGTTGCTCACAGCTGAAGTTCTAAGAGGTGAAAGATGGAGCTGGAGAGGTGGGCAGGGGTAAGTCATATTAAATGTGTTGAACTTTATCCCATGTTACACAGGGGAAAACATTAAAGGGCTTCAAGCAGGGTAATGACCCCCATCTGATTGTTTTTGGAAGACTCCTCAGGCTGCTGTATGGAGGAGGTTGTGGGGAGCAAGACTGAGTTAGGAATAGGTGTTTAAGGATGTTCGTGAGCAGTCCGCCGCACAGAAGCCACTCAGGAATGCCAAAAAATTGTGTCCTATCTTTTCTTCCTGTGAGCCCCTGTCCCTGTTGCACAGCTGAGTCCTGGGCATGGAGCAGGCACTCAGGAAAAGGTTCTGACTCAAACCTCTAGCACAAACAACGACGGAAAGGTTTCAATCCAGCAGTCATATGGCTTTGCACAAAGAGGATGCTCTGGATTTGCATAGAAGTATGACCTTTTCTCCTTGACCTTATGGGAAAGGTAAATTTTTTAAAATAATAACGAAAAAAAGTGCATCTGTTCTAAAGCCATTGACCTTCACTGTCAGCTCTTCAGCGCATCTTTGATTTGGGTGACACTTCTGTCTTGGACGTGACTTTCTTGAGAGGGAACGCATCAGAGCTGCCAAAGTTCCCTCAGATGTCCATCAAGTTTAAGGAAAAGGAATGCAAATCCTGCAGACTGATGAGAGGGGACAAGTGCATACACATGTGTGCAGATAAAGCGGGAAAATGATACCAACAGCTAGAAAAAGGCCAGATGTTCTATATCAGGTGGTGGAAGGGGGCACTATTGCCAAGGAAAATTTTTATTTTTCAGCCTGACATAACTGATTGGGTTGGAGGTGTAGATCTGTTAAAAACCAATTTAGAGAAGATACTGCTCACTTCAAAAGTACAGATCTGCACCCCCTACGACAGTCTCCCTCCACCACAAAAGTGTCAAATCACAGCGTGGGAGAAACCCATTAGAACTCAAGTTTATAGTGCTAACGCGATCTGCTTAGATTTCATCTCCTGCAATATTTACTTTGGATAAAATGCAAGTTCTCTGTGGCAGTCAGGGGGAATTACCATAAGATGGAACAAGACACATTTTACAGATGAATCCAGACCCCAAGCGGGATGTTCCCCTCGTTAAATTACGTAATTGATTCTCCCACGCCCATATTCCCCTTTTTCTAATCTTGGGTCATCTGCTTTATTCTAGGATCTGAAGCTCTTTTCGAGCAGATATTTTTCTGTCCACATTATTGCAGAGACTTGAAGTGAGTTGCAGCCTGTCAAATGGAGACGTCCACTTACCTGGAGGTGAAGAGGGTGGGTTGAGGCCCAAAGAACGGGACTCTCAGTTGCTTTGCACTATATGCATCTAACTAGTATTCTCCAAGATCTCCTACCCATCCAAAGGCTTGCAGTGTCTGAAAGACCATAGTCCTTGGTCACTGACACCCAGGTGTTAGAGGTTCCCCCTAATTGATTACGATATGAAGGAAACTTATCTGCCAGGGAGCATCTGGAGATATACAAATCAAGGAGGGCCTGGCTTGCTCTTGGTGTTTATTATTTTAGCTGAAGACCACACATCATAGCCCTAATGCCTCAGTCCCCATCGTACTTGCTTTAAACCAAAAGAGTGAATCCTGGAGACATCAAGAAAGCGCCACAGAAGCTTGTATCCCTAATTTTCATCCAACAAACATTTATGAAACTTCTGCTATGTTGCCAGGAACTGTTCTGGGGACAGCACTGAGCAAAACTGGCAAGTCCCTGCTCACACAGGCTTGCATTTTAGTGTGGGAAGAATATAGACAATAAGCTGATAACTACAAAATGTGTCAGGCGGTGATAAGTCTACAGATGAAGAAGAAAGCAGGATGAGAGGTCAGAGGCAGTCAGGAACTGCCTCTCTGAGCAAGGTGACATTTGAGCAGAGCCTAAAGGGAGCAAGGGAGCAAGGCACACAGAGTCTGGTGGAAGGGCATTCCAAGGACAAGGGACAGCAAAGGCAAAGTGCTGAGAGGAGTTTATGTAATGCCAGCCATCCTGTTGTACAGCCTGTGTGTCAGACTCATCCCACAGGCCAGCAGAAAGGGTGCTGCCTCTCCTTTGTCTTCCTCCTTTTCTCCCCACCCCCGACTTCTTCCTTCCTTCCTGGTCCAAACCTTTGCTTACTGAATAAGCCTCTCCGACCCCTTTGCTCTGGTAAGTGCTCTAAAGATGATAAACCTCAAATACTTTCATAGTGGGACAAGTTTCCCTTTTCTGGAACCTGGTGGCTCCTGAGGCTGAGAGATTAGAAGGAAGGGTTTTGTATGGGATCTCCAGGTTGGGAGAGAAGCAGACACTCTGTTAGCATGATAAGCTTTATAGCTTATCCTAGCAGGATATCTTAGCAGGAATTATGTTTGTAGGGACTCTCCAAGATCAGAATCTGAAGAAGTGTGTCCCCACCTCATAGCCCCCCATGGAGCAGAGGCTGGCTGGTGTGTTATAACAGAGATCAGATAAGTGAAGAGACAGGACATGAGGAGTAAGGAGCAGATAACAAAAGGGCTTGAAAGGGCCAAGGGGGGGGGGGGTGCGGCCCAGTGGCATAGTGGTTAAGTTTGTGTGCTCTGCCTTGGTGGCCTGGGGTTCACAGGTTCAGATCCCAGGCGCTGACCTAGCACTGCTTTGTCAAGCCATGCTGTGGCAGTGTCCCACGAAAATAGAGGCAGATTGGCATAGGTGTTAGCTCAGCAACAATCTTTCTCATGAACAAAAAAGCGGGGGGGCGGGGGGGGGCGGCCAAGGGACTGTGCATGTGAGTGTGTGTGTGTGTCGGTGCAAGGAAGACGGTGCAGGAAGGATGAGCTCTACTGACTGAGAACTTAAACACAGGTAGTCCCCAAGAGTCTAGAGCAAAGTCCACGTGTCTACAGATGGATCTGGGGACAAGATGGACGGAATAGAAAGCTATTTCTGAACCTTCACCAAGTCCCCCCACTGCATACCAACCCCCACACCCATCTCTTGTTGACTCAGTATGAGTAGGATTATCCCCTGACCCCAAAGAACTGAACTCAGAATTTCAGAATTCTGTGTATTTGCCTGGCTCACTGATTAGAATCTCTTTGGTACTGATAGTACCACCTCTTCCTTCCCTGTTAGGGGATGTTGTGTATGGATTGCACTCTTCAAACAAGACAGCCCAGAAGCTGGTAATCTTGTTTTTCCAAAATAGTGTGTGCTGAGGGTCCTTTTTTATTTTGCTTCTCTCTCAGCTTTTATCTACCTTTCTCCACCTGCAAAATCCCATATCCTCTTTTCAATGCACTTATAACTTCCTCAGCATTTGTTAGTTAAAAATGCAACAGCATCATACTTCCTTAATACCAGCCTAAAAAATAATCCTATTCCTTCAACTGAGCATGTATTAATGGCTGTCAACTGAGTTACGTTCCACATCTTTACAACGTAACTGTAGTGCTAGTAAATCTAGCTGCTAAGTCTGCATCCTTATTTCATCTATCAGCCTCTTTGCCATCAGCTCACATAATACAAATCACTGCAGAGCCTTCGTACATCCATTCCAGGTGTGAGAGTTGCCATGGATTTGTTTGAGGGTCACCCGTGTGGTACATTCAGTTAGAGTCTTTCCTGCAGTATATTAACTGATAACATAGAGAATTACCGGGCTGAACCTTGAGTAATCCTTTGTTAATCATGGACATAGCACACCCCTGTGTTGCCAGGTTACATGGATAGAATCATTACATGTCAGATATCAGGATATCTCACCTAAATCTGGCATATCTGGACTGTACACAATTCCTCTTATTTGTGCTCTTTCAGTGAAAGAGATACCTCGTGCCTGAGATAATCCTTATCTACATGAGCACTGATTGTTACCCTTCAAGTCCGTTGTCAGTAGGTTAAATTACCCGTTCTGGCCATCTCATTTCCCATCCATTTATTCACCTTGGACACCTCTTCCCTGGGCCTCCACATGGCACTCAGTTTGCAGTGATCCATAGCCAACTGCTACCTTAAAATTCTGTGACCTAGACAATGGGATGCAGGTCAATTGATTACACAGCCAACTTGACTATGTACCAAGAACCTCAGGGACAGGTGGATGCATAGTTGGTCAACTTACTGTGCCTGACCTCTGATGGCCAAGGCGGTTTGGGAGAATTCCTCCATATTTGTACCAGAGCTTGCGACTACTCCTATAGAGGGAGTAGTGCCCCTTCCCAGGAAACATAAGAACATCCTGGTGGCTTTCTCTTCCAAAATACACATGATCTATTGCTGCCCTCCCGCATGCTGGACACTGGCTACATGCATACCAGTTGGAATTGCTTTGTATGATGATAAATGTTCCTGATGGGAACCCATCACATATATAAACAATCTGGGGGCCTAACACAGAGGAAATTTCAGACTTTGGATATAGGCCAAGAACACAGATTAAGGAAACTAAAATGGAAGAGAGGTCAGTTTCACTCTCACTGCAAAGGTGTTCCAATGAGTTCTATCAAACTACCTTCTCTTGGGACTCCACCAAGATGATTAGCGCCCCATCAAGTCCAAACCAGCCAAGGGAAACACCCAGATATGAAATTCAGCTGGGCCCAGAAAAGATCTTCCAAGACCACCCTAGCCCCAGGGTCCATCCCAAAACAAATATAACCATCTTAGGTACAATAATAAAATCAGAGATAGGGTGACCAACTATCCCAGTGTGCCTAGGACTGAGAGGGTTCCTGGGATGCAGGACTTGGGAAAGGTCTGGGCAAATCAAGATAAATCAGAGACCATATTTACATATAGTCAGTTAGGGGCCACTCTTTCATTTCCATTTCCAGTGCAATCCTAGCTCCAGGGAGATGTTTACTTGGCTATAGGTACAGAGAGCCGTGGTATTCATGCATAAACTATATACACTCTGAAGGTTATTTAAATAAAAAGATTTTGAGGTATCTTCTGTACACACTTGGAAATCAATCAGTGACACTCCAAAATTAGCTTTAAGTGGTAAAACTTTATGTAATTATGACAATCATCTCTAAAATAAGTGATTAAGTGCTTCAATAAAAAAAAGGAATGGTCTGAAAACAAATCTCTCAGGAATTATAAATATTCTCTAAGATATTTGCCCAATTAGAAGCTCTCTGAGTCTTGTTTTTATATTTTTTGCCAACAAAGGTTGCTTAGCAACAGTCAGCCATCTCTTTGCTCTCATTAGTTTCCTCTCCCGCCTTTGCTGTTGCAGACTAAAGGCAAGGAAATCTCCTGCACTTTGATGACCTCCTCTTCTGGGTTCATAAACAGAAAAATGAGGGTTGTTTAAGTGAAATGGTCCCTAATGCTTATACCAAGGTTTGTGCAGTCTGAAGTATCTACTACTAAGAAAAGCTAAATTCTAATGGTGCCTTAACTCATTAAAACCCGTATAGGAGTAAAAGAGATTCAGGCATCAATAACTCTGGAAGGACCATTGCTCAATTAGCCTGGTATCTTTATGCCACAGAATCTTGACCCAATTATCAGCTGATGGAGAGAGATGGAAACTAACAGTGTTGAGGACCAGTTCTGTGCCATGCTTTAGCTGGGTGCTGGTTTAATTGGGCTCTTAGAATTGGACTTGGGCTGGCTCAGGTGGGTTTCTTGGTGGTTGTTGTTGTTGTTGTTGTGTGTGTGTATGTGTGTAGAAGACACACAAGAGTTCAGGTGAAGACAGAGATCATACAGGACTCCAAGAGTAGAGGCCAAATCAGGACCGGGCCTCATGGAGCCCGGAACCACACCTTGCTTATCCTTGGGGACCTCATCAGAAAGATCTCGCCCATTTTTCCCCTAATGCTCCACCTTCATTGAACTCCACTTCTCTCTCCATCTCCTCTTCTCCATGTGTGGCTTACTGAGTCTCCTTTTGCTTCCTCTCTCTGACCTCTGTGCTTATCTTAACCACAGATCTTAACCATAGCTTATTCAAAACTCAGAGCTGCTGCTTCCACATGACTGGCTTGCTCAGGGACTCCTGTCTACCTCAGGGACTCTCTTTCTGTGTTTCTTTCAGCTTCAGCTATTGCTGGAAACTTCTGATCGTCTCTAGACTTCTCGAGCCAAATGCCCAAGAGTGACCTTTCCAGTCTAGGCAATGTCATAAGCCAGTAGCCAACTGTAAATTGGTAGTCTATAGATCAAGTGCCCAACCCTGGACCAATCGGCTGCTACCAGAGTGAAGGAGCTGTTATCATTTAAACTGTGTCCTCAAAATTCAAATGTTGAAGTCTTAACCTTCAGTATCTCAGAATGTGACCTTATTTAAAAATAAGGTCATTGCTGATGTGACTCATTAAATTAGAATGAGGTCATACTGAAGCAGAGTGAGCGCCTAATCCCGTGTGACTGGTGACCTTATCAGAAGGGGAAATTTGGACACAGGCAGAAAGCTATGTGAAGAGACACAGGAAGAAGATAGCCATCTACAAGCCAAGAAGAGAAGCCTGGAACAGGTCCTCCCTCACAGCCCTCAGAAAGAACCAACCCTGCCAACACCTTGATTTTAGACTTCCAGCCTCCAGAATTGCGCAATAATAAATTTCCATAGTTTAAGGCACTTGATTTGTGGTAATTTGTTATGGCGGCCCTAGGAAACTAATACAGATTTTGATGCCTGGAAGTGGGCACTGCTGTAACAAATACCTAAAAATGTAGACGTGGCTTTGGAATTTGGTGATGAGTAGAGGTGGGAAGAGTTTTGAAGTACATAATAGAAAAAGCCTAGACTGCCCTGAAGAGACTCTTGGTAGAAACATGGATGTTGAAGGAGATTGTGATGAGGACTCAGAAAGAAATGAGGAGAGCTGCAGAGAAAGCTTCCATTGTCTCAGAGAATACATATAACACCAAGAACGGAATGTTGCCAGAAATATGAACATGAAAGGTAGTTTTTGTGAGGTTGTCTTAGTCAGCTTGGGCTGCTAACAAAATACTATAGACTGGGTGACTTAAACAACAGACCTTTATTTCTCATAGTTCTGGAGGCTGGGAAGTCCAAGATCAAGGTGTCAGGAGATTTGGTTCCTGGTGAGAGCCTTCTTCCTGGCTTACAGATGGCCACCTTCTCTCTGTGTCCTCACAAGGTGGAGAGAGAGCTCTAGTCTCCCTTCCTCTCCTTATAAGGACACCAACCCCATCACGAGGGCCTCACCCTCATGACCTCATCTAAACCTAATTGCTTCCCAAGGCCCCACTTCCATATACTATCACGCTGGGGATTAGGGCTTCAAAATATGAATTTTGAGGGGGACACAAACATGCAGTCCATAACAGAGGTCACAGACAGAAATGAGGAACGTGCTATTGGAAACTGGAGGAAAGGTGATCTTTGTTATAATGTGGCAAAGGATTTGGCTGAATTGTGCTCTGTTGGATGGAAAGTAGAACTTGTAAGCATTGAAGTTGGAACATTTAGCTGAGATTTCCAAGATGCGGGCTGGTTTCTCCTTGCTGCTGATAGCACAATGCAAGAGGAGAGAAATAACTTGAAGAAGAGACTGCTAAGCAAAAAGAAACCAGCATTTGATGATTTGGAAGATTCTCAGCCTATCCAGATAGCCTGCTCTGAAAACAGAGCCAAGGGCATGGGTGGACAGCCCCTTGCTAAAGAGATTAGGCATGTGACTCACGGATCCAATCAAGCATCTCAGCAGAAGCTAGGGATAAAGGTGCAGCTCTCCAGGAAAGATCTGTGGAGGAGCCTCTTGTCTGATGGCTTAGAGGCTCATGAATTGCATGAGAGGCCAAGTTTTTTGAGAATTTTTGTATCAACAGAAACACTGCCAACCTGGACTGAACGGGACAGAGAAGGGATGAAATGAAGGAAGAATGACTTTGAGGGCAGAGCCATGGATGCTGAGGCTGGCAGGACTGCCACAGCCTCCACGGGCCTAGAGGGCACAAGTCTAGGCAGCATGGCAATCTCCTCCTCAGCTCCAGAGGGTGGCTGCCACCCAGGGCCAAAACTCATACAGGAGGCCATGCTGTGCTAAGCATGGCAGACTAGTCCCAGGCAGCGGGAAATTTAGGTGGAAAGTTTCCCTTCAGACTGTGGGCGTGACAAATATCTGGTATAGAAGCTTTACATATTTTAAGTAATTTAATCATCACAGAAGCCTTGGGCATCAGTTTTATTCTGCTCATTTTACCAGCTTGAAGACTAAACAATCTTCTGGAGGTTTCATGTCTGACAAGTGGAAGAATCAGAGTTTAACCCCGGGTCTCGTTTCAAGATCTTTTCACTTCACAGGAAGGGGTACTGAACACGGGACTTCGTAAAGACAACAGGGAGGTTAAGTAAAACTAACTAAACTCATTCAGTGGAATGAAAACTAAATATACTTTACCATTCAGATTACTTAAGAATGAGTGTGTGTGAATGTGTACATAAAATGAATAATAAACAGCACAGGCCTAGTAATGAGTTCCAACTCTTCAATCCGTCTTAACTAGGAATTGCTGAAACCTTTAGCCGAGGATGGCCAAGGGAAAAGTCTCTTTTTCATTTACTGTCAATCTATAGATTCTTTCTCTTTCTGCCGGCTTCCACCACCCTCACCATCTGCATTTGAAATGGCTGCTTCCTTATAGCAGGGACTTTGATACTGGTTTAGAGAATTCATGAATCTCTTGGCAGCAATGATTTTTAAAGTTCATTGTTTAAGTGTTCATTACATTAAGAAGATTTATGCTTCTCTAATACATTCCACTAAATGCCAGCTGAAGTTGTTTATTATCTGGAAGATGTCTTGTCTCTATTTAAATTACCCAGCGTCTCCCTGCCGTGTCTTTTTGAGATTTTTACTCTCGTTTGTTCTGTGCTGCTGTACGTGGTGATAGGGAGAGCTTTATAAACTGGTGCCTTTTGAGCTGAGAGACAAATCCTAGGCTGATTCTCCCTTTAAAATGTCTCCCCAGCATAATAGTGCCTGGGTTTTACGATACCTCCTGATTCACTCCATTGAATATCCCTCTTGTGTGCAGAAAAGCAGCATTTTGCAGTTTATGCATTTCCTGGCCATTATTATATAGGTTTCATTAAGACATAAATGCCGAAATAAAATTCCAAGAACTAGCTATAACCATTTCAAGGTCCAACCTCAAATAATCACAGAAAGTTAGTCTCTGCTGTTATTGTAGTTTTGCTTTTGTTGTTTTTGTTTTTTTCTGTTTTATTAATAGAGGTTAACATGGTTCTCTTTTGGTTTTATGTCTTTCAATGCTGGGTTACTGGGTTACTTGTAGGATTTTTTTTTTTAAATCTGAAGAAAACTCAATTTTTATTCTTCTGTGGAACACATGGATATACAGATAAATATTCCTTAAGCAGCTTGCAACCCTGAAGCTTGGGTATATAACGTATAAAACAATAGCAAATGAAATCTGAGCTCCAGGAATGACAACTGGACTTCAAAAGCATAAGTGAATACTTACGCAATTGCACACATGCCAGTAGTGTTCTGTGCCTCATCTAGTCTCTTAATCCAACTGTCTCAACTGCCTTGCAGTCTGCACATTGGACAGCCTGACTCCATATATTTCACCGTGTACAATGCCTTCCTTTCTAAATGAAATTTAACAAATCAACATGAGATTTGCATATAGGGATTTTTGTCTGGTGAGTTCATTGCTGAAGGCAAGCCTAGTTTTTGACTGCAGCATCTGCCCACATAAAAACTTTGACCCCCAAAGGGGATTGGATGCCGTCTGACTGTAGTAGCCTTGGGGTCCTTGCGGGTTCCCCGGGATCCACCAGAGGTGAGGCTTTTCTTCTAATTTGAGGACTACATCAAGAGCCCGGCTGATTAGAGGAGGTGGAAGGTCACGGCTGCTGCATTAAGGAACTGGTGAATCTGATGGCCTCAGTGTTCGGGATGCACAACGTATCCCCCGTGAAGATGGGGTAACAGTGGTGTCTATAGGTTGACTGTGGAGCCTGGGGCAGGGGCAGATAGGCCTGGGGATCAGGAGACCATTGTGCTTCTTATTCATCCACCTAATGGATGGCCAAGGAGCCTTCAGTAAATGGTGGAAACCTTTTTCTGAATATTCAACTTTCTCAAACTTTTATGAACTATGGTAAGAGTAAATGCTTATGAGAAACTAAAGACAAGTTCATTTTATTGTTAACATATTGTCATCTTCCCTCTGAGGATAACATAAAAGTGTAAATAAAACAGCAGACAAACACCTATAAGATGACTCGAGCTAAAGAGTCACATTTGCCTTAAAACAGTCGTCAGGCCTGAGAAGCAAACCTTACCTGCACAGTCTAACTTTGGCACACTCATACACAACGATCCTGAGTCCTTCTTCGATTCGCCATCTGTTTTTCTGAGGAATATTCTTCATTAATGTTTATTTTGTGCCATGATTATTACAAAGGGTAACCAGTGCAGGTTTATCCTCCTTTTAGGCAGTGACCCTGTCCTGGTCCTACTGTCTGTCTGCTGACTTCGCTTATCAGAGCTCCTGCGTGGCCAGCGGAAGCTGGATACGTTTTCATTCAGTGCATAGATCCTGCAGGAGAACCCTTTGAATTCTCCCAGGACTTGTTCGTCATACTCCACTGCCACGGCACTTTCCACTGGGACGCGGTTAATGCTTCTACGGGGTCTCCTGAGGTGGAACCTGTGGCTTCCATCCCAAGGATCTCTTCTGCATGCTCCACAACACAGCAGAGCTCAGCTTCTCAGACTGGGTAAAAGTCACCTAGAAGCTGGACACTGGAGGAGCCAGCGTGCTCGCTGGGTGGGAGAGTGCCATTTACAGTGGCTAGATGCCCAGAGAGGGCTTTTCCTTGCTTTTGCCTAGTGTTCACACTCACATGGCCTCCATTTAAGCTGTCACCCAAGTCTACTCCTTTTTCCTTCTTTTCTTCGGAGAAGTCCAAGGAAGTATCTAAGGAGGACAGAGATGTTGTCTTTCGGATTGTCCCATGGAGGGTATGGTGGTCACAGGCTGGGCTAATGCTGACTTGTAACTGGGAGCAGAGGATTTGTACTGGAGTCTCTCATTCTCTGATCTGGCCTGTTTTTGATGTCTTTTGTCTGTTGAAGGGATCCCCCCAGAGAAGCTTACATCTACACCCCTAAATGTGGAGCTTTGTCTCTTTGGAACAGGGATTGCACTGGAGGCGCATGTGATGTCTTCCGTAACATTTTTCAGTTTAGGAAGGGTTTGCCTCAAGTCTGGAGTCCCCAGTCTGTGTTGATATCTTAGCTGTGCTATATTTTTTCCAGAAGATAGACACCGTAATCAAATTGCAACCTCTCCCCACATTTTGAGTATAATGGAAACTTTCTCTCCTTTTCAATCAGCTTGTCATTGATATTAACTTTGATTGTTGATCCTAGATCTGTCATGAATTATACGATATCTGAGGGCCACCTGAAGGAAAAAGGAAATCATGGAGACCAAATGTGCAGTGTAACCAAGGGCAACAGCAACACTTCCGGTCGTCTTTTACTTGGAAGTCCTCAAAAGTGGGCAACTTGAAACCATATGTAAAGTAACCCTTATGCTCATTCAAGTCAAAAGGGTACATGTAGGAAAGCTCAGATAGTAATTGCCTGCAACAAATTGTCAACTGAGCATTAATCTTCGGAAAGAGTTCTCTTTTCATAGTACACTCCTTCCTCAACTCATTTAGGGATTCCTTCTGGAGTTGAAGCTTGAGGTGCTCTGTTGAAAATGTACTTCCTTTGTCCTGTAATGCAATTTCTTGGTTATGCAGTAATGTCACCTCCTGTCCCAAAGCTTTCTTCCGTCTTTCCAGTTCATTTCGAAGCACCAAAATTTTTAATTGCAGGCGCTCACTTTCTTTTTTCAGCTCATTGCCTGTAGATGTGAGTCTTGGTTTTTCTTCAGTTTCCTTTCCAATCTTCTAAACAGTTACCTGAGTCTGTTTAATTGCACATTGGGCTCTGTGAAGCATTGAGTCAACATCTGCCTTCCTTTGGCCTTCACTGGACTCACATGATGCCACCTCCAATATCCACAAGCTATGGCTGTGAGGTCAGTTATTTTAAGCCTCAGTTTCCCCATCACAGTAAAGAGAAGACATCATAAGAATTGCTAACACAGTTCTGATCCACCTGAATAAGAATATTCTTCTGAGCATTCAAACAACCCCTATGTTCAAATGGAGCACCATAATAGCCCCCAAATTATTTCATTTGGTTGCATGTGTGAATCTGCTGACTCAAGTATTTCAGCCCATCCAAACAGACTTTCCTTCAGTCAAGAGCTGATAGATGTCCTCCTTCCCACCCCATATCTTCACCAGGAAACAACATGTATCAAGATGATCTGGCATTATTCCAAAATCAAGACTCGGCCATGTTGGATTCAGGGAATTCTTAATTGCTTCACTTCTATAAAATTCTTTATATATCTTTTCAGTATTACACAAATGAAGTGTGAAGTAGGTGTCAAGGAGTTGATGGCCATTTCTATTAATATATTCTTAGCAGCAATGTTCTGAAGATGTCTAAGACACCGCTGCTGAGACAGCAGCTCCACATGCAGGGCCCACGTGGCAGCACGGAGGACACCGGGGGGACCGGGCCCCCAACCAACACTGTGGCACTTATCTTGACCCAGGGGCCATCAAGCTGCCACCACCTAGCCACAACCCACGCAACCTCTGCAGCTCAGAAACCTGCCACTGAGAGGCTGGACTGCTCTACCCCATCTCCCAGTGTTGTGTTTTTTAAATCAGTCCAAGCGTAGCATGAATTAGCAGCTACGGTTTTTGCCCAAAAGTCCACAGAGAAGTCTGCTGAAGGCCCTCTTGATTTCATGGTGGAGATCTGACAATTTCCTGTGCAGAGCTCCGTGAGATCTGCTGTGTTTACTTGTGTATCCCCGGTGACCAGAGAAGCACTTGGCACATAAAGTGCTAAGTGAAGAGAAGAGAAATTAAAACAAATGACAAATTCTAAAAATATCACAGGCATAGGCTACAATCTCAGGAGTTTTAATAAATTCGATTTCATGTAATTGTCATCAAAAGAAGGAAAAAATATAGGGTGCATTTATCATGGTAGCTGCTGTATTATCAAAAGTCTTCTTGATAGGAGAAAACTTCTGGTGTGACCAAGTGTTAATGTTAATGAGAATGGATTCCTTCACGTATAATTTTACACATCTGATGCTTGGAAGAATTTCCAAAGAGTAGCTTCTGGCTCCATACATTTCAAACCATGTTTTTTCTCTACTCTCCACCCCCACGTCCTGGGTGCCAATTAGACACGTTTGTTCACAGTATGATCTCTGACACCGGGTCTTCATGTCAAGATGTCAGGGAATTTGGGCCAAAGTCCTATAGGAGTGTTTCTGGAACCGTTTCTACACCAGAACGGCTAGAAATATCTAAGTCATACAGGGAAGGCATTGCAAAGCATGTAAATATATCCCAAAAAGGCCAAACCAAATGTAAACTCAACTCACCTGCCTCTAGACAAACACCTATGGCCACTCAACATCGCTGGACACAAGAGCAGTGTGATGGAGGGGAAGTCAGAGTGAAAAGAGATACAATCAAAATATTGACTTTGGCAAATTGTACAATTTAGCTGCATTGGCTTCACGGTAAATACACCTCTGATTTGTTCAGAGGTGCGCATGTCACCCATAACTTGGGGAGAGGGCAGTGCTCGTGGGCATCCCCGTCTTTCCTTGGATCAGGACATGGAAGGTGGGAAAGAGAAGGAATTTCTCCTCCCACTGAGGTGGTGAGGTTGCAACTATTTGAGGAGGAAGCAACGTAAGGGAGAACAAGGCCACGAAGTGGGAAACAGCTGAGAAGGGAGAGAGACAGAGAGAAATTACACCCCCACTTGAGCCCTTAAATTGGACCATGTCTGAATCTAGCTACATGCCTGCACTCCCCTGTTCTGTAAGTCAATGAATTTCCTTTTTAACTTAAGCCGGTTTGCATTTAAGTTTCTGTCATTTGAAGCCAAGAGTCCTGACTAACATGCAAGATGATAGGCTGTCAGCATGATCTTGCTAGTAGAAGTGTGAGAAATTCTCATATTACTGAGAAAAAAAGTAATTTATGGGCATACGGATAATTTCTCCAGGTCTTGAATGTTATTTTAAGCCAGAGAGTTCAAATATCACCCAGTAATTATGACAGTGATAACTTACATGTAGGCAGCATTCTAAAGTTTCAAAGTAATTTTTACATGTTATCTTATTTCATCCTCACAGAAGACATGCATTTTCACCAAAGTCTTTCAGATGAAGAAACTGAAGCTCAGAGAGGCTAAGTCACTTGCCTAAGGTCATCCAGTTGATGAGGGGCAGAGCCAGCACAGAAGCCTAGGTCTTGTGCTTCTTGTCCAGCATGCTTTCTATGATACACCAGGCCTCCCTGAGCACACCTGCAGATCCAGAACCTCCCATGTCCAGCAGAAATTATACTTCAGCTCAGAAGATAAAACATCCAACACCTCTGGGCCAGACCCACTCCTAGCCCATGGCCACTAATTCCTTTGTGTTCACCATTTAACCTTCTGGATAACTGATCCTGGCAACTTTAACTTCTCTGACTACCTTCTCTTAATCCTTTGCCTAAGTTCCAAACCCCCTCCCATATTCTAACTGCTGGGAACCACAAAGCCCCTGGCCTTTGCCCCACCAACTTAGTCTCAAACCCTTATTACATTTTTGACCACCAAGATGTTCAAACATGATTTCTACCCTCTCCTCTGGACATTTTTCGGGCTACTATATAACATAGGCTTTTGAATCTTTGACTCACCTGACTCCAATCCTGATTCCTATTGTCCTCATCCTCTCCTCTCGTCTCTTTCTGAACATTCAGCCCTGTATTACTTATTTCCAGAGCAGAGAGAGAGAGAGAATATCAGGCACACAACCAGCACCGGCCCTGTTCACACTGTCAGGTCTTCCATCTTACAAGTGTGGTTGGAAAACAGAATCTACCAGAGCTTAAGGCCTCTATTTCAAGGACTTTGAGATGAGGCTTTTCCTTAGAAATGGAGTGCCAAGAAATGGCATAAAGTTTCAGAGATGTCATTTTACTAGCAAAGAGTTTTGATTCTAGAGACTACTTCATTACTGACCATTTCAAGTATAAACTCCCCAAATAACAGCCCAGATAGAGCAGTCTTCCTCCTTGCAGGAAGATGGAATGAGGAGAAGCCCCGCATGACTGGCAGGAAGTGCCCAAAGAGGCTGCTCTGTAGGGCATATCACGGTCATCCAGTCAAGGGGTGCTCCCAAGGCTACTTCTCACCCAAGAGAAGGGTTTGGCCTCTGCAGCACAGACCAAGAAAAGTCTTCATGAATAAAGGGTTCAGGATTGCCCTGCGTCTAAAAGGCAAAATACTACAGGTTCAGCCAGAGGCAACTTCAGGAATGGAAGGGAGGCTGAGAACAATAACCCAACAGGCATTTCAGTACCATCTCGGAAGGAACTTGGGAACTATGGTTCAGGGACCATAATAGTAAACATTGTGAAAGTTTTCTAAAGCTTTGTAATTTCTCCATAGTTAATTTTTAACACTGTTTGTTTCCTACAATCTCCTATATTAAAGACGAGGTCCTGACAATGAAAAGAGCTGTGCATTTGCATGAAGGATAAAAGGAACTGGGAACTCCAAAGCCAGGAATCAAGGGATAGAGTGCGAGGTGGGAGCTTTAAAGCCCCTGAAGGGAAGAGCGTGTAGACGGTCTGCTCCTGAGATGTGGTGCTAGGACTCAGTAATAGAAACACCTGAGAGGGTCTCCAGTGCAGGTGGTGATGTTCATTGTCTCCTCAAAACCCATAGCTAAGACCCTTTGCCATACTGGGAGAGCCAGATTTTGTTCCACACCCTCTTAATGTTAGATCCTGATTGGACTGAGCTAACCATGGTGGTGCCATTTCCCTCCTCACCGATCACTGATTAACTTAATAGTAGGCTTGTTTTGGCTAATGAGATGTGTGTGGAATTCTACTGAAGAGGATGCATCTGGCAAAGTCTTTTGCCTTTTTTTTTTTTTTAGCTCTTTAAAAAGACACAAAACAAAAACAGTTCCTTTTTTTTTTTTTGAGGAAGATTAGCCCTGAGCTAACTACTGCCAATCCTCATCTTTTTGCTGAGGAAGACTGGCCCTGAGCTAACATCCATGCCCATCTTCCTCTACTTTATATGTGGGATGCCTACCAGAGCATGGCGTGCCAAGTGGTGCCATGTCCACACCCAGGATCCAAACCAGTGAACCCCAGGCTGCCGAGAAGCAGAATGTGTGAACTTAACCACTGCACCACCAGGCCGGCCCCAGTTCTTCTTATTTTATGGGATGTTGCATCTTAATGTGGTATTCAGACCTGGGCAGCCATCTTGGAAACATGAAGGAACATAGTACAAGGATTCTATGCCAAGGATAGGAGAGCAGGTAGATGATGTCACTGGTTTAACATATGTGTAATTGGAGTCCCAGAAGGAAAGAAGGGAACAGGTAGAGAGAAAAAATATTTGAAAAAATAGTGGCCAAATTTTCCCCAAATTTGGTGAAAGAAATAAAGTTATAGATTCAAGAATCTCAGTTAACCCACATAAAATAAATACAAAATATAGGACATCCGGACACATCCCAGTCAAAATATAGAAATAAAGATAAAGAAAAATATCTTGAAAGCATTCAGGGAAACAACTCATTACATACAGGGAAATAATGATGTGAATTTCCATTGACTTTTCATTGGAACTATGGCAAACAGTAGAACATCTTTAAAATACTGAAAGAATAAAACTGCAAACCCAAAATTTGATGTACAGAGAAAATATACTTTAAGAATGAAAGGAAGATAAAGGACAAAAAACAGAAAGACAAATAGAAAACAACTTATAGATCCAACCAAATCATATCAGTAATTACCTGAAAAGATATTAGGCAAAAGACTCGAACTAAAACAAAGAGATTGTCAAATTGGATTTAAAAAAAGACTCAACGGTATGTTGTCTTGCAAAAGACATAATGTATACATAAATACATATAGACTGAAAGTAAATTGATAGAAAAAGTAATCTTAAGAAGGTTGGAGTGGCTATATTAGTATCAAATAAAGTAGATTTTAAGGAAGAAAAAATCTATTACAGTATTACCAGAGATACAGAGAAACATTTCATAATAATAAATGGGTTAATTCATCAAGAATATATAGGAAAATTGACAGAATTAAAGAGAGAAATAGCCAAATCCACAGTTACAGTTGAAGATTTTAACATTGCAATGGATAGAACAATTTTTTTTAAATGCTAAATACATAGAGGATTTGAACAACCCTATCCACCATTTTGACAATTGACACTTACAGAACACTACACCCAAAACTGTGCAATACACATTCTTTTCAAGTGCGAGTGGTTCTTTCACCAAGATAGACCAGATACTGGGTCATAAGAGAAGTATTATATAAATTTAAAATAATTTAAACCATATACAGTATGTTCTCTAATCACAATTAAATTGAATTGGAAATCAACAATTGTGAGATATCCGGGAAACCCTCAATAAAGAGAAATTAAACACTGTACTTCAAAATAACCTATGGGTTAAAGAATAACTCATAAGGAAAAGTTGAAAATATTTCAAACTAAAAAATAATGAAAATACAGCATGTCAACATTTGTGGATACAGCTAAATTAGTGCTTAGAATAAAATTTAAAATGCATAGCTTTAAATATCTACATTAGGAAAAAGAAAAGCATGAAGTCAATGACCTAAGGTTCCACTTCAAGAAGCCAGAAAAAAGGGATGAAGTAAGCCTAAAATAAGCCAAAAAGGTAAAATAAGGAAGGAGATAATTAAGATAAGACCAGAAATCAGTGGAGTAAAAAACAGAATAGGGCCAGCCCTGGTGGCCTAGTGGTTAAGTTCAGTGAGCTCTGCTTTGGCGGCTCAGATTTGGTTTCCGGGCACGAACCTACATTGCTCTGTTAGCAACCAGGCTGTGTTAGTGGCCTACATACTGAAAAATAGAGGAAGATTGGCCTAGATGTTAGCTCAGAGCGAATCTTCCTCAGAAGAAAAAAAAAGAAAACCTAACCAGATAAATAGAAAAAATTAACAAAGGCAAAGGGGGTACTTTGAAAAGAATCAACAAAAAGATAACCATAAAAAATATTGAATCCTAGTTTATAATATGTATGTGAAGCATTTAAGGGTCTAAAACTAAATTTGAATTGTTGAAACTAAATGGTGGGTATATGAGCATTCAATGCACAATTGTTCAACAACATTGTACAATATACAATTCTTTAAATTTTTCTATACGTTTGAAACTTTTCATAATAAAATTTTGGGGAAATAATTGTGAACCTTGACTCAGTGGGAGGTAAAATCAATTTAATGGGTTAGATTAGCATTTTTTAAAAGTAAAGTAGAAGAGAAGAGAAGAGAAGAGAACACACATAATCAGAGCAAGTGTTTAATTTCAGTTATACATAAGACATGTATAGATACACTTACTGGATCATGATGTAAAATTATTTTCTTACTTGGGGTCAAATCAAAACTGTTTGCGAAACACTACCTTAGTCTCACACGTTTCCTGAGATCCCACTTTTTCCCCTCACCACACTGCACCAGTGTTTTTAGACCCACTTCTAATCCATGCATCATTTGCAGAAATTCAGAGCTCTTGCTGTGAAAATGCTTGCATATCCATCTCCTTTGACCCATTATCCCAGTTAATGAACCACATTCTCCTGACACAAAGAGTTTCTTCCAAAGGAACTCACAAGGCTCTTTGTGAGCTATGTTTATACCTTCAAAATCCCAGGGTAGTATTTAGTAATTTTCTGCATCAGGACACTAAATGGAAGCTTAAAAGAATTAGTAAAACTCTTATCAGATGTTCTTTCCTTGTCATTTTTTGGAAGGCATAGGCACAGTAAGCTAGCACCTCAAAAAAAGTTTAGCCACAGACCCTGCAGCGAGAGATTAGTTCAATCCAGAAAGCACGTGAATTCATACAGTTACTGTCATCATTTATATCTAAAGATAACATGAGTCAAGCTAGAGAGAATCTTGAACAAAAGATGCCTATTAAGTTAAAAATAACTATTCCAATCTACTACAATGTTGTGTTTAAGTTTTCAATAATATAATAAGTATTTAGTTTGATTTAATTCAACCAACATTTGTTGAACTTCACCTATGTGTCAGGCACAATGCTTTAGGTTCAAGGGGTACAATGATAATTAAGACAGATCCCAGCCCTTGAGAAATTCAGAGCATAGGAGAACAGACATATAAATAGCTCGTTTCAGGAGTCAGGTAAATGCCATCCACAGGGTTCTGGAGTACACAAATGCTAGGCTAAGCTGGAGTATACAGCACCTGAGTTGAGTCTTGAATAATGTGCAGAAGTCGTCCAAGGAAGGAAGGATATGGGCAGGGGTGGGGTGAGTTTCCAACTGCCTTCTAAAGAGGATGGCTCTGGGTAACTAGAGAGACTTTATTTTGCTGAATGGAATTTGCAAGCTCAGGGCCAGAGCTGAATTGTTCTAGATGACAGAGGCTTAGCCAAGTACTGTCTCTGGGATCTTCCATCTTCACCTCCCTTTCTTCCATCAAACACTCAACCTCTCCCTCCCCCACCCCCCCAAATATTAGAGGGCAAGTTTTCAAACAAATGTCTAAGGATTATCAGTTTGAAGATCTGACAAATCATTGCCCTTCCTGGGCTGTCTACCTATTTTCTTGCACTCTAAAAGTAGCAATGTGGAGTCAGCAAATAGAAACATTAGCAAGAAGAGGCAGTAGCAAAGACTAGGTAGGATTACAAAGGAACCACTGCTCTGTGGATCAGAGAAATGCAAGTATGAGAGAAAAAACACCTACCTCAAATAATTGCCGAGAACCCCAAGGCAGAATGGGAGATCCTTGGACACCCAAAGAGAGGAGGGGGATTTGTCTTCTAATAATGATGCTTAGTGAGGACTCAAGAGTCGAAAACTTTCCTTAAAGCCATACGGACTAGGGAAGCAAAGCTTATATTTTGGACCCTGGGATCTAGAATTTCTTACAACCTAATAAAACTTCATATATTGAGAACTTAGGACTGTCTGTCTTGAGAAGGAGAGCTTGAGGTGGAATAGGGGTAAAGGATGTCACATGACCAAAAGTCCTCTACTTTAACTCCTATTAACTCTTAAAGACGGTGCAGACACTTCTTCCTCCAGAAGGACAGATTCAAGAATGTGTGTAGGGACATGCTCTTCCCAAAGGTGAAAAAGACAGAACGTTTATTGAAAGGTTTCTAATACTTCTCTGGTGGAAGGCAGATAGGAAACTGAAAATTCCATGGGAGCAAAATCAATGTCCTAGTTGACCTTAGTGGCAGGACTGGACAATAGGTAGGGGAGGCTCAAGGAAGTATGGCCCAGTCACCCTCTCTGCAGGCAGGATTCCCTTCAGCACAGGCAAAGGACACAGCATTGGCTCCAGACATAGACTCAAGTGGACAACAGTGTCCAGAGGCAAGGTCTGACTGAATTTATAAGACATCATGGAAACAAAAGAGGTTGTTTCAGCTGTGGCAAGCTACAGCCTGGAGCTGACTGCTCAATTCAGAAGGCCATCAGCTGGGGACTGGTAAGAAAATATATCCAAGTTTAGAGAAAAGGCAAATGGATGTCTGCATGTCCTTTGAATGTCGTATTGGAGCACTGTCTAACAGGCCCACTGAGGACTGTTTAATACTCTAGGGCTGAGGTTGGCAAACTATGGCTCATGCTCTGGCCACTTGCTTTTATAAATAAAGTTTTATTGGAACACAGCCACACCCATTTGTGATACATTGTCTACAGCTGCTTTCCCACTACAACAGGAGAGTTGAGTAGCTACAATGCAGATCAAATGTCCTGCAAGCCTAAAATAATTACTATCTAGCTCTTTAAGAAAAGTTTGCCAACCCTGCTCGGGGGGAACACACTTCTGCTTGATTTCGTATTTGCTATCGATTATGGGTCAGATTCTGTAGAGCTATATATTAACACGGGCAAGATTAATATGTTGCAGATGATTTCTGTCCCGTAGAAAAGATAACCCAAAAGGTTGCAGTTTGTCTTAATCTGTTTGGGCCACTATAACCAAAATACATTAACTGAGTGGCTTATAAAGAAGTCACAGCTTATTTCTCACAGTCCTGGAGGCTGGGGAGTCCAAGACCCCGTGTTTGGTTAAGGTGCCCTTCATAGACGGCTGCCTTTTCACTGTAACCTCACATGGTGGAAGGAGGGAGGGCTCTTTTGGTCTCTCTTCTAAGGGCACTAACCTTGTTGGTGAGAACGCTGCCCTCACCACCTGATCACCTCCTAAAGGGCCTACTTCTAATACCATCACCTTGGGACTAAGGATTTCAATGAATGAATTTTGGAGGACACAAGCATTCAGACTATTAGCACATTTTTATTTCCCCATAGGATATTAACCAGTTTTATATCCAATCTAACAATCTTATTCCAATATTGTTTCTTCAGCACCTACACATACTCAATCTCTTGAGTTGTTTGTTTGTTTCTTTGTTTTGGTGAAGAAGATTGGCCCTGAGCTAACATCTGTTGCCATTCTTCACCTTTTTACTTGAGGAAGATTATCGCTGAGCTACCATGTGTGCCCATCTTCCTTTATTTTCTATGTGGGGCACTGCCACAGCATAGCTTGATGAATGGTGTGTACATCTGCGCCTGGGACCTGAAACCACAAACCCTAGGCCACTGAAGCAGAGCATGCGAACTTAGCCACTACACCACCCGGCAGGCCCCTTGAGTTTTTTTTAATAAGCTTTTTTATTTTAGAACAGTTGTAGGTTTACAGAATTATTGCAAAGATGGTACAGAGATTCTCCATATACCCTATGCTCAGTTTTCTCTATTATTAACATCTTTCATTGGTATGGTACATTTGTCACAATTAATGACCCAATGTTGATTGATATATTACTAAAGCCCATACAGTATTTCATTCAGATTTCCTCAGTTTTTCCCTAAAATCTTTTTTATTTATTGTGTTCTAGGGTCCTAGCCAGGATACTACAGTACATTTAGTAGTCATGTCTCCATAGGCAGCTCTTGATTGGAACAGTTTCACAAACATTCCTTATTTTTGATGATCTTGACAGTTTTGAAGAATACTGGTCAGGTATTTTGTAGTTGTCCTTCAACAGATTTGTCTGATGTTTTTCTCACAATTAGATTGGGATTATGGGTTTCGGGAGGAAGACCGTAGACATGAAGTGTCGTTTCCATCATATCATGTCAAGGGTACACACTATCAACATGATCTCTCACTGTGGATGTTAACCACCTGCTTGAGGTCGTATTTGTTTCCCCACTGTCAAGTTTCTCTCCTCCTGAGCCCCTGCCTTCCATCTGTACTCTTTGGAAGAGAGTCTCTATGTATAACCTGTAACGAAGGAGTGAGGGGTTATGCTCCACCTCCTTAAGCGTTCAGTATCTACATATATTATTTGGAATTCTTCTGCACAAGTGATTTATCTATTCTTCCCCCATTTACTTGTTAAATCACTTATTTAAATCAGTAGGGACTCATAGATATTTACTTTATACTTTGGGTTATAATCCAATATTACTTTATTTTCTTGCTCAGATTTTTCCAGCTTTGGCCACTAGAAGCTCTTTCAGCTGACTCCTATGTCCCTTTGACATATCCCCATCATTGTGGGTCTTTATTTTTGAGCACTTTCTAATTTTTTGGCACTACAAGACGCTCTAGGAGCATCTTGTATATTTCCTGCTCCAGTTCTAGAAGCAGCCATTTCTCCAAGGAGGCCCGTTTCTTTTCTTAGACGATAGTACTAGAAACCAAGATCTAGGCATAAGGGGTGTTCATTGCTCTTGAGGTGTCATTGCTGACAGCCCCTCTCAGCTGATAGAGCAAGGAGATATATATGTGGATATATTTCCTTAGTATGTACTTCCTTGTGTATATACACATAACTATAAATATTTCCAATGTAAAGCATGTATATCTGTATAAGCTAAATGTAAGTTCATACTGATGTCTCCAACTTAACGCGTTACCACAAGGATCATTGTAGCCTCCACCCCCTTGTAACCTCCAACTCCAACAATGAGACAGTTGGCTCCCACCAGCTGCTATCCATTTGCTTAATTATTTAATTCCAGTACACTCATACAGTGGTTTCAGAATTACTAACTTCTTCCTCTGTGGGAAACATTATCAACTAGAGTGCTGTGCTTACGTACAGTCTATTTTGTCTTTGGTTTTTAGAGACTGCACTCATTTACAAAGTTACTTTGATTAGCACTCGTTTTCCCCACCCCCTTTGGTTAGGCTGTTTCATACGCTCGTAATAGGGTTACATTGCTTTGTCGCATTCTACATTCCATCCTCAGATTCTCTGACTTCCTAAATCATTTTTTTTATTTGTATACATTAAGGTTTCTTTTTGTGTCGTAAAGTTCTATGAGTTTTGAGATATGCTTAATATCTTGTATTCACCATTACAGTATGATACAGAAGAGTTTTGCAGCTTTAAAATATCATCTGTACTTTACTTACTCAAACCCCAACTCCCCCAACCCCCTGCTGAACTCCTCGCAACCACTGATCTTTTACCATCACTATAGTTTTGCCTTTTCAAGAATGCCATATAATTGGAATTATACAGTATGCAGCCTTTTCTTTCACTTAGTAATATGCATTGACGATTCATCTATATTTTTGTGTGGCTTGATAGCTCATTCCTTTTTTTCAATAAATAATATTCCATTGAGTGGATGTACCACAGTCGATTTATCCATTCACCAATTGAAAGGCATTGTCATTGTTTTCAGTTTTTTGGAGATTATGAATACAGCAGCTGTAAACACTCACCTGTAGGCTTTTGTGTGGACATAGTTTTCAAATCAGCTGGACAAACACCTAGTAGCATGTTTACTGAATCATATGGTAAGCTGCTTTCAGTTGTGTAGGAAACAGCCAAACTGCCTTCCACTGTTGCTTCATCGTTTTGCATTCCAACCAGCAATAGATTAGAGTTCCTATTGCTGCACCTTCTCACCAGCAGCTGGTATAGTCAGTGTGGGGGATTCTGGCCTTTCTAGCAGATGTATAGCAATTTCTCATCGTTGTTTAATTTGAAATTTCCTCATGACAAATTATGTGTGCTTTTCTTGCCACCTGTGTGTCTTCTCTGGTGAAGTTTCTGTTCAGATCTTTTGCCAATTTTTAAATTGGATTGTTTGTTTTCCTGTTGCTTTTAAGAGTCCTGTGTATGTTTTGGGTCCAAGTATGTTTTACCAGATACGTGTTTTGCAAATATTTTATCCCAGTGTGTGGCTTGTCTTTTCATTCTCTTACCAGTGTGTTTTGCAGAGCAGAAGTTTTTATTTTTAAGAAAGTTCAATTCATTATTTTTTCTTTACTTTCTATTGGCATTATATTTAAAAACTTATCACCAAATCCAAGGCAGTGTAAATTTCCCCTACTTTTTCAAGAAGTTTTATACTTTTGCATTTTGCATTTAAGACTATGGTCAATTCTGAGTTAATGCTTATGAAAAGTGTAAGATCTGTGTTTAAGTTCATTTTTTGTATATAGGTGTTCAATTGTTCTAGCATCGTTTGTTGGAAGGACTATCCTTTCTCCATTGAAATACCTTTCTCTCTTTGTCAAAGATTAGTTGACTATTTTTGCATCGGTCTATCTCTGGGCTCTCTATTCTGTTTCACTGATTTATGTGTCTAGTATTTCCCTAATACCATACAAAAAATTAAATACTTAGAAATAAGTTTAAAATATGTCCACAACCTGCACATTGAAAACTACCCAATATTCTGGAAAAGATTTAAATAAGTGGAGAGGTATACCATAATCATGGATGAGAGAACACATTGTTATTATGTCAATTTTTCATAAATTGATCTATAGATTCAGTGCATTCCTAATCAAAATCCCAGTACACTTTTATGTAGGAAATAACATACTTATTCTAAAATATATATGGAAATGTCAGGGACCTAGAATATCTGAAACAATCTTGAAAAAAGACAAAATTGGAGTACTCACACTTCATGGTTTCAAAACATTATACAAAGATACAGTAATAAAGATGGTGTTATATGGCTATAAGGATAGAATTGAGAGCCCAGAAATAAAATCTTGCATTTATGATCAATTAATTTTCAGCAAGGATACAAAGACTGTTCAATAAGGATACATCTTTTCAACAATGGTCCTGGGACAACTGGATATCCACATGCAAAACAAATCTCACACAAATACAAAAAATGACTCTAAATAGATTACAGACCTAAATGTAAGAGCGAAAACAATAAAACTCTTAGAGGAAAACCTGGCAGTAAATCTTCATGACCTCAGGTTAGGCGATAGTTTCTTATGTATGACACCAAAAGCACAAGCAAGAATAACTACGAAAAATAGATAAATTTTACTTCATCAAAATTAAAAAATTTTCTGCTTTAAAGGACACCATCAAGAGAGTGAAAAGCTAACCCGGGCAAAAATCCAAAACACTAACACCACCAAATGCTAGAGAGGATGTGGAGTGACAGGAACACTCATTCATTGCTAGTGGGAATTTAAAATGGTACAGCCATTTTGGAAGACAGTTTGACAGTTTCTTACAAAACTAAACATACTCTTACCATATGATCCAGCAATCACACTCCTTGATATTTACCCAAAGGAGCTGAAAACTTATGTCCACACAAAAGCCTGCACACATATGTTTATAGCAGCTTTATTCACAATCACTCAAACTTGGAAGAAACCAAGATGTCCTTCAGTAAGTGAATGGATAAGTAATTGTGAAAAGTTATATTCCAGGCAACAGAATAGAATTCAGTGCTAAAAAGAAGTCAGCTATCAAGCTGTGAAAAGACATAGAGGAAACTTAAATGCATATTACAAAGTGATAGAATCCAATCTGAAAAGGCCACATACTACATGATTCCAACTATATGACACTCTGCAAAAGGTAAACTACGGAGAAAGTAAAAAGATCAACGGTTGCCAGGAGTTAGGGGGAGGCAGAGATGAATAGGTGGAATGCAGAGTGCTTTTAGGGCAGTGAAACTGTCTTGTATGATGCCGTAATGGTGGATACATGTCATTATACCTTTGTCAAAACCCATAGAATGTACAAAACCAAGAGTAAATCTTAATGTAAACTATCAACTTTGGGTGACAATAATGTGTCAATGTAGGTTCATCAACTGTAATAAATGTACCACTCTGGTACTGGGGACATTGATAGCTGGGGAAGCTTGCATGTGTCGGGGCAAGGGTAGATGACAACTCTGTACTTTCTGCTCAATTTTGCCGTTAACTTAAAACTCCTCTTTAAAAAGCCTATTTTTTAAAATCAACCCATAGAATGAGAGAACATATTTGCAAATCAAATATCTGATAAGAGACTTGTTTCCATAATATATAAAGAACTCTTACAACTCAATAAAAAGGACAGTCCAATTAGAAAATGAATGAAAGATTTGAACAGAGATTTTTCCAAAGAAGAGTTGCAGATGGCCAATAAGTTCATGAAATGATGCTCGTCATCATCAGTCATTAGGTAAACGTAAATCAAAACTGCAATAAGGTACTCCTTCCCATCCACTAGGATGGCTGTGCTAAAAAAGACAGATAATAACAAGTGATGGTGAGAATGTTGAGACTTTTGAACCCTCATACATTGCTGGTGGGAACAGAAAATGGTGCAGCTGTTTTGAAAAACATTTTGGCAGCTCCTCAAATGTTAAACACAGAATTACCATATGACCTAGAAATTCCACACCTGGGTGTATACCCAGTAAATTGAAAACAGGCATTCCAACAAAAACTTGTACACTGAAGTTCAGAGGCACTATTCACAATAGCAAAAGGTAGAAACAACCCAAATGTCCATCAACTGATGAATGGAAAAACAAAATATATATCCATACAATGGAGAATTATTGGACAATAAAAAGAAATGAAATATTAATACATATTACAACATGGATGAACCCTGAAAATATTATACTAAGTGACATAAGACAGACACAAAAGCCATGTGTTGTATGATTCCACTCATATGAAACACCCAGAATAGGTGAATCCATAGAAACAGAAAGATTTGGGTTGTAAGGGTCTGGGTGGTGGGAAGGATGGGAATGACTGCTGATGCACATGGGCTTTCTTTTCAGGGAGATGAAAATATTCTAAAATTAGATAGTGTTGAAGGTTGCACAACTCTGTAGCTTAGTAAATACCACTGAATTGTACACTTTAAAAGGGTTAATTTTACGGTACGTGAATTATGTCTCAACGAACCTGCTGTAAAAACAACTCTGGCTGGGTTGGCAAAAACTCAATAGCTAAAGTGTGGTGATAGTTTATTAAACTATCCCAGAGATTCCAGAGGATTATAAGCATACTTACCATTTCTAGGAATATATAGTCGAGTTAAATAAACCAGGTAAATGCTTGATTTGTGTTTTAAAACAAATTAAAAGTCTACAGCCCATTCCCTAACTGCTCCACAAAGATTATGTGATTTGTTGTTTGGCAAAGCTCGCTGCATTTTCCTTACCGACGTGTTCTTTAGACAGAGCTTATAGAGTTAAGTGTACGGAAGAATTAAATTCTGGTTTATTCTCTGAAATCCTATGGAAAATTTAAATGGCCAGCTTTCAGAATAGCTACTTCAAAAACCCTTTAATCTGTCTGAGTATAAAGCCATAAAATATCACCAAATTGAGTGAAAATTTTCTCTCCACTGGATCTTTTATTCAAGAATGTAATTTAATGCCTGATCAGACATGGCTATGAGCCGGTCACCTTATCGACTACCTTTACAAAAATTCCAGGTGGAACGTCTATCCACAGTTTGCATCTATTCACTGTGCTGTCTCACTTCTTGTTGCTAGGATACCACTTTTTGGTGATGTCAACCTATTGGAATATCAAAAATTTATTTCTAATCAATTTTTTGTTCTGCATGGCCTTAAGAAAAGAAGAAAGCAAGGTCCACACACTCATGTCCCTGGTAACAATTCTAAACTCATTTTTTATTTAAAAATTGAAAAACCTGACTTTATTTTTAAAATTGCAAGTTTTATGTATTAGTTTGTCCATAAGTGCAAGGGGCGTTCCTATCACAGAAACCTTTCCTTCCTTCTGAAATGGCTGACTCATCTTGTATGTCCAAAATGAAAACTCCAGGGGACAGAGGAGGTGCTCCTTCAGAGAGGATTCCTCTTCTCCTTATTTCTTAGGGTTCCCAGGTTCAAAACTAGAAACCGGAACAATCTATTTTCCTGACTTCTACAAGCGACAGAGATTAGAAGGTAAAAATAATTGATATTATTCAATTTATTTTTATTCCAATTAATTCAATTCAGTAATGTATATTGAACACTCTCATTGCACAGTCACTCTATTAACCCTTGTGGAGAGTGTAAAGATGACTATTCAACAGTCACTGTCTTCAAGATGGCCCTAACTTAGTGAAGCAATGGACATGTGCACAATATCCAGTGTCAGTCTCCAGAGAAGCAAGGGACTGAGAGGCTCCAGGCCCAGTGGGTAGAGCCCCAGCGCCGGCTCTAGGGTCTGCAGAAACCCAAGTCTAGAGCCCGCATTGGTTGAATGCAAACAAAAGGAGCGATTAAGATGGGCAGCATCATCAGGGTACCAAAGTAGCACCAGAGTAACAGTGGAAGTGGGTTACCATACAAAGGAAGCCAACGTGTGAGAGAATTCACAGGGCAGGGCTCACCTAGGCATTCCTAGTGGTGCCTCTGCCCTGGACACTGAGCGGGGCTGGTAAAGCAGGATACAACTCAACCCTGACCTGGGATAGCTTGCCTAATACCACGGAGTGGGGCAAATTTATCTAATGGGAGAATTGCTGGGGCTTGAGAAGGCTTTACAAGCAGCATGGCAGTTAAGCTGGGTCCTAAAGGATTGGTAGGACTTCATTAAGCAGAAGCAACAAGGAATGGGCATACAAAGTACAAGGAAGAGGACAAAATCTGAAGGCTGGAGGATGCTGCAGAGTGCGGCAATGGCTGGTGACGGTGGACCAGGAGCGTGGAATATATCTAGCTATGGAGTGAAGAGACAGTGGGTGGGAGATAAAGCTGAGATCTTGGGCCAGATTAGCAAGGGCCTTGAAGTGCCATGCTAAGTAATTTGGACTTTATTCTGTATGTGTAATGAGGATCTGTCCAGGGTTGTTGAATAAAGCAATGTTGGGACATATTACCTTTCAGGAATAAGCTGATTTATCAGCTTAGCTCAGTAACATTTAAAAATGATTTGCTTTTAAATATGTCCTAGTTTTCTCCGTGTGTCTCCTCCAATCGATTCTTCACTTTCTCTCTCCTGCTCTGTGCCCCAGGAGGCTGACTTCACCGGGCTTCTTTACCCTCTGCCTTCCAGGAGGATGTGGCCAGTGGGAGGCACCAGCAGGGTATTGGAGGTCAGGAGGGGAGGGGTGTATCCGGTCAGGGTGTGTCCTCCATCAAGGCCTTATCTCTCATGAAGTGTCCCCTTTCTACAACTAAAGCTCTTGTCCAGTTCTGATAACTCCTTCTTCCTCCTGCCCCTTCAGGTCTGAGGGTCGTGCTGGCTTCCTGCTGCTGCCAGTCACTGGATGCCTCACCATCCCTTACTGTCTCCTTCTACCCTGCTGCATGGGGGGGCGGGGGGGGCTAAGACCATCCCCAGGTTAGATGACTCACCAAGAAGACACGCATGGCTCAACATACTGTCCTCCTCGTGGCTAAGACTTCTTACAGCAAAAGGATACAAAGCAAAATGAGCAAAGGTAAGAGGCACATGGGGTGGAGTCTGGAGGAAGCCAGGCACAAGCTCCACGAGTCCTCTTCCAGTACAGTCACTCAAGCCATGCTCAATTCTTCCCACAATGAGTTGTGACAGCACACGTGAAATGTCACTTACCAGGGAAGCTCACCAGAGACTCAGTGCCCAAGGTTGTTATTGGGGGCTGGTCACATAGGCACCCTCTGTCTAGCACATACCAAAACCGGGATTCCTAGAAGGAAAGTAGGTGTTCAGCATAAGCCATATTGTTTGCATATACACGTTACGCACGGTAAGCCACTCTTACCAGGAAATAGCAGGAACCCTCCTCAAATCCAGGTTCCCAGATGCCAGCCAAGGGCCAACACTGCAAGCAGGCCTTTCTAAGGATGGTAGTCTACTATGTGAACTCTTCTGCACACCTGCCCACATTCCCATAAATAATTTCTTCATTTAAGTCTTTTTAAGTGCACCATCTGTTTCCTCTTAAGACCGCAACTAATACAAAACAATAGCTACATCTATCTATTTACGGATGCATCTGGGCATACACATGTATAAATTGTCGGGCTGTCACTTCTGCAAACTCATTACCTTTCTCTTCAGTTTTGCTTCTGAATTTCCCAGGTCTGAGACTCACGAGGACGAGGGAGGGTCCCAGGCCCCCTGCGCCTGCCCCACCCGGAGCTGAGCCACAGCCTCCACTGCAGTCCTCCTCCACGTTCACACTCACATGATTGCATTTCTCTCTCCGTTTGTCCTCTAGGTCCCCTGTGGGGATGGATTCTGTTCCTGACTTCGAGGCTGTTCGTCTGAGGCTCTGAAACCCTTCCCACTTAAGCTCTCTTATTCTGGGGCTGGGCCATGCGCGAACCAGCCAGAAGACAAGGAATCCCAATGTCCCCCCAACCTGACTCCGAGTATGACCCCCTTTAGAATCTTTTGCCCTCACCTCCTTGACACTGTCATTGCCTAAATAGGTCTTGAGTTTTCAAAGCCCCATTAGATGCACAATTAATTGAACTTTTAATCATTTTGACCCCACCTCATGATACCCTCCTCAAGCTGAGAAGTCCTTTTAGGACTCATCTGCTAGACTCTGTCTTTTTTACCCACTTCCCTTAGGTCCAAGCGCACCCCAGCTTCCTTTCATGCTGTTGTGAATATGTTGGTTGTTATATTGTTACGTTAAAAAACTACCTCAAAATTTAGTGGCTTAAAACATCACCATTTTATTATACCTCATGCTTTTGTAGGTCAGGAGTTTGGCAAGGGCTGGGTTGGACAGGTCTTCTGCTCCACATGGTGTCACCTGGGGCCACTCAGTGGTACTCAGTCAGCAGCTGGACTTGGTTGGAGGGTCCAAGATGACTGGAAGGCTGGCGCAGTGGATGCCCTCTTCACCTCCAGGTAGTCTCAGGGCCTCTCCATGTGATCTCCAGCAGGTTAGTCACATTTCTTACATGATAACCAAGAGCTCCAAGAAACCACAATAGAAGCCACCAGCCCTTTTAAAGGTGAGGCCTGGAACTGGCACAGCCTCCCTCCTGCCATATTCTGTTCCTCAATGCAGCCACAGGCCAGCCTGGATTCAAGAAGAAGGGAAATAGACCCTACTTCTCACTGGAATGAGTGTCAAGGAATTTATGGCCAAATCTGTGGAGGTTCTGGCATGTCTCACAGCCAAGTATATTCAGGTTATGATCAAGAGATTTCTTAAATAAACCACCCTAAACCACACCTTGTTGTCCTAATTTGAGAATCATTAGTTGGAAATAGAACACTGAGCATCATAGCAGCAAAACCAACAGTGGCAAACAGCTAGGGAATCCACAAGCTCTGCTCTTTCATTTCCCTCCTCTTCCCTGCATCACTTGCACAGTAATGTCTCAGGCTAAAGAATCATTTTTCCCTCCAGGCATTAAGTCTGAGTCCCTCACACCAGGAGGGTTATAAATCACAAACAAGAGATTGGATTTTGCGACAGAACTGGTGCTAAAGATCCTTCGGCGGTGACTCTCCCTCACCTTGTCTATTTTTTTCAGAGGAGCATCTGTCAGGAGATTAGGGTGTCCTTCTGCACTCATGGTTTGCTTCCCTCCTGGTTCAGGCCAGGCCACTGCACCCCAGGCATGGGATGACTGTGATCGTCCAAAGCCATCCCAGGAGCCTGTGTTCGGGCTTTGTGCCCAGGGTTGGAAGGGACTGAAACCAGCACATAGAAATCCTCCTGGAAAAGCCCCAGGGACAGTGTCCAGCAGACCCTTCTACTGAACTCCACTTTCTAGAGAAGATAGTGTCGGTGAGGTTCCAGCACCCACATGATTGCCACTCTAAAAGGCACATACGCTGTCTGTGCAAAATTGCCCAATTGAAGCATCAACAAATACCAATAGGAGGGATTCAGTAAATTGTGGGGGAGGGGATTTTAAAGGGCTCAACATATTACTGAATGATCTGTATTATTTCTACACAGTTTTCTGCACTTTTTTTTATTGAGGTAACATTGGTTTATAACATTATATAAATTTCAAGTATACATCATTATATTTCTACTTCTGTATAGACTACGTCGTGTTCACCACCAAAAGTCTAGTTGCCATCTGTCACCATACACACATGCCCCTTTACCCTGTTCACCCCCCCTCAACCCCCTTCCTCTCACCCCCTTGCCATCTGGTAACTACCAATCTGTTCTTCGTATCTGTGTTTGTTTCTTTGTTTGTTTATCTTCCGCATATGGATGAAATCTTACAGTTAATTGTCTTTCTCTGTCTGGCTTATTTCACTTAGCATAATACTATCCATGTTGTCGCAAATCTACACACATTTTTAAAGTGGAAAAATCATAAGAATCATTTGCAGCTTTAGCACACACACAGCCGTTTCACAGCTGTTATCTCATGGGACTCTCATTTGGTGCTCTGTGACATGCAACCCCATTGTGAAGGTGATGAAGTTTGGACCACTGAAATCAACTGCTCAAGGTCAACCAGGTCAAATTATACAGAGCGACTTTAAAGGAGAAAAAAAGCATAATTTTCTCATTTTTAGCTCTAAAAAATAGAACATAAAGTTAAACCTGGGTTTCAGTGTCCTGGAAATAGGAATTTCCTATCACTCCACAATTTGTCCATAAGCATTTCTTCCACCCAAGTTACAAAGCACCTTCTCGATCTATAGCACTTCACATCGCTGTCCTGGAGTGTTGTCTGCCAGCCTTAGATTCACACCACACTTACGGAGAGGACAGTAGCCCCAGGGAGGACCCTGATGCCATTTTGTGTACCAAGCTTGAGCTAAAGAACAGCTGAAACTTGGGCATGAGAGATCTGCTCCTATCAAATGTTAGTGACTATCTGGACCAATCTGATTATTTTTCTTAGGAATTTGAACTGGAGGCACGGGAAGAGGTGCAGAAGCAGGAAGACGGCAGTAGCAAAGGCCATGAAGCAGCAGAGGTCATGAGCTGATAGAAGACATGAGCAAGTAAAAGCCATAGAGGAATCAGAAGGCAGCAGCCATTAAAGAAGGAAGAGGAGGAGGAGGAGGAGGAGAAGAAAAAGAACAAAACAGAGCCTTGAGTAAGCAGAAGCTAAAGGACATATGTATTAAAGACAAAGGTGGTTGGTTGGGACTGGTTGGAGAATTAATAGTAGTCGAAGAGCTGAGTCCCTGTAATTGCAGAGCACCTCAGCAGGGATTGACAACTGCAGCTGCTAAGAGGACATCCAGGTGACTCAGCCTCTAGAAGAGCACTGGACCCAGGACGACCTCCTGGTTCACAAACCCTGCTCCCTCCTCTCCCTGTGAGGCCTGATCGAGCAACTATTCCTGGGTTCCCACAGCGCCCGGCCGTGGGCTGATGGTCCAATCTTTATTACTACCAAGGGGATTCTCACAATAAATCTCCTATTATTTGAAGCGAATTGAGTAAGTGCGCATTTCTTGCTACCAAGAAAACTGACTAACACAATGGTTGTAATGAAAAATCACAAGCATATTCTTTACAGACCAAATACAGGATGAGGAAAGCATCAATACTCTTAGAAATTTGGTTTCTTGTTACAGGGCTCCAAACCATTGCGACAATACACGTTTAAGAAGTAATAATTTTTAGACCTCTTCTTAGCTGTCCTAGAGATACCGCTGACAACACAATGTCACCAGATCAAGCCTCTGTTTTCAACCAGAGCCCAAGAGAGTGTTTTATATGTAGAAAGTGTTCAATAACAGTTAATCACTGCAGGTGATAGGAAATACCGAAGATACAATCTACCAGAAGTTTTAAACCAGGGGAAGTACACCCTCTCCAGGGGGCATCCGAAAACAAGTAGGGACATTTTTGCTTGTCAGTGACTGAAGTCTTCCGTTGGCATTTAATGGGAAAGACAAGCCCTACAGCGCTCACGACAGTCCCGTACAAGGAAGAATTATCCCAACATAAATGCAAATCTGTAAGAAACCTAGACCTCCACACAAATGTGTGTAGTGAACAAACTAAAAACTAAAACCAAAAACTGTCGCCTGATCCACAGTCAGACAACACAATAGTCCGATCCATGGTCAGACAACAGAATAGCGTATTTTAAATGAGGATTATCCCCGAAAAGTCATAACATGTGCTAATTTAGCCATAGACCAGTCCCAGGGCTTGTGTTCTGGACTCTATCATGAAAGACAACAAACTCCCTTACAGGAACACTCCTACTCCAGGGCATTAGACAAGAAGATATATTTGTCAAGGTAAGAAGATAAAAGATATTTTAACAGTTTATTAGTTTAATTTGTTACTTATAAATATTGAGATTCCTGGTATGTGGGCCTCCATTTGTACTGATGCTCAGGTCCTGCATAAGTTAGTGGTGGGCCTGCTCTTGCCCCACCTGCCTAGTCCGAGGGTAATTTAAAGAAATAAGGCAGAGGCTGGCCCAGTGGCTCAGCGGTTAAGTTCACACGTTCCACTTCAGCGGCCCAGGGTTCGCCAGTTCCGATCCCGGGTGCGGACATGGCACCGCTTGGCATGCCATGCTGTGGTAGGCGTCCCACATAGAAAGTAGAGGAAGATGGGCATGATGTTAGCTCAGGGCCAGTCATCCTCAGCAAAAAGAGGAGGATAGGCAGCAGTTAGCTCAGGGCTAATCTTCCTCAAAAAAAGAAAGAAAGAAAGAAAGAAGGCAGGGCATATGACTCAGAGAAATAATCTCCGCCCTTAATTTGTATGATCTATCTACAATTTTAATTCTGTTCCCTCGAGGAAAACCCTGGAAAGGACCTCTTTTCCTGATCACGCAGACTATGTCCTCACGTTCATACTGGGGACCTGTCATTTTTGGATGGTTTGTAGGGTTTGCAGGGGCTCCCTGGGAGTCAGCTATGCTTTGTCCCTTTAAGTCTCTGCCTTCCATCCCAATTTGAGAAAACGAGTCTTTTGTTCACAAACAAATTACATGTTCCCTTATTTTTGATGAAACAGCTGCATGCCAAACATGGTTCCTTTCATCATCCATACATTAAAGTACACTAATTGAAAGTCTAATCACTGACTTGCCTTTTAATGGCATTAAGAAAAAATTTTCAAATGAATAATCCAAAGCTTGCTAACATTTATGTTAGAGGATGGGATGGGAAACATTTTTTTCCTTCCTTTAAGAGCTTGCCAGGTGACTAGAAATGTCAATTTCAATTCAGTTTCAATCTCAAGCCATTTTTTTCTTTACATTTGGCTAAAGCTTCAGTTTGTGTTTGCTTCCTGATTGCCTTGAAGGGAAATAAATAAATAAAGCAGTGTGTTTGAATTTTCTTTTTCTCCTTTGAGGCTTAATGCTCAGAATATTTTCCTTATTTAAAAAGCACCTACTATGGCCTCTTTATCAAAAATCTAAGTGTAGCTTCCACACAGGTAATCATCTTTTTCTTCCCATCTTTTTTTTTTAACCATATGTTGTTATGACAATTGCCCACTTGATTTCAAGCAGGCTTTGTAGTGCAAAAGTGACTATTCCCAAAGGAACAAGATGGCTGTGTTGTCCTCCGAGCTGAGAAAAGGTGCCGTGTCTGTGTTCTATAGCTCAAAGCCAGAGCCCTAGATTAGGAGTCAGGAGACAGCTCAGACACCAGTTAGCTATGGGACCCTTTGGCCTTCAGCCCCCTCCTCAGAGCAGGAGGGAGCTACACTTGTCTAAGTTCACTTCCAGCCCAGAAGGTCTATAATTTCACAGGTTAATCTCTTCACTGTGGAGGATATCTATGGGAAGCTCCAGAGAGGCTCAGTCCAGGGTTTATCTCAGGGAAGCAGCTATTTTCTTCCCTGTTGCTCTCCAAGAAAGAAGTCAAGGCAGAATGAGATGCATAAAGAATAAGATTGTTTTACCACAAAAACTCTTAGCAGTAGAGATTTCTTAATAATACCAAATACTCATATAGTGTCCCACATGTGCCAGAAGCTGTTGCAAGAGTTTTATATATTTTAACTCATTTAATCCTCACCATCACCCTGGAAGGTGGGCAATATTATTACATTACCAGCTTACAGGCAAGGAAACTAATGAAATAGATGCTAAGTGACCTGTCCAAGGTCATTCAATAGTCAATGGTCTCACTGGGGTTTGAATCCAAGAGATGTGGTTCCGGAATCCAGGTACTTACTGAGTGGTAACCTATAAACAAGCAGACGTGTAGTGGGAACATCTGATATTTGGAATCTAATTGTGTTGAAATCCTGCCTCCACCATATCCTAGTTCTGTTATTTCCAGTGACTGACTTAACCTTTTGCAGCCTCAGTTGTGTGTCAGTAAAATATACCTTCAAAGGCTGGGAGTAAAGTTTTAACTAGATTATGCACAAAAGAGTATTTTGTAAACCTCAGCGCATTAAGCAAACAGTAACAATGAATCTGTCTTTGGCAGATAAGAGTTAAAAGCGTCAGTTTCATTAACCAGGATTAGAGTTGTAAGCTAGAAAAATATGATTTTAACTTTAAAAATACAAGCTTCCAATTCTTTTAGGGGGATATCCAGGGGGTGGAGAAGATGAGGGCCAAGGGCAGAGAGAAATGATGGCATATTAGAGGCGGTGAACCTCCCCAGGGGCCTAAAATAACACTACTTTGCCTGGATCAAGATAAGAGATTGAGAAGACTTCTGAGTCACTTCTTTCAAATCATCTCAGTGCCATTAAATACTGGAAGGATTTGGGCAAGACCCAGAGACCACTGCAATGGCATGGGACTCATTCAACATTCTGAAACAGGAGTCAGAAGAATCCAAGTGACTAAACACAGAGATATCCATCACTTGGCTTGGCCCAGCGCCCTTGGTACTCAGCTGCTCTCTGACCCTCCACCTCACCCCACGTGGATCCTACGAGTTGGCTTCTTAGAGAGTCAAGGGGCCTCCGGCAGGTGCTCCTCTACCTGCCCCTCTGTTCTCCATTCTTCTTTCCCAGGAGTCCGAAGGGATTCAGCCTGCGTTTATTTCCTCTTCAGCCTTACCTATTCTGTCTCCTCCTCTCCACTTTGGGCTTCCTCTTCCATTAAGATAACTATGACAGAGAACAAATTCTCCCCAGCCTCCTTTTCCTTATTGACCCTCAAAATAAACATTTAGGCCTCTTTCATGTGAGGATGCTAACAGCAACCAGTGAGGAGAAGCAGCCAGTGAGTAACAAAAGGATCTTAAATGCTCATATTACATCCTCACTGATCTTTCCTGCTTCCCAGACGGCCAGAGAACCTCCTCAAGAGCATCACACCTAGAATATGGTGCGTGCTAGACTGGATCACGCACCCCAGGCCAGCTCTGTAAAAGTTCTGAGCCCTGGGCCGGCCCAGTGACTAGCAGTGAAGTTCGCATGTTCTGCTTCAGCAGCCTGGGGTTGCCCGGTTCGGATCCTGGGTGCGGACCTACGCACCACTTGTCAAGCCATGCTGTAGCAGGCGTCCCACATATAAAGTAAAGGAAAATGGGCACGGATGTTAGCTCAGGGCCAGTCTTCCTCAGCAAAAGGAGGAGGATTGGCAGTGGATGTTAGCTCAGAGCTAATCTTCCTCAAAAAAAAATTTTTTTAAGTAAAAATTAAAACAAAGTTCTGAGCCCTGTGAGCTACTGCCTAGCTTTAGTCTGAGGATGGCTCTTCCCCACGGCCCAGTGTCGACCCCTTATCTCCTTCCCAGGTCAATTGCTCTAGCTTCTCTACATGAGGAAAGTTCTTTCCTGCTTGCCCTCCAAGGAAATATCCCTGGTTTCAGGTAAGTTTGCCCCACACAGCAGAAGTTCTCTTTGCCTTGCCCTGAACTCCCTTCGACTCAGGCTCCCATCTCTTCCCTGGATGGGTCCCTTCCTATGTGTTGTACCTGTAACTAGCCACTTGGAAAGGACAGTTACATCTTATTTAGGCTAGAGTGTCTCTTCTTTGTTACAACTGGAGATTTTTCTCTTCTTTTTTTCAACTTTTCTAAATTATGAAAGTAACACATACTCATTTTTATAATTCAAACAATACAGAGAAGCCGTTCTTTAAAAGTTCACAGACTCCTCACCTTCTGATCAATCCCATTCCACTAATGAGTTAACTAATAATATCAGTTTGCTATGCAAGTTTCCCTCCCATCCTTCCAAATTGAATCTTATTACTCACATTTATAGCTGTTCTTAATCTTTGTAGAGTCACAGATGTCTCTGAGGATCTGATAAAAGCCACGGACACTCTTCCCCATGCCTGCATGTATGCACACACACAGACAATTTTGCATTTGATTTCAAGGGGTTTGTGTACCCCTGGGGAATAACGCCTGTTTTTGAGTTTGGGCCTCAGGATTGACTTTTCTTGCACACGTGTGCTCTCAGGGGCTAGTCCTGTGATCCCCGAAGCTTCCTCTTGTTCTTCCAAGAGTTGTTAAATGAAGGGCTCTGTTTGACTTGTCCCTCCTACAAGGAGTCCTTCTCACTCTGGATCCTCTCACCAGAGGCCTGTTCCCTGTCTGCGGAAGCCCTGTCACCTACAGCTCACCTTAAGAACTGACGAGGAAGTAGGACTGAATGGGATGCTAAACTCTTCCTTTGAGTGCTGACCTCCTGGAGTTGTCAGTAATGAAGGTCTCCACCCACCCTCCCTCTACCCATCCTCGAACCTTCCCCTCCTTCCCAAATGTCATTCTGCCTCCCCCTAGTATAAAATCCTTCAAATCTAAAAAACTAAACTCACAGAAACAGAAAACAGATTGGGGATTGTGGCAGGGGAGGGGATGGGTGAAGATGGTCAAAGGGTACAAACTTCCAGTTATGAGATGAATAAGGTCTGGAGATGTAACATACAGCAGGGTGACTTTAGTCACCAATACCGTATCGTATATCTGAAAGATGCTAAGAGAGTAGGTCTTAAAGGTTCTCAACACACACGAAATTGTAACTATGTGAAGTAATGATGTATTAACTGGCCTTCCTGTGGTAATCATTTTGCAATATATACATATATCAAATAATCATGTTGTACACTTTCAACTTACGCAATGCTATGTATCAGTTATATCTCAATAAAGCTGGAAAAAATAAAAATTAAAAATTAAAAAAATCTAATAAATAAATAAAAATTAAATCCCTCAGACCCAAAGAGACATTAATACGTATAATTTTTACTAAGGGAAGGGCAAGATCCTTCAAGCAATCAAGCAAAGAGTATTCAAGAAGGAGGAAACTCATCTTTCAACAACCATTACATATGAAAGATATATGGGATTTTTCTCCAGTACTTGCCTCCCTTTTCCCACAGTAGCAATCTGTGGGTAAAAAAATATGAGTCATGATTTTTGAATAAATAAATAAAAGTACTCACTGAACATTTGTCCACATGGCTCCATGCTTAGCCATGTGCACAATGTTTCACTTAAAAACAGTGGTACTAACAAAGAAGAATGGCAGGTGATTGTCCCACAAGCATCTTACAGACATGGAGTTGGATAAAGATACACATTTCTCACTGCGGAATATCAGTGTTAAGAATATCTGTAAGAACCAAGAGCTCTTTGGAGAAGGCCAGGTAACAAACAAGTACACGCTTACCAAAGAAATACCTATTAAAATCAGCATATTTTTTAAATTACGGCATCCAAATAGAGAGGTTGTAGTAAAACTGACATATTCATACACTCCTGGAATCCTGATCAGTTGATTTTTAAAAGTCTTTGGCTATAGATAAGAAGGAATCATAAAAATGTTCCAACTTTATGTCCTTGTAATAACAATCCTAGGAATTTAGGTGAAGGAAGCAATTTTTAAAAAGGAAAAGATGCGAGGCCAGGAGTAATATTTACTGAATGTCCACTATGCACGGGTCCCTCTGCTGGCACTTTACTATCTCATCTCATTTAATCTTCATAATCACACTGCAAGACAAGGATGGTTTTTCTTCTTTTATGGGGGAACAAATGCTTGTGTGGTCACCATGGTGTTGGACAAAGCCATCAAAATCCTTCCAATTATTACAGAAAAACTTCCTGGAGGTGGTCAGAAACAGCTGGAATGTTGGCCCAGTGTGCTTGGAAGAGAAATAAATTCAAGAATGGGAAGCTCATGGTGCACCATGGGAAAAAAGTTTGAGGTAGGCATAGGGAGAAATCGAGACTAGAGCAGTAGTTTTCAACCCTACAGGAGCCAAAGCCCCCTTCTATAATCATTATTTTATATAGTCCCTTTACCATCCCAAAGTGAAATTTATAGATAATGTAACTTGCTTGCATTCATGTTTTTTAAACCAGTGTAATGGCCTAATTGTTTCATAAGAGAAAAATGAAAGGAAAGTAATTTATAATGAAATAATATGCATTGCTTGACAAACTACGCTAGAAGATAGAAATCACTCCCCAAGTTTCTAAGATGTCCTGTAGGGACAGCACTGCCTGCACTGAATCAATGGGCTAGAAATGAGGAAGCTGTAGGTAGGTTAGAAACAGGAGGGATTTGAGCTGGAAGGGAAGAGTTTGATTTGGAAGATGAGGACCCTGGAGCTCACCTTAACATTGTCAAAGTGCTAGGCAGTTGAGGTCGCTTTAGCTGGAGTCCTTGGGCAGACCAGAGAGGGGAATTGATGGGGCTCAGTGAGAGACCACGACAGCAGCCACCCAGGGGAGAGATAAGTCCCTGGTCAGGTGAGCAGCTCCACACTTGCAGCAAATCTGACATATTCGAGCTGGATGAAAGCTTCGTAATCCTCTGAGCCACCCTCCTCATTTTCCCAGTGAAACAGGAGAAAGGATTTGTCTGAGTTCTCAAATGCATCTCAAATGTTACAGACCCACCCAACCATATGGCTTCAAACCAGGTGTGTATGATAAACGCATCAAGATGGAGTTGAAGGCAATTCTGAAAGTTAGCTTTCGGGGACAGTCAGCAACTTGAGGTCATTGTTCCCTGAACCGAAGAAGATGATAGAAGGAAGGGTCATAGAGAAAACTTCCATCTGTGTGTTTAATCTAGGTTGATGATTGGCAGCACTGTACGGAGTAAAGCCTTTAGGCCTTGGAGTCAGAACACCTGTGTTCAAGTCCAGGTTCTGTTGCTTATCACCTGTGGGGCCTTAGGAAAGTCATTTAACTTCCTTAATCTTTATTTTCCAGATAAGTTAAAATAGAGCAGTTGTGAAACTGCAAGAAAATGTGGATTCAGAGGAGCCTTGTAGTAGTGGGGAATATTGGAGAAACATTAACAGCATTTCCTAGGATTACCTATTCAAGTAATACCAGTGAAATGTGCATTTGTGAAGCGAATAGCCAAATAACTTCAGAATAATGAATGAGAAAATGATCGGGTTTCTTCACCAGGTATTCCAAAGCACCTCGTATGAGTCCAGATTTCTTCTATGGGGGAAAGTTAGGCGATGTCTCCTGGAGTGAAGAGGTTAGGTCAGTTGTCCATAGAACACAGGAGTTTTCCACTCGGCACTTGGGAGAGAATAAATCAACAGAAACCGTTTGATATCTCCCTCCCACACCGAAGGTTCTAGGCATTGACAAGACACAGGGGAAGTCAAGGAAGGATCTCAAGTGACACTTGTTCCCAATTCTATTCCTTTTTGGCACTACAGATGCTGCTGTGATTAATATGTCTTTTTACCAACATCCTCCAGGGTACAACTCTGGGAGAGGCTCTAGGTAGGAAGCATAGAGCATGAGCCTTCAGTCTTAATATAGTTGAAACCCAAACAGTTTAATGCTGAAGAAAAACTTTGTGGATTTGCCAAAAATCACTGGGACAATGTGTTCCAACAGTATCATGTAAGTAATAAACTCTCACAGTCCTGAGATTAGCCTTTGCTTATTTCTTCCCTAAGGAACAGAGATCAATTGTGATTTAGATTCCTCAGGAATAAAAGCCTTTGGCTGCTCCGCAAGTCCCCCTCTGGGGAAACTGAAGTCAATGGCCAATCGCCAATTTGGCTCTGAGGTTGGGTTTGGAGCACCTCTGAGAGGCATAAATACTGAACAAAATATGCAGAAGCCGTATTCTCTGATCACCTTGGCCCTAGAGAGACATCACATAAACACTTGAGTCTGCTCTTAGGAGACAGGATTGCGAGGAAAGGCAGCTTGACTGGAATGCTGAGCTGTTTTCCTGGTTGTGGAGGGCTATGGTGAGCTGCAGACCAGCAGCTGAATCATTCCAAAACTCATGTCTCCGTCTCAAAAATTGGAGACACTCATTTGGGACACCAGCCTAACTCCACAGAGAAATCCTTTCAAGAGTATTAAGTGAGAGACATTGATAAAGCGGACCGATTCTCCTGCAGTCAGGATTAAAAGCCTTAGAAGGATGGTCAGAGTGTTCTCAGCTTACTTGACATGGAAAATTCCCTAGGGCTCCTCCAGTGTGACCTTAGACTCCACCTATGTTCCTTCAAGAGCCATTGGAGTTACCTTTGACTCCACAGTTGGCATTCCTGTGACTTCAGACATGGTGTCTTCACAATTTCTCATCTCTGCACCCCATTGTAAAGAACTCCTCCCAGCCAGGAATATCTTTTCTTTATCCTTTTAACCTCCCCCTGCAGAGAATCCTGTCTGAAGGCATCCGCCTCTTTTCTCCTCACAGTGTTTCTCCATCTTCCAACAACTATTTCCTTTCTAATCACACACACACATACAAATAAATAAAAATACACTCCAGAGGAGAGTCACACTGTCTTGGTGGAGTGGTGGCGGGAGTTATTATTGTGACTACATTCCCAAATTATAAATCCTAGGAAGAGAAAAAAGTTAAATCAGAATGTCTCTGTAGTATATTATCAAGTTAGAAAAAAAAAAAAAACCCTGCTTTTAATCTGGTGGAAGACAAATAGAAGTAATATGCATAGATCAGTAGTCCTTTGTGAAGTGTGGTGTCTTGGGGAATCTCAGAGCCAGACTACCTGGGTCAAACCCTGGTTCTGCTTTGTCTCAGTGGTGTGAATTTGGGCAAGTTATTTAACCTCTATTAAGCCTCAATTTCCATCCGTAAATAATATTAAGTACTAGCATTAATCCATAGAGTTATCTTAGAGCTAAATAAAATAACACATGTAACGCATTGAGAACAGTGCCTGGTTCACACTAAGCCCTGTACGAATTAGCTATTATTAAGGTGAACTTGGCTTAAGAGGTTGGTTTGTTTCAACAAGGGTAATTCAATCTACTTGAGGGTAGAATAAAAGAGATATAACTATGTGAGATACGCCAAGGGCTTAGCACAGTGCCCGGCACATAGGGAAAGAACAAAGAAATTATAATTATTGTGGCACAGCCAAAGGTCAGCTGGCTGGAAGACAGTGCTCAAAAGCTCTGTCCCTTTGGGGCACAGCTGCTGGACTGCAAGGAGGTCCAGGTGAGAGGGGGCAACAAGTGGGCCAGATGATGTCACCGACCACATAAAAACCACCTTCACTGTGGCAGGACAACAACATTGTCCTAGTTCCTGAAGGTCAACATATTCTCTGGACACAGAATCCTGTTAAAAAGATAGTGGCATAATGCATCTCTCTTGACCACACATATACTCCCTCCCATCCATAACCCCCTGCCAGCGTAATCAAGTTCTTTCATTGTAATGAAAGCAATGAAAATGCCAGGGGCATCATCACATTGAGTCAGATAAAGTCTAAAGGTACTTAGAGATGACCTCATCCAGCCCCGTTTGTTGGGTGAGCATGAGGATGAGGAAAACAACAGGGCAGGTGGTATTGTTGACAGAAGAGTTGCCCCAGCTCATGGCAGAGCCTGTTGGATGCAGGCTTCCAGATTCTAACTCCTTGCTGTGCTACATTGCCTCCATTCCCACACTCTTCTCCACCCACATCACAATCTTAAACTCAATCACAAATCCAGCCTCTCTTTGCATCTCTGGAAGGTACTCCTTCCCTGAGATGCCACACCCTGGGGACTTCTAAATCCTTGTTGGCTGCTGCCACCTAGGGAATTAAAACGAGTTCTTCTCCTTGGGTTGTCGCCTTGGGACAGCAGCCATGGACCTCCATCCTATTCAATGCCTATCTCCTTAACAAATCATCCTTAATGCTCAGCTCACCAGTTAGAATTATTCCTATCCCAGATAGTCAGATAATACCCATCTAACCTTAATTGATGAACACATCCTTTTGTGTTCTTTGAAATATTGTTAGGAAAATATCCAAACCCTGGGGTTTAAAAATACTGCTCCCGGGAGTATTGACTAGTTGCTGAGACCCAACTTGATATCTGACCCTTTTCAAGGTGCTAGCAAGGAGGGACTCATCTACTTCATCCTCAGTGTTGCAGGTTGGAGAACAGTAGACCAACTGACTCAGGTTCAATGTGTCAAGATCTGCTAACTCAAGATCATTGTTAACCACACTTCCACTTTCCCCTGATCACTGCCCCTTTCATTATTTTTTAGCCAGGTGCTAGTAGTTGACAACAAAATAGCCATTCATTCCTCGAACCTTGAATACTTCAAGACCTTCATTGGACCAGAAACACCCATGAACCAGATCCCCTAGATCCTATAAGTCATCGACTGGTTATAGAGATGATGAAAGGGGCTCCTGACAAACAATATCTGCCCAGGCTGACATCCCTGCAATTAAAACCAGATTCCAGGAATTTCCAATTCAAGAACAGAATAAATAAAAATAATCATAGTCGATTATTTTTCTAAGCAGAAAAGGTTAGGAAGCTTCCTATGATAGCATTTTTTCCAGCTGTATCACCGTACTACGCCACATAAAGATAGAACTGTTCCCCTTTTTGCTATTATTTTGGATTTTTGAAGGATCATCTGAGTAGTTCCGTAGCCCTGAGTATTTCTCCATAGACTGAATACTCTCAAGAGTCAGCACAGTGGTTTGAGGACTTGGACTTAAGGATAGATTTAGGTTCAAATCCGAGCTCTACCACTTGCTAGTTGTGTGACCTTCTGCAAGTTTCTTAACTTTCCTAAGTGTCACGGTAGAGTTGTTGTGAGAATTGAAGATATTGAAGGCTTGGTGCTTAGCACATTGCTTCTCCTGTAATAAGTGGTCAATAAAAGTTAGCTGCCGTTGTCATCATCATTCACATGGTACATGAGATCCTCAGTTACACGGAGAAGCCAGAGAATAGGCAGGGAGCTTTCATGTAGTTCTGGTAAAGTAGATGGTGACCTTATAGCCAGGACTAAAAAATATGCTAGATTTTAACTCAGAATGTCTAATTCAAATCCCAGATCTGTCTGACCATTAGAAAGTACTTAGCTTCTCTGGTCCTTTGTTCCCTCGTCTGTAAAATGGAATAGTAATAGCAAACTTGCAGATTGGTGTGAAAACCAAATGAGATAACGACCCTGAAAGAATCAAGCCCAATCCTTGGCCCATAGGGAGCAAACTTCCCTTCCCTTACCCTACAAATTCCTTAGGGCCCTTGCTCTTGGTCCTACCCCTGCTTATGACTATCACCTCCTGCAGATGAGGTGGGGGTGGCAAACCCCGATTGAGAACACTCTGGGGGAACCTGGTTCCATAATTCTGCTGGTTTTATCCCATAATCCCAAATATAAAGAAGAAGGCCCTGAGGGGTTCTCTCCTAAGTACACGAGGGAAGAAAGCAGTTACAGTGGCTGGGAGACCTTGGGGAAGGCAGGCCCGGGGAGAATGAGGGATAGCAACAAATTCTGGCCATGAGCCACTAATTTGTGTAGGGAGCCAGGAGAGAACAGGGGGTGGTGAGGGCACTGGGACCTGATGTTACCTGTCATCAGTGTCCCCAACTTAGTGACTCACATCCTCCTGGCTCTTGGCAGGCTAGGCTGATACAAAGCTCTCTGAAATATAGCAGCAGTCTCTCTCCAGGTCTATTTTGAAAAGTTGACACAATTTGGAAACAACATATTTTCCAACCTGAAGCAATATTTACACAGTGTGTTAATGTATTTGTTAGTAAGGACGTCTGTTAGTGTGTGTGTGTGTGTGTGTGTGTGTGCATGCGTAGAGTATTCTCCCACATGATGCACAACATGCTCACACACGTGAGTGAGTTATCTTAAAGTGAAGAGTTATTTGTTTAGGATATCACACCTCAGAACTCTTCACCAGCTGGTCTATTGGCCTGCTGGGTTTGCACACATTAAGGTCAATACACACAATATTACTTCTTAAGTAACTAGGTCTTTGATGTGCCACGCCCCCCCACCCCCCCGAAAAAAACACAACAGTTTCTAACTCCCACCCCCAATACCACAGAGAATGCTCCACCCTACCACCATATTCCCACAATTCAGGTCCTTCCCTTTCCCCTGTTCTGAGGCAAGAGGAATCGTGTGCGCCCCTTAGTGGTTCAAGGACAGTCATTTCACTCCCAGCCTTTTGTTCTTTGCCTGTTTTCTAACGGTTTTAGCAGCAGCGCTGTGGCCAATCTCAAGTGCCAAATTCAAGGACATTTTTGGGCTGCAGTGTAGAGGTTTAGCTGCAGCTAGTGAAGAACTTAAAAGTCTTTGGGTCTGTGGAGCATACAACTTTCCGCATTTGATGTATCTTCTGTGGAGTTTCCCTTTCTCCACACAGCTGGCATTGGGAAGGGCTGGCAGCCTCCTCCTCTGGCAACATCCCCAGTTTTCCCACTGCAAAGACCTTGCCCCGTCCTCTCTGCCAAGCCTAACTTGTAGCTATGGTGAAGGAAATGGGGTAGCACACGTGAGAGAGGCTGACCCCGACGGTCAAAACCTTGGGACCCCAGGAAAGTCCTGTGTTTAAGCTTTGGTCCAGTTGCCAAAGTTCATTCCCAGCTCTTGCTTTGGATTTCCCAGAAATTTTTCTCATCGATCCTTTACGGGCCTTAATGTACAACTTTGCCACACCAAGAAAATAGCTCTACCACCACTCACCCGGAATATTTGTGGAATTTGCTTGCTCAAGATACAACCATAGGAGAAGCCACTCAGGAATTACCACTTAATATAAAAGTCTGTCTCCAGTGGTGCCCACAGCTCGCTGTCTACTCCACTATTCTAATGGCTGTAGAGTCAATCCCTAGACTAGGAGTCCCATAAGGCAGAGACTGAAACTTCTCCATAAATTATTTTTTTCAGCACAGGGCCCAATAGATGTTATGGACTGAATTGTGTCCCCCTGGAAATGCATATGTCAAAGCCCTGACCACCAATGTGACTATATTTGGAGACAGGGCCTTTTAAAGAGGTAACTAATGTCAAATGAGGTCCAAGGGTGGGACCCTAATCCAACAGGATTGTGTCCTTATAAGAAGAGGAAGAGACACCAGAGGTCTCTCCCTCTCCTCATGGGCACAGAGGAAAGGCCATGTGAGGAAGCAGAGTGAGGGCGGCCTCTACACGCCAAGAAGAGAGGCCTCCCAAGGAACCCACCATCTTGGCACCATGATCTAGGCCTGTCAGCCTCCAGAACTGTGGGAAACTTTTGTTGTTTAAGCTGCCCAGTCTGCGGTATTTCGTTACGGCAGCCTGAGCCAACTCGTACAGAAAGGAAAGCTCCTTAATGAAATTCCTACAACCAGACCATAATTCTAAAGAAGGAAGGAAGACAGAAACTAATATTTTTGAGAGCTGTGTGTGATAGCACTGTTCTCAAAGAAATTCGCCAACTGTCTTCTTATCTAACAAGCTCTCCCGGGGAAACTTGTGAGCATTGGTCCAAACATTCATGGGGGAGGCGTTTCCCCCCGTGTTGTTTCTCATCCCCTCGATCTTTCCTCCAACTGCTGGCTGGCAGTGATTTCATGGGTATGTGAGCTGGAAATCAACTTTTTACTAGGTGAGGTGGAATCAGGCAGCAGGAACTCTCCTGTCCCCCGAGATGTTGCTGCTAAACGTCCCCTCGAAGGGCTGTGAGCACCCACAAGTAGACGCTGAGTTTCTCATGCCGCGTTGGATTTTATGGTGTTCGTTCCATTTTGATCAACAAAACTTAGTGAGAAACCCCAGCTTCCTGTGAGGAAGGAGCCAAAAACCAGCGTCAGGTTTTCATGGTGAACCTTGATCTTTCCCTTCAATAACAGACATCAGGCCACCTGCAAAAACATATCCACCAGTACCAACGCGTTTTTAAAAAATAAATCTTCACTACAGATTTGTGAGGAAGGAAAGGCTGTGGCCTCTGAACTTCAAGTGGGCCATGAGACTCTTTCCATCTTTGGTTTTGGAAGCAGGGCACGTGGGTGAGAGCAGGAGCAGCACAGCCTCGAGTCCTAGGCACGGGCTCCTCGGGAGCAGCCGGCCCTGAATCCTGATTGCGGTTCACCAGTCACCGGATGTGAGGCCTTGAGCAGGTTACTTAAGCTCTTCATGTCTCAGTTTTGCCATCTTAAAACTGGTGATGATAATATCATAGTGAAGATTCAATGAGGTAATATATACAAAGCACTTTCCATAGCGCACAGCACAGAAGTGTTCGGTTGTTCAATAAGTGTCAGCCCGTAGCTGTCTTCCCAACAGGAAAGGACTAAGAGGAGGGGAAGCAATTGTTTCAAAAGTCTAACCTTCTCTACAGAAAAAATTCTTACAAGATTTTTCTCTGCAGCTTTTTTTTGTAAAAAATGAGAGTATACGTTACAGGATAGTATTTTAAGATGTTAATCAACATTTTTTTTATGTTTCCTTACAAGAACCCCTCCCTTCCCCCATTCAGCTGGCGGCTCTCCCTGAGCCAGGGCAGGGTGAAACTGGAGACAAGAAGAAGAAATGCCTTTGGTGACTGAAGGCAAAGTTCTGATTTGTAAATCCTAGACGGGGTCAGGAAGCCCATGAATAAACCATAGATCTGGAAGATGAGAGGAGAGCTAACAGGCGGTGTGCCTGGCCCAGAGGAGCAAACCAGTCTCTGGTAGAAACACAAAGAATAGCACAGAGAAGGGGCTCTGTGTTCTGCCCACACCTGCCCCAGCCTCATGCTGGTCCCAGGCAGGGGGAGATGGCAAGAACCCAGAGGAGGATTTGGGGCCTCTGGGTAGAGCTCAGGAGGGCAGCAAGCATTACCAGCAACCCCAAACATGACATGGGGGTATCCAGGCAGCTGGGGCTGAGAGGGCCTCATGAGTTCCCTGCTTCTTATGAAGCTCAAGGGGCAGCCGGATAGTTCCCAGAGGGGCTTAGCAGTCCTCACAGAGAACCTGGCCTGGAGAAGATTTGGACCAGTAAGGAGGCTCCAAGAGTCTGGTCAACCAACTCCCTTGGAGGCCAGACAGGAATCAGAGCATCTTAGCAAGGACAGCGTCAGTGATGAAATTGCAAGGACTTCATGCCTTGTTGCCCCTCTCCTAATCGAGTGCCACTATGAAACCTTCCTGGGAGTCACCTAAAACATTGGATAAAGAAGTGGGGTCCTAAATTAGCTGAGCCCGGGACCACCCTTCACAGGGGTACAGGTTGTTCATTACACAGAGACACCCAGCCCAGGGAGCAGGTAGAGGCCAAAATCTGGTCTGTGCTTTGCCATCACACGTGTGTGCTGGGGTGGGGCTGCATGGGCCTGGAGGGGTACTTCTCCCAATTTGCACAATGATGTCATTGGGCTAGTGGCAGCTTGGCTCGGAAAAACTTGGTTTGACAGAGATCCCACTGAATTCGCTGAAAAGTTTTCACCACAAGCAGATTGGGATTCAATGTAAACATTAATTCATAGTACATAAAAATAAAGTTTCATCTTGTGCACATCTGAATCTGTGGTCTGACCTTTGTGACCACTATATAGAGAAATATGTAAAGAAACCCACTCCCCCCAAAAAACTCACCTCTGTTTGTATCACAGTTAATATTTTGATGTATTTTCTTCCAGTCTTTTCTCTATGTGTTTTTCCATAATTAGCATCACAGAGAATATGCTCTTTGGTATCATGCATTTTCTACTTAAAATTGGATCATAGGGAAACCATGTAGACAGTGGATCTTGAACTTGTCTGCATTTTGAAACACCAGTCCCCAAGGCCATGTCCCAGGCTGGTGAAATCAGAAACTTCCTATGCCACCAGGTGCCAGATCAGTAACTCGGGGCACAAGTGTATTTAGCGTAGAGAAGATGTCTGAGGACTGAATCTGTGAGAACTCCTTGCTTAGATCAGCACTATTTGGACATTGATGTGGCGTGAGTCACCTGGAGATGTTCAATGCAGATTCTGATTCAGCAGGGCTGGGGTGGAGCTTGACAGTCTGGGTTTCTCACAGGCGATCCACTGGTTGGTGGGCCACACTTTGAGTGCCACAGGCCTAGAGGTCAAGAAGATGAAGAACCAGAAAAATGTTATGTTTCAAGCATTTTCCCAAGTTATTAAAAACTATTTTTAACTATTATTTTTAAAATGTATGTATTTCAGAGAATGAATAGGCCTTTTTTCTTAACCATTCCCCTATTATCATTTAAACTGTTTTCAATTTTGTTATGATAACCCATGCAGTGATAAGCTTCTTCGTGTATACTTCTTCGTCCCCAACTTTTAAATGAGCAACTAATAGAGGAAACTGACAAAGGTCATGAAGCAGGCCCAGTAGCACAACATCCAAGATGCAAGTTCCCTTCCAGTGAGGCCGAGGTTACTATGCGTCCTCGGGCTAGTTGAGCAAGGTTTCTTTGCCTCCATTTTCTCTGCTTTAAAATAGACCTTTTCTTTTCTCATATCCTTAGAATAGGAGGAGTTCATAAAGTTATCTGCAACTCAGTACTTCCTTCTGCGGAGCTACTGTGTTGGGAAATATTTGTCACAGCTGAGGGACAATGACTTGGCGTGCCAATGCAATCCCTGGGTAACCCTACCCTGAAACCTACTGGCTCCAGAATCACTGGTACCACAATCATGAACAAACACTGGGATGCGGCCCACCCTTGGCTGTTTGGTTTCAGTGCCGGGGGTAGGAGGTCTGAAAGACATGAAAAGAAATAGCTGAATTCCAAGACACTCCTTCAGATCAAATTTCCTTTAAAACATCTGTACCGTTCTTCATCAATATTTATAAAGTGTTGACCAGATACAGCTACATTCCTCTTGGGCTATGTCTAGAACACACCCATAATACCTGATCAAAATACAGTCGTTTGTGGAGGGCAGGGGGACACTTTTATAGGCGAGTTTCTTTGAAAACAAGGAACCAAGACAGCCCCACACAGCCAAAAATTTAAAATCAAAATCAATTACAAGAGCACAAAAAGATAAATGCAATTATTTTAAGGGCAACATGATGTGGGGAAAAAATTGCGGCATTGAGGTCGTGGGTTTGATTCCCCGGCTGGCCTCTTGCTGGCAGAGACTCGGAGCAAGTTAATTAACCACTTTGAGCTCCAGTTTCTTCCTCACGAAGTACTCCAGAAGTTACTATAACTCAAAGAAAAATACAACTTTTCAAGAAGGAGTTAGTTGATCTACCTGCCATTTCAAACAGGCAGAATCTTAGAAAATATTTGCCAACATGTTGACCGTGAAGGCCCCTCAGGGTTCCGTCCTGTGTTCTTGGTCTGATCTTTGAGAGACACCAGAACAGGCATCCAGCTTCCAAATAAGTCCCTCTGCAGGTGCCACGTGGTGCCTGGAATTTCTAAACCTCTCATCTCCTGGGTTGGGCTTCTCATCCCTTGCTTATATTAGAATTGCCTGGGAAGGATTTTTTAAATGCCTAAGACCAGGCCTCATCCTCGACCAGCCCAGGCCGCGCTTTGGTATTGTTTACAGAGCTCCCCAGTACTTCTATCGTAAAGCCTGAGGTCAGAACCAAGTCACCGTCTAAGACACCTATTGAAAATCCAGGGCAAGTAAAGCTGTAAGTCATTTTCCTTCCAACGATCCCAGTTTCAAGAAATTTGTCACATCAGCTCATCAGTTCCTTGGCAGTGCCCTGCAGGAAGGGACACAACAGGTGATGCTGGACATCCAGATGATGTACAACAGAGAAAAGTCTAGAGCGCCGTGGAAACGCAGCATCTCTACAGAGAGTCGGGAGAGGGGAGGAGGGGCAATGTGATAATAAACTGGTTCATCTTCAACACCATCAATTACTTTTTACTGAGTGAACAGCAGGTGCCAAGCATTTCACATTTTATTCTTACGATACTTGTGTGGAGGCTGGAGAAGGGTTAGGGGTAGTGGATATGGAGTAGTAAGATAGTGTAGCTTTTCTGGAAAACAATTTGGCAATATATGCCAAAAGCTCTCAAAATATTCACATTCTTGGGCCAAAGAATTCCACTTCAAGGTGACTATCCCATGAAAGGGCCACAAAGGCAGATGGTGCTTTTGTTCACAAATATCTTCATTGCAGCATGGCTTATATTAGTAAGAAACTGGGACTAACCTACACACCCGACAAGTGGCTGGTGATGACATAGACGTTGTTACATTGTATGCTAGAGTATAAAGCAACCATTACAGATGTCTTCCTTCATGAATAATTTCATGCCAAGGAAAATTTTATATTATAAAACATTAATTAAAACAAAGTAACATTTAAAATGGTGTCTATGGTGTGATTCAAAGTTCCAAGAATGGCAAAGAGCTGCAGAACTTGTCACATCACAAAGATGACTGCTGTTGGCGGGACTCCATTTGTAGCCATATCTCCTTCAGAGGGCAAGCTTCAAATGGTTAAAAGTATACTGACAAAAGCAAAATCTTTTAACAGCAAACGCTTTGACGGAGCATGGTACCGTGCTGTGGAGTCATCCCCGTTTTGGTTCGTGCACTAGGGCTGGACTGTGCATCCCCCCTCTCCAAAAAAAGCCAGGCAGGGAGACAGATGTAAATAGTCAGAGGAAATGGAAAACAAATGACAACTGATTTGTGATACAACCAAAATATTTGTTTCACAAGTTTTTCTCACTACTGGAATCAAGTTCTCTGTGGGTGTGAAAAGGAGAGGAACTGAGAAAGAAGGGAAGATTTGCAGAGGAAAAAACAAAAGGAAGTGGAGAATGGGGGGCAGGGGAGAAAAGCAAACAACATTACATTTCGGTTTGCTGAAGGCGTTTCAGATCTCCCAGTCTGCTGCAGAATCTGGTTTTTCCTCACACAGCCAGGCTTGCTTTGAGGATGTGGGCATTTTCTGACATTTTGCATCTGTTCTGGGACAGCCTGAGCAAAGCTGACCCCATCACATTTCTCAGGGCCACATTCTCCTGCTGTGGGCTTCCTTTCCCTCCTGAGTCCCAAAGCCCAGGGGCCTGCGGCTCTTTGGCGACTCACACCATTCCGGCCTCCCCAGTTTAGAACAAGACTCTGGTCCCAGGTCTGACAGCCCCAGCCGTCTCCCATCTGAGACTGCTTTTTTATTTAAAAAAAGGAAAAAAAGGAAGAGGGGTGGAGAGGAAAGCATGCCCTCTATGAGAGTGGTTGTGCTTTTAGCTTCCTTTGATTGAGAACACGCAGAATGACCAAAGCTATCACAAATTCAAAAGTGATTGTCAAGGAATTTGCATTTTAAGAACCATAACAGTATCCACATACCTTTGAAAAATGGAATGCATGAGGCATTTTGTTTATGCAATCTACTCATTGCTGGACACATATAAGTTTTCAAAGACTGGTCCGGACCCTCTACCTGCCTAGCATCTGTCTGTCCTATCCTCTCAAGGCCTGGAGATGAGATCAGTCCCTGTTTTCCCATCCTGTCTTCTCAGTGATCTAGTGAGAAACCCTCCCAGGTAACTGCCTTTACCGCCGAAGGGAGAAGGACACTGACATTTATTGAGCCTGTGCTGAGTTCCTATATGCTATGAAATACTCTTATCTCCATTTTACACATAGGAAAACTGAGGCTGGAGAGGTTAAGCTAGTAAATGGTGGAACTGAGATTTTGTGACTCCAGAGAATTTTCACCCTGCAACCTACTTGAATTGTCGAATGTTATTACCCTCCTAGGTAAAATGGCCTTTACCCTGATGGGGAATTTGGGCACCTTAACAGAACTAGCATGCAAATAACACCGTACACGTGGTCATCTGTCTTCTGGGCCTGGTCACTTTGGGCATCCTGGGCTGCTGATCCAGGCTACTTTTATGATATATATGATATATCATTTAATAATATATGATATATATGATAATCATATAATAAGGAATATGAAATTATGATATATCATAAAATTAGGATACTGCTCTCAGTTCTACAGTCTGGAAAGGTAGGATTCAATGAGGACGGCAAAACTGAAATTATGGAAGGCTGAGCCTCAGAAAGCATGGGAATTTGGTCCTGCGTCAGGCTGCTGTGCATTTGAATGTAAAATTGATCTCCAAGTATTGCAGAGCCAGGCAGATGAGTTTTAGCCTAAAAACTAACTGGTTAAATTAAATCAGGCTTTGCGGTCCTTTGAGAATACCAACGTTTTTTAAATATTGCTCATAATCCAGATGGTTAACCCCTTGTCCAAATCTCTTTGATTGGGGTGAATCCACCTGGGAACATATCAAAATGCAGCTCTCCTATGAGGTTGCTCTCTTCCTTCATCACATCCTGGTTCCTGTTAAGTCAGAGCCTTCCCCGTGACTTGTCTCCCAGCATAATGGCCCACTTGTTTCAATGCAGATCATAAGTGCGTTTAAATTACTTATGAGAGTCTGTAAAAATTGCATAAAGGATCCAGCTCTCTTCAATGTTAAGAGGCACCACTATTCTCCAGTCTTCGGTATCATCTTTGCTTTAATATCCAAACAGAATTACTATAACTTTAAGAAATCCTGTTTCCTCCACAAATTTCCTGGGGGAGCTCACACTATCCTGGGGCTCACTGTCACCTCTCACCCCAAACCTCCACTCCTGGTCTCATTTGCATCCACTCTGCTTTCTTTCTCACCCATCTTATCAGCTGCTCTTCTTTTCATTATTTTTCACTTTGTCCCCAGTGTGGACACACCACCCCTTTCCTCATTCTCCAAGGCAAGGCTGTTTCATGTAATAGATTTTACTGAATGTCTGGAGGTAATAAAGAAGAATCATAAATAGACAATCTAAAAGCGCATCTAAAAGTACTGGAAAAAGAACAACAAACAAAGCCCAAAATCAGCAGAAGGAAGGAAATAATAAAAATCAGAACAGAAATAAATGAAATAGAGACTAAAAAAACAATAGAAAAAATTAATGAAACCAAGAGCTGGTTCTTTGAGAAGACAAACAAAATTGACAAACCCTTAGCTAGACTCACCAAGAAAAAAAGAGAGAAGGCTCAAATAAATAAAATCAGAAATGAAAGAAGAGAGATTACAAGGGACACCTCAGAAATACAAAAGATAATAAGAGAATACTATGAAAAGCTATACACCAACAAATTGGATAATCTAGAAGAAATGGATAAATTCTTAGAAACATACAACCTTCCAAAACTGGACCAAGAAGAAGTGGAAAATTTGAATAGACCGATCACCAGTAAGGAGATCGAAACAGCAATCAAAAACCTCCCCAAAAATAAAAGCCCAGGACCAGATGGCTTCCCCGGTCAATTCTACCAAACAGTCAAAGAAGACTTAATACCTATCCTTCTCAAACTCTTCCAAAAAATTGAAGAGGAGGGGAGGCTTCCTAACTCATTCTATGAAGCCAACATTACCCTGATACCAAAATCAGACAAGGACAACACAAAAAAAGAAAATTACAGGCCAATATCACTGATGAACATCGATGCAAATATCCTCAACAAAATACTAGCAAATTGGATACAACAATACGTTAAAAAGATCATACATCATGATCAAGTGGGTTTCATCCCAGGGATGCAGGGATGGTTCAACATCCGCAAATCTATCAACATGATACACCACATTAACAAAATGAAGAATAAAAACCACACACACACACACAAAAAGAAAAATCATAGCACCGATTAAAAAACAATTCAGAATTAGATCTACAACATCAGTGTCCTTGACTTTCCTTGGGCATCCTGATATCGCTTTCCCAGCTTTCTTTCTTGCCATCTGTTATAAGAAGAACTGGAGGATAAGATGTGGACAAGTCAGAATAAAGCCATCATCACTACTGCAAGACCAATTCTGTGTCCCAAATCAACCCCAAGACCCATGGGGCCCAGACTCACATGACATAACATTCAAAGAAACAGTTCAGGAGCAAAAAGATGCTTCCATCTCTAAACACATCTGTTGAAGGATATGTAAGGCACTTGGTCCATAGCCCCCTGAAACTTTCTCCTTTCCTCTCCTGCTCTCTCACCTCCTGTGGCTATTCCAGAGCTTCTTACTCTCTAAAACTCCTTACTCCCTATTCTCCTCCGTGACTCTTCCCAATGCCCAGCCATGGTAGATTTTTCTCTATGTCCTTTTCTTTAACACTTTATTGTGTACATCACTTTAGCCTCTCAGGCTTAGTTTAGTTTCTCTGTTTGTCTGGTTCCAGGATTCAGCACTACAGAAAAGAACCTGGGAGTTGGCCATCAAGCAAGAATCTTCCCCCACTAGACACTGGGAAAGGGAAGAGGAGCAGGCACAGGAGAAGGGAGGAGAAATCTGAAAATATACACTTTGATCATCCCGACCCTACTACACATTAATATTTTTCTCTGTGATAGTTCAGCAGACATCACACGTTAAGAAGTTAGGAAAGTGGTAATGGCCTGTTAAGAAAGCAGTATCAGTATTGTCTGTCTATCCAGTAGTGGGGGAGCCAATTGAGCAGTGGTTCTTAAAGTGTGGCCCTGGACCAGCAGCATCAGCATTGCCTGGGAACTTGTTAGAATGCAGTCCCTGAGACTCCACTCCAAACCTACTGAATCAGACACTCTGGGGTGGGGCCCAGCACTCTGCATTTCAACAAACCCTCCAGGTGCTTCTGGGGCAGCTAAAGCTTGAGAAGCACACCATTTTTCCCGGCCTGGACTTTTCCAAGCCAAGGAACCCATTGAACTTGATTCTGGTTCCGGCTCTGCCCCTTTCTAACTCCATACCTCCACCAAATCACTTAACCTCCCCAAGCTTGGGAGGAGACCCCATTGACTTTCTGCTGCAAAGTCCCAGAGCTCCTTCTCAAGGCAAAGGCTGGCCCCGAAAGGATTGTCTTTCTTGGCTCCCACCCACAGGGCCTCGACTGCCTTCTCTCTCTCTCTCTCTCTCTCTCTCTCGGGGGAGCTGCTATCATTTCCTCTGTCCCTTGGGGTGTTGCTTCCCCAAGTTTGGGAACCATTTCAATAATAATAATAATAAATTCCCAGCCTCTTTCTGATGGTGACATTGAAATAAGAGCCCCAGAATCCACATGGTCAGCTTGTTCTTGGCCAATAGTGGTATTAAATTTGCTTCCCCAATGCAAGTATGCTCCCTGAAAATCAGCACCCTTGGAATTGCGTTTAAGCACTTTTGACCAAACACAGAAGGTCTGTTAGGTAAAGGCTCACCTAGAACTAGAAGAGGCCCCCAGCAAGGGGCTGAAACAATGTTTCAACTTTAAATACATCCCTCTCTATGCATCACTAGTAACTTTTCCTTCTCTCCAGCAAGCTCCTAATTATTATGGGTCTTCAGGAGCAATTTCTTTTATTTTAAGTCATTTAAAATTTGCTTTGAAGCTCTGTCACTGGGGAGTGCAGTCTTAATACTTAGCCCATTAGTGCCCAACCAGAAGGATTTTGGCGAAACGGAGGATTGCTTCTGCCTGGTTTCTGATTCTCTGGGTTCTAGGCTTTTCGGGAGAAGGTGGCCATCAAGCATGGTCAAAGTGGGACACAGCCGCGGATGCAGTAATGAGCCAGAAGCCACAAAGGGAGAACGAGGGTGCAGTTCCCGAGAGCTGAGCGATACACCTGGTACCGACTCACCCACGTGCTGGAAGGAAGAAAGGCAGGAAATAGAAACCCACCTTTAGGCCCTGAAAATGTGCTCACATGCTCCAGAAGAAATTTTTTGGTTCCCTAAACAAATGCCTCTCAAATGCTAATGTACATATGAATAACTTGAGGGTCCTTTTAAAACGTACATTTTGATTCAGCAGGCCTGGGGTGGGCCTGAGATTCTGCATAGTTAATAAGTTCCCTGGGGATGCTGAGCCTACTGATGCATGGACCACACTTTGAGTAGCAAGAACCTAATTCCTCTGTTTGTGAGGTCCTCAGCTAAGAGAAGGAACTGTAAGAACACAAGAGATTCATTAGCTGGGAGTAACAGTAAGCATTTCTGCTGAGTGTTATTATCAACCTCAACAGTGTAGGTTAAGTTAAAATATTATCTTACTGAGAGTCTGTTTGTTTTCACCTTTTTTCAGAAAAAAAAATATTTTAAGAAGTATGTGTGTGCTATTGTTTTGTGTGTGTCAGTGTGTGTTATATTTCCATTTTATTAGGTAAGTTTTTGCTTAAATACAAAACTAATTCCAGGGAGCATGATACGGGGGACGAGTGTTACTGTCAGCCAGGGCAGCGGTTCAGCGTGTAGAGCGCAGAGTTTAGAACCAGATGATTGAGGCTCCCAGCCTCTTCCAAGCTATTTTCCAAAACACCACCTTGGCCAGTGCTTCTCAGACCTGTTGGAAAGGCTGAGTGCTTGGAAGTCATGGGGCTCCCTACAAGGCACATGGATGAAAGCTTTATATGTTTTACATGATGTTATGATACAACTTTACTGGCAGAAAATATGGCTCTAATAAATGAATGCAACATAAAATAACAACCCACCCTAAGTCCTTTTGGAAATGAGCCTCAGTTTCATTATTTGTAAAATGAGGGTAATAGCCCTACCTCACAGAGGGAGACCTCTGATCCTTTGGTTGGAACCAAAGACATGCCGGAGATCTTTGCTTCTGACTCTGATGTAGTGAGCACCATAAAGCAACCAGGACCTCCACTGCTCCCGGCTCCCATTCATTGAGCATCTCCCATGGACCAGATACTATGCGAAGGGCCTTGCAAACATCTCACTAAACTTGACAGCAACTCAGCCAGGTAAGTATTTTTATTATCTATATGTTATAAATGAGGAAACTAAAGATGAGCAAAGTTTCACCAATGGTTCTCCAACAGAGTTCCTTGGTAGAGTTGGCTACTCACTTATCTTTCAATGGGCCACTCACCAGCGTGTGCTCCCAGATCCTTCTCCCATGCTAGGAATTTGCTTTGTTCATCAAGAAATTAACATGTGGCTTTTTATCAGGCAAGTCTCCATGGCAGTATTAATCTTTTCTGAGTCACAATCCCTTTGATCACCCATGGTAGGCCATGGATACTCTTCACAGAAAAATGTACATAAGCCAACACATCATCTTGCATTCAACTTCAGGGGGTTCATGAGTCCCAAGCAAAGAACTTCTATCCTACAGAGTTTAGGAAGACAAAGAGGCTTTTTCAGGCTTCAAGCTCAATACCACCTGCTATTCCAAGCACTGACCTGAAATGTTTTCCTTAGCCATTTTCCTGACCATTTTATTTTTCAAATATTTATATTGATAAAAGATTAAACAAACCCTAAATGTCAAAAATATTCCCTGGCACCAGGACGCCTATAGAGCTTCCAACTTTTTTTAAGCATCAGTCATCAAAGAGACTGTCTTTCTATTATTGGTAGACAATATCAGTTCAGATTAGTGAAGGTCCAGAGAATACCTGTTTGTCTTTCTCTTGGTGTCTGAAGGAAACAAGATACTTAAAGCAAAACAACATCATTGCTCCCTCCTGGTTTTAGAAGAGACTTGAGCTGTTGACAAAAAATACAGAGGTAAGAAAGACAGAGTTTAGTGGGTTCTCCAGCTTCCAAATATGAGAAGAAAAAAAAAGTGGGTGTGGGGAGGAGGGGAGAAAGGCAAGGAGGAAAGACAGAGAAGAGATCCGATATTTGTATTCAGAACAATTTGAAATTAACCTTTGTTGTGCATCTTCTAGATCCATGGTTCTCAAAGTGTCTTCTCTGGACCAGCAGCATCAGCATCACTGGGAACTTGTTAAAAACACAAATTCTCAGGCCCCACGTCAGGCCTGCTGATCCAGAAACTTCAGGGATAAGACCTAGCAGTCTGTTTTTTTGTTTGTTTTGTTTTTGTTTTTAAAGATTTTATTTTTTTTATTTTTTCCTTTTTCTCCCCAAAGCCCCCCGGTACATAGTTGTATATTCTTCGTTGTGGGTCCTTCTAGTTGTGGCATGTGAGACGCTGCCTCAGCATGGTCTGATGAAACAGTGCCATGTCCGCGCCCAGGATTCGAACCAACGAAACACTGGGCAGCCTGCAGCGGAGTGCGCGAACTTAACCACTTGGCCATGGGGCCAGCCCCCTAGCAGTCTGTTTTTAATAGGCCCTCAAGGTGATTCTGATGATAGTAAAATTTGAGCGCTGTTGTGGACAGATCTTGTCTCGCAGAAGTAACCCTCCCAGCTGGTCCTAAATCAAATGCCTGATCCTGCAATGAAAGGAGAGTGCGAGGAAGAGCATAAGGATGCAGAAGTTAGTGTTCATTGAGCAACAACTACGTTAGACCCCCTATATCTATGATCTCATTTCACCCTTCCATAAGCCCTAAGAAGTTTTACTCTTGTCTCTATTTTAAAGATTTTTTTTAAAAAAGAGAGAGATAATGTCACTATTCAAGCTTACAGACCTACTAAGTACTGGACTCACAGTAGGAAATTTGAAAAGTACAAAAAATTATAAAGAAGAACATGGAAATTACCCACAACCCCACTCAAAACAACCACTATTAGCATTTAATGTAGCTCTGTATTTTTCCCCCTATGTAAAACCCTCTGGATTTAAAGGCTCCTTGTAGTCTCTAATACAGATAGTTCCTTTCTCTGAGATCTGAGGACCCAGGAACTAATGTCTCAGCCCCCAGCTCTGTCCTGATCTCTAAAAAGCAGATATCCCGATCCTCCGGTTCTCCCTCCAACCCTACGTTTGATAATATACAGAAGCAGGAGCTTAATGAATTAAACAAGTGAGCTAAAGTAGACGCTGAAAGCTGACCTAAAACAAGGCAGGAGCCAAGACCCTACTCTGAAATTGAACAGAAACGGACTTTGAGCCAGATGTGGAGCGAGCTATTTGTGCTCAGTTCCCTAGAAGGAGGATGGAAGCTTCCTCTGAGACGTGTGCATCTTGTGCTGGGGGCTGAAGAGAACTGCTGTTTCTGGCACACACTGCGAGTATCTGTCCTGGGCAGGACACCGCGGTCTCTGTACCGCCGGCCAGGCCTTGAGCACCAGAGTCGGGGAATGGAAGTCATCAAAATCCTGGGTGGCGCTTTGTGATGGTTGGAGGGCTCTCCCTTTAACCCCCTGTGGAGACTGCTGTGTTGTCTGTTTCATGCCAGACTCAGAGAAAATAGTAAAGATAAAGACAGGAGGCTCAGGCTTATAGATGTTTTCATAAAGCGTTTGTTTTCCTTGCTTTTTTTTTTTTTTCCCCCTTTTTCTCCCCAACGCCTCCCGGTACATAGTTGTGTATTCTTCGTTGTGGGTTCTTCTAGTTGTGGCATGTGGGACGCTGCCTCAGCGTGGTCTGATGAGCAGTGCCATGTCCGCGCCCAGGATTCGAACCAACGAAACACTGGGCCGCCTGCAGCGGAGCGCGCGAACTTAACCACTCGGCCACCGGGCCAGCCCCATTGTTTTCCTTGCTTTTAAGACCACTTGTCCAAGTGAATCATTTTGAGTTGCATTTTATTAAAGTATCTCAAAAACAAAAGCCAAAATGTTTTAGAATATATAGCTGTGTGAGCTCAAACATAATGGGCTTCCTCCTTTGAAAAAAAAAGAAAAGAAAAAGGAAGAAAAGCTTAGTTTTCTTTCTGCCAGTGGTTCTATGAAACCTGGAAGTAAGTGCTGTTCCTCTCTCATCAAGCCCTTAGTTTTCACCCAACATAAAATGGAAATGAGGACAACCTGCAGGGATTTTATGTGACAGAGATTTGTCACATTCAGCCTGCGGATAAATGAAATTTACAGTTAACAATTTTGTCAGAAGGATGCCTCTTAGTCTCAGGGGTCCTGTCTTGGGTACGCTAATAGGACAATTTTGGATAAAAGCAGGAAGCGGGTTCTAAAAAGAAAAGCACCATTATGTAAGTACAAGATATTCACTTGTGAGAGAGAAGTTTTAACATATTTTACTTATCTGCTTTTGAATAGACATGACATTCATATGGTTCAAAATTCAGCTGGTGAAAAGGATAGAGAGGGAAAGAATCTTTTCTCATCCCTGATCTCCACTCCCCAGTTTTCCTCTCCAGGGGTAATGAGAGCCACCAGAGTCTTTTGTGTTCTGTCAGATGTACGTTATGCATAAACAAGCAATACATATATATTCCTAGACCCTATTTTCTAATGCAAATAGGAACACGCTGTTCGACACACATTGTTCCACACCTTTTTTTCCCACACTTAACAATGTCTCTTGAATGTATTTTCATTTCGCTATATAAAGCACTTCTCCGTACGTGATCCCCACCTTGAACTTATGCCCCATGATAGAGGTTCCTTCTAACTGCTCTTGTCTGTGCCTGTTTGTTTCCTTATTTTATGGTTTCTCTCTCTGCTTTTGTTGTAAGCTTTCTTTTCTATTCCTCTTAAATTTCATATTACTTGAAGGGAGAAGATCAGATCTCCATGCTGCAGGGACCCTAAGCTTCTAAGAACTCCGGTAATAGTACGTCTGCAGGAAATTCCTGAGATTGAGAGCCTGTACCTTTCTGGAGAGACAGACATGTAACAGGATGTCAGGAGCAAGGAGTAGGGACGACGGGAAATGGAGGCAAAATTATAGACAAACACAATGTGAAAGAACTAAATATTTTGGATAATATATCCCAAATACATCGATCATTGATGATTTGGATGACTGATCCAGGAACAGCTGTTTTTCTACGAGAGGAGTCTGGTAAATGTGCAGAGGTGGCTAATATATTAAAGCCGTAGAAGAGGGATTATGCTGGATATGCAGACTGAAGTGTGCACAGTAAGCTACAGAAATCAATATAGTCTCTACAGATGCGAATGTAAGTTGACATGTTTCTAGTGGCCAACTAAGAAAAAAATATCAAAAGGACTAAAAATGTACACACCCTGTGAAATTGTTCAGAAATTCCTATTATTTTGAGAAAACGAGGATGAACAAAGTTATCACATTATTTAAAACAGCAAAAAATAGAACCCATCTAAGTATTTAACATCAGGGATTAATGCAGCAAATTATGGTGCATCCATAAACTGAAATGCTATCAGCTATAACTCATGTTTACAGGTATGAGAAACTGTTCTCCATAAATTTCTAAACTAAAAAAATTATAACGTCAAAAAGGCTTACTCTGCATATTTATTTTAATGCAATAATAACAGCAAATGTTTACTGAGACTCACCATGTACCAGATGCTCTTTGCATCATTTTAAATATGTTAACTCATTTAAACCTTACAACAACCTCATAAAAATTAGGAGCTATGATTTTTTCCAATTTGCTCACGAGAAAATTGAGGCACAGAGCAACGTGGATGAGATGGCACGGTTTGGCAAGTGGAAGGCTTGGACCCAGGTATTCTGGCTATACCCACATGCCTAATTTAACCACAAGTGACAATGCCTACCTATGTATCCAGACACGTAGAAGACAAAACAGAATTAGGCTGTTATTGAATGGTGACCGCAGGGAGAAAATGCTTCTCTGCATAGAAAGAAGTTATCTTCTAAACACAGTTCAGAGGGGCACTGGGGGAGGTGATTCTAAGGCCCGTTGGCCTGTGCTACAAGGATTCCATTCTGATAAGGCTGATTTATCCTTGAAATCAAGGGTAAACAAATAAATTTAGGGACACCTGGAAGGGACCAAAATGAATCAACAGTATCGTAAATCAACAGCATCTTAAAGATAATTTAATTTAATCACAAAATATGCCATGAAATTGTCTGGATTTAAAAACAAACATGCAAATATTTATAAATCTGAACATGCAAAGTGATCAACTATTTATTTATTAATTCACATCATAAATAATTTCTTTAGTCTATAATGATTGCTTATAATGTCCTTTAAAAGTAAGCTCTCATTGTACACTTTTAAATTAAAATATTCAAAATAAAAGAGTAAAACAATGCTCTTTGTTATAAGACAAAACAAAGTCCAAAAAAACCCCAACATCCAGCTTATATATTAAATAATTGTGTGAGGAGACATCAGTCATATTTTGTAACCTTTCCTTGGAAATACTTTCAAAACCACTTTTATTCATTTATTAATCTACATTGTTTTTAACAAAAAAATCATTTCACCTACATCATTTACCATACTTGTCACCAAATGACTATGTTTCCAGAAGTTCAAACCCACGGACAAAGGATGATGTTTTGCCACTAAGGAGGCTATTTTTAAAAATGGATTGCAGCTTTTCAGGACGCAAAGAGATATTCCCATAACATAGTAATGTCAACATTGTTGGAATAAGTACATCTTCCTAAGATGGCTCCTGAGAAATTCTGACATTTTGTTTAAAAACAAAATTAATCACGTTACTTTATTATCACATATGTAACTGCAAGTTTAAAAAATCTACTGTATAAGTTGAATTATATTTATATACACATATCCAGAATTTATTTCAAGGCATGTGGGCACAGTACTCCTTAAAGTACAATGAACACTATTTTCCTCTTCATTGCATAATGGCCGTGGGCCTGGAGCAAACTAAAATAAACGACACTAATTTTTCAGTTGTATGTTAAAGCCTTAAATCCGCCACATAAATATTCCAAAACCAACTCAGAGCAGAAAGCTGACGGCTGGAGAGAAAGCACAATCAGAGGGATTATTCTAAGGCTTTGAGGGAGCAGGGAACTCGTTTCTTGACCTTCTGTACTGAAAGGCTCCTTTTCATCTGGTTTCAATTCTCTTGTTTGTGCACCTTGCCATATTTATTATTGAATTCCTGATTTCTTCTTCTTGTTTCATGTTCCGTGTTCCAATGATTTATGAGAAATGGCTGATCTAGATGTTATCTTTGGCATCCAGCAAGTGCACAGAGTCCCTCAAGAATGCCGAGAGAATAAATGTGTGTGGAGCTGCACAATGCCCAGCCTGAACAGATGTCCATCAATTCATGAAAAATGCCAGCTGATGATGCTTTAATAAGATGCATTTTTCTTCTTAAACACAGCAGCAGCAAGAGTGTTTACGAAATCACAGATATTTTTTCCCTCTTTGGTGGATGATTGTTGTTAGAAATGATAAACCTAAAATAGTCCTAAAATAGTGATTTAAGAGGAAATCTGGTCGAAGATAGGTTTTTTTCAGTTTAGCTCAAGATGAAGTAGTGCGTTTTCTCTATTGGATCTGACTGGTTTGGTTTGGTTTGAACCATGCGGATGACATTTCAGTCAATTTCTAAACACCTCCATAAAGATGATCTAGGTTATAAGTGTGTAGAGAATAAGAGGGTTTTTTAATGGTGACCAGCTTTCTCTTGTTAAATTAAGTGAAAAGTAAATAGCAAGTTGAACGTGCTAGAAGAAAATCATCTAATTAGATAAATTTTGCAGGCTAATCAAAATATTTGAGGTGTTTCCCCTACACTTCTTCCTCTCCACTAGAGGGGGTTAACACATCCCCAGAAAACATTGCTCCTCCGGAACCTTATCTTTCTAGGCAAGTCCTTCTGCATCACCAAAATACTGTATCCAACACCCCAAAGCAGACCTGTATACAGGTTCCCTAATAGGCTCACTGTTTTTGACTTTGCCCACAGAAATGAATAATTTTCAAATGACTACAGGATGAGATGAGTCAATATATCAAGTCCAAATTATTTAAAATTACATTCTTCATTCATTTCCGTCTTATTTCTCAGAGAAAAACCAGAAAAGTAATATTGAGAATAAAGACATGTATAGAGGTTAAGGAGCATATAATAAACAGTGTTATTGCAATAGAATTTATATGATAGCAAAAGGAGAAAAGAAGTCCCCTTTTTTAATGAAAGTACGGAAGAGAATGGATACTTTTCTCTGTTTCTTCACATACACGTATCAGCTATGATGGAATGCCTGGAGCAATGAATATCCTTCTAGTTTGGTAGTTAAACAAATTAAGCAAGGAAGTAATTAAAGATTATTTTAATACATCAAATGTTCATGTCTGCAGTTCCAAATACTGAAATCCTAGGATATTTAAGAAATAATTGAAGATTTCCCCTGTAAGCAAGAATTTTTAAAGCACACATATACTTCAATCTTGGCTAAGGGCAAATCTTTGATTTCCAGGGTTTTTCTTTATAGAGCTCATCAATTTAATTTCCAAAACTCAAAGTTAAACATCGTAGGCCACCAAATGTTTATTTCCAGCTAGTAGGATTAAGTATTGTTTTCATTTTCTTCTTTATGATTTCCTATTTTGTATCATTTTTATAGTGTTTATTTTTGTTTTTATAGTGTTTATTACTTTCATAATTGTGGAAAGGTTATTGAAAAAAAATCCTGAGTGGCCAAACACACACATGGAAGTAGTCCACAAGCGCATGGCACCGTGATGAAGAAACAAGTTTTGTTGAGATAGGTTTTCATAAGGATGGCTACTTACCTATTCTGCATTCTGGGATTCAGAAACATAGCCATAAGTGTAATGTTGTATCCATCTAGGTTAGGCATCTAAGTGTCTTTTCTAAGAACTTTATAAAAAGTTCGACTAAGAAGAACCAATCCCACGCTAAGAAATGATCTGTGATAAAGTTCACAAACATTTAAACAAAGCCCAACAGCAAAACAAAAATAATACCATATAAATAAAACCATATTGTCCCCAAACTCTTCTCTCTCGGATACGGAAGAAATTATGAATCAGAAATGAATAGAGAAATTACTAGCAACGCCTGAGTTCCATCCAGATTCATGTATTCTCACAGCCTCGTTCACTCTCTGCCGCTGCTCCCTCTCTGTGCCCCTGGCTGGACCACGTCACGTGCTAGTCTCAGTCCTCACTCAAACATTTCATTTCTTTATATTGTGCTTGAATTCCTAGTCTTCCTGTCTCCGATTGTTCCAGTCTTAGACTTTAAGAAACAATGTCTTCTTTAATTACATTGCTGATCCCCAGCTACTATGGTCTCTAATGGCTGCATCACAGACCTTTGCAGATACAACTCTGTTCAAATGCCATAAATGTCCACTGTTGTTTCCAGTTACAAAATACCTTCTTCTCTCTCAGACAATGGGTGCAGAGGGGTTTTTAGACTCCTGGACCTGCCAGGCAGCACACTGTTTTCCTTCATAATGAAGATATAGGCTGTCACTCATCCTTACAGGCTGACTCTGTCTCGGCCCAATGCCAGTAAGTACTTAGGCCTCTGCCCTGTTTTATACAAGAAATACAGTCATTCCTAACATTTTGAGATTTGTTTTAAAAAGTAGACTTTACTACCAATTTCAAAGGGGAAACAGAAAAGAGGTCTTACATTACGCATCCTCAGTTAACTACTACCAACATCCAAATCAGAGCTGACTCTTCCCCCACTCTCCAGCTCTGTGCCAGCTGGGGTTTTCCTTGTCACCCTCCATCCTCCAGAGGCCCCCAGCCCCACCAGCTCCCTTTTCTTCTCACCCCCAATCTGCATTATTATATACCCAGTTGTCAGCAAATTAAAAGCCTTCTTAAAAAGTGAAGGGGGATTATGAATAACAATTTTATTTTCTCCCGTTATTTCACGTTAAGTGCTCACAACAAGCTTTCATGATGGGTTTCATCATCCCCAGTTTATACGGAGGGAAGTCTGGTGTACAGACCCACGTTCTCTTTCCAGAGCTTCATTCTAAACTACTATGCAATGTCTATTTCCTTGTACAATCATAAGATGTCTGTAGAACCCTCACAAAAATGGGTGCAAAATACCCAAACTTCAAAATCCAGACAGATACAAATACAGGGATGGCTTTTATGAGGCAAGGCAAGAAATAACCTCCTAATTATATTTGTGTTTGTTTGTCTCGTTGTTTTAATAATGAAGGAAAACATCTCAAGTTCAAGTCCAACTTTGAAATTTCCTCCCTTAAAAAAAATGCTAGGACAGCTTATATATCCTATGTATCAGTCACATAAGAAGAAGAAATCATTTTCAGGCATCAAGCATTCATGCAGAGTAACATTAAGCCACACATTCTTAACCTCCAACATTTCTAAAGATGCATGCAGTAGTAAATAAATTGTGTGATGGGGCAATAGAAATAGAAATACAGTTGGTGAAGATTCTACACTTTACAATCTGGACTTGAGAACTGAAAAAAGAGAGACTAATAAAAGAGAAACCTGCACCCTCATTATCAGTCCTTATCAAGTAAGGGAACGGTGACTCGCCTGAGGCATGAGCAACTATGGGATACAGAAGGAGAACAGTGATGAACCTGAATGAAGGGGAAAAAATGATCAGGCCCAGCTCTGGGGAAATACTGGTCAAAATACGTCTTCTGGCAAACTCTCAATGTCTTCCCCTGCACCATGCTTCCAGTTTGTTCTACATCCTTGCCTGTAACCCAAAAATGCTTCCCTTTTCTTGTTTTTGATCAGAAGAAACACATTTGACAAAGCAAAAGCTAGGTATGACGTGGTGAGGGGGAAAGGTAGCTTATGCATAGTAGCTGCACTGGCAGTGGGAGCTGCTAGGCACTTATCTATAGGAATGAGACCTCCATGTGCTCTGACTCAGGTAGATGGGGAAAGAGGCCACTCTCCCATATGCAGCTGGATTGTAAGGGGTGTATCAGTCAGAATGGGCTAGATTTTGCTGCAGAAACAAACTTCAAAATTTCAGGGGCTTAAAACAGCAATGTTTATTTCTTGCTCCCATGTAGGCCTGGATCGCAGATTGGCAAGGACGTTCTGCTCACTCAGTGATCAGGGATGCAGGCTGATGGAGAGACCATCTTAATGCATGCTTCCACAATCACCCAGGCACGAAAAGGGGAAGGAGTAAAACATACGTTGCCTCTTAAAGCTTCCACCCAAAAGTGACATCTGTCACTTTGCTCTCACATTTCATTGGCCCAGGCGAGTCACATGGTCGTGGTTAGCATCAACGGGAGCTGGAAATGTGCATTCTCACCACGGCCCAGAAAGAGGAGAAGTGGAATGTTTGGGAACAGGCCTAATGACTACTACAAGGAACCTCAATGCTAATTTAATAAGGGAGAGATGGCAGATTGTCCTCCATCAATTTCTCTGCCTCCAAAGAAGGCCACAAAGGCTGTCCACAGGCCCCCACGCAATGCATCAGCCATCTTGGATTAGTTTCACCATTCTTTAATGAAGAGAGATTAGAATCAACATCAGAAATTCTCTGTACATCTAACTCTATACTAACTAAAACCCATATAACAACGTTAGGTTTAGTCAATTGCATATTCTTCCTTACCAAGGTGGATTTAATCGTTTCCAGGTAATGCTTTTAGTCATCTTTAAATAAAAATCTTGAGTAAAGAGTCATATCAAAAAGTATTAAGAAAGGGAACATCTTGTTTAGGCGTCTGACAATTGTATTCGAGATCCTTAGGACCCACTTTCTTATACTGCCAGTTAAAATATAATTTGACACAATCCTTTTAGAAAGAAATGTGGCAATATGTGTCAAGGGCCTTAAATTGTCCCTCATTCTTTTACCTAGCAATTCAACTGTTGGAAATTTATGCTAAAAAGTCCCAAATGTTTACAAACAAAACATTATGTTCATTGCCCTACTGTTTATAGTAGTAAATAATTTTAAGGAACCAACATGTCCAATAACAGAGAAATGATTTAAGCAAATTATGGTAAATCTGTATGAGGCATTGAACAAAAAGTGTTTGTTGGGAAAGGGATTATACAATATTAACTAAAAAATAAGGATACAAAATTATTCAGGTAGCATGATCAAAACTTTGTTGAATGTATCTATATTATATAATATTTATTTTGTACATATTTGGACATCCATTGTAAGAAGACCACTTCACACAATGGTCCTAAAGAAGACCTTTTCCCTTTGGATATGATTCACGTTATGAATGTACAACCAAAGGATTAGTACTGTTTTTTAATTAATGACACAGACTGCCACTACTTTGCTGACAACGTGAGGGCATGTTGAAACATTTTAAGTTGATTTTGGAAAGTTGGAAGATAGAGGCAAAACATATATATATATATATATATATATATAAAGGAACACTAGGTAATTCATTTGGCAAAAACCCATTTTCAACATTTTTAGAAGATATTGATTTGGTATAAAAAGAGCTAGCAGGAAAAGACCCAGCAGACACATTATAAACACTGAGACTGTTCTGGAGCATAATTCTTGGATGCATGTATATATTTAAAAAATGTATGTATATATTTTTAAAATGTCTATATATGATGCCTTTAATATATCAATGCATACAAGATTAAGGCTAGTTGTTATATAATAATTATGAAGTTTAGTAAATGGTTACAATCAAAAAAAATTTGAAGGGAATTGAAATGATTTAAGCTGGGAATAGAAATCTGAGAAGAAAATCATTAGTTATTTAACAAGGTAAAGGTAAAATGTTGATGAGCTGTTCTTTTAACGGTCATTAACACTGACTCTTAAATATCTACTGAAAGCAGACAGATTTAAGACAAGTTACAAGGCATTTCCCAAGTAGCAAAGTAACAACATTCTGGAATATAATGCCAAGGAAGTGAGGCAGTCTCCCTCCGTAGGGTTTGTTTCGTCTGAAGGAGAGGAAAGATGGCAGCCTGTCGTTCAGAGTCCGCGGTGATTTTGTGTTGCCTGGGGATGACTGAATGATTTCTCCACTGTTTTTTCAGTTTGAGCTGTAGGTGCCCTGTCCTCCACATTATTTTTCTGACTTGTTGAAGACAGCAGAAAACCAAGACATTCTTTTCAAAAGGAAATTAGAAGGTTTATTTCCAGTCATACTACCTACAATGAACTAATTTTGGAATTTTTTGTTATTTCTTACAGTAACTTCAGAAATAACTTTTTGAATACTTATTTTTTTTTGCTTACTGAAAAAGAATTTATCACAGGTTCAAAATCTCTTTTCTGAAAGCCCTGGAGACAACTGTGTTTTGGAATTCACTGCTTTTCTGATTTTAAAAAATAATGTGATACAAATGTCATTTATTATGTAATATTCCCAGTGCATTCGGGGCAGTATCCATAATCAAATACACTAATATTTCTGCAGTGATAGATACAAATATTCACACTGTGTGAGGTAAAGACTATAAATAATCTCACATCAATTTAGGTTACATTTTCCCATCAAACAAATTACACAAATCTGGTTTTCAGAATGAGTTGCAAGACAAAATATAGAATGCCCAATTAAATCTGAATTTCAGATAAACAACAACTAATTTTTTAGTATATGTCCCAAATATTGCATAGAACACATTTATATCAGAAAAGTTAACTCAGTGTTCATCTAGAATTCAAATTCAACTGAGTTTCCTGGTTTTCTTATTTGCAAAATCTGGCTTTTTGGATTTCAGAATTGCAAACAAGTGACTGTGGATCTCTATCTAGAAATATCCTAACTGAAATACTACGAACAGCTACTCTTCTAGGAGGAGAGCGTGGGTTGTGCCTTTTGAAGAAAGACACAAAAAACAAAGTTTTATTAAATATTCTTTATATTAATAGTGTGTAAAATATAAGACCAATGCAAAGGCACCCATATTAACAAGTCAAGATATTTCAAAAGTTAGAAATAACATGACTACTTGAAAAACTTTTAATTTGCAGTTCCTTCCTGTTCCACCTTAAAATTCATCATCTATAAAACATTCCTTTTATAAAATGCATAAAATTCTCCTGTAACAAAGATATAGCTCCATCTAATGGAAAAAATATCCAATTACAGCCCTTCATGGAGCTAAGAGTATTTCTACAAGTGTTAGTAAAACTATAAAGTGTGTGTAGATGACACACACATTAGATGGTTTTCTGTGCCTCTCCTTTTTTTGAAGTCAACTAGAACTCAAAGGTCCTTAGTCAGAGTTTTTGCAAGATCTGCTCTTTTCCTTAGATTTGGACTGTGGAATAAATATATTTATAAGTGTAAATACATAACCACCAGCATCCTAAGCTCATTCCTACTCTATGCCCTATTCAGCTACAAAATGTAACCTTGAAAGTGTTTCGTTTTCTGCCCTTGAGATCATGGCCTCTTAAGAGACGGAAAGGGCGTTAGAGATTATCTAAACCAATGGTTCTCTGCCCTCGCTGAGTATTAGAATCATCCAGGAAAGTTAGAAAATACTACTGCCTGGGCCCACCCACAGAAATTCTTATTTAACTGATCTTGGGTAAGGCCCAGGCTTGGGAATCGCGTAGTAACTCCCCCCATTGATTCTAATGTGCAGCCAGGGTTAGGCCCCTGTGAATCCTAAGACAGTCCACATGTTTTACATTTGAGGAAACCAGGCCCCATTGAAGGGAAGTGATTCTCTAACCTATGATGTTAGAGACTCTGATATATAAGAAATCACACTTCTTTTCATTGTATCATGGTGTTCTAACCCACCCGTTAAACTTTCATCTAAGAAGATATAGCAGGAAAAAAACTCAAACTCAATGACATCAAATCAGAAATAAGAATTGTCTTCACTTCTGAGAATCTGACCTCCAGGTTCAAATTGCTTTCTTTCATCCCTCTCTCCATTCCATCATCAGACCGGCTGGTGATTTTGTGAACTCTGCAAGGGCAGCTACTGGGTCTGTCTTATTTACCACTGTAGTCCTAGCACTGAGTACCATGTTTGGCTCATGGGAACACCTCAATAAATATTTACTAATCTAAATAAACGAAACCAGGGTCTCTTGGGTCCACCTACTCCTTCCTCTCAGACCAAACCTTCAGTTCCTCCTGCCTCGGTGACTGTTACGGTCTCTTTGCTAATTTCTTTTTTGCTGATTTCCTAGTCTTCATTCTCTCCCAACTAATACATTCTGCATGTTACTTTCAGACTAATTTTCCTAAAACATGGCATTTACCATTTCATTCCCTTGCCCAAAAACACAGGTCTATGTTTCAGTTTCTTCCTTACTCTCAACCCACCCTAACCATCCGACCTTTTTCCTCGCTGTGCCCCAGTCCCTTCCATTCACACCATGTTCTTAACTCCATTTCCTTCTGCTCCTTCATACTTTAGTGCCTTGAAGTAGTGGAACAAACAGAGGCCGTGGAATCAGACCAAGAGAGTAGGTGGTTTAGATTCTAGCTCAGCTACTTAATCGCTCTGACCCTCAATTAATTAATCTATAAAAATATGCTATATATAATATAAAGGGAATGTAGCCCTGGGTTACCTTTTGGCCTAAGTCATTTTGGTTTGGGTTTTCTGTCATTTGCAACCTTGTGAGTCCTACCTCTTGAAAAAGAGAAAAGCAGCAAGGAGCTGTCCCGGCACTCACAGGCAGACCAAAGTATCCTGTTAAACACAGAAAATTTCACAAAACATTAACATCAGACAAAGTCACTCTGTGACCGTGAAAGAGCAAGACAAATCAAGGCAATTTGGTAATCATGTCTGAGCACAGACAGAAACCAGAACACTGTCCAAACCACGAAAATGATCAAATAGTCCCTTTTTCTGGCTAATATAAGGGACTACTGTTGCTTTATTATTACGACTTCAGCCCTAATTTATTCTTTCCATCTCCTAGGTAAGATTCATAAAGAAACCCAATCACAGAATGACTCCTACTTCCTGATAGCACTCAACCTTGAGCAAACTCCTGCTACCTTAAACCCTCCCTAAATCACCTAACACGAGCTGCGATTCTGTAATAAACCCCTTTCGAGACCTTTATACAGAGATGCCCCCATAGTGCCTCATGGTGTGCGGACTCTCTCATTGCTGTGTGCCACCAAATCCAAATGCATTGGACGACAGGTGTGTTTCTAGCCATCTTGGAGTGATGGGCATCAACATTCTATAAAGTGTTTCTCAAAGTGATTATGAACTCAGGCTCTAGAGCCAAACCACAAACAGTAGTTTTGTGTTCTGGCTTTTCCATTTCCTGATTAGTTACTTTAAGTTTCTGTGCATGGTTTTCTTTATTTATCAGATGGGAAAATGAAAGTACCAGCTAACTAAGTCATTACAGGTAAAGCCCCCAAAAACATTAGCTATTCTTTTTATGAGTTCTGGCCAGAGATTCTTGCATGTCCTCGGTCCTTCCTGTGTAAGCCCTCCAGGTCATGGGCTTTATAGGCCTATAAAGAATTATGAATTTGAAGGGGAGCAGAATATGCCACCCCAAAATACATTACTTTGCCATGTTGATTATTTTGAATTAGAATTACCTAAGAAACAGCTGGTGCAGAAAGGCCACCGTGATCCTTCTTTGACCCCCTGAAAGCAGGAAATAAATCTCCCATGTGAAAGGTGCCGTCCCTGGACCAGGAAGGTGGGAGGCATCCATACCAGCAGAGCTGGGGAAGCTAGGGCTGAGAAGACTGTATAAACAAATCTTGTTACTTCTTCACTAAATTACCATCTCAAGCCCCTTCATCTTGTCAATTCTTCACCAATTTATTGTTTCTTTATCTAAAAGGTATCAAAGCTTCCTACTTTGTAACTTCTTTGAATCTCGTATTTAATGGGGCTCCCATACATACAAAATTAAATTTGCTTTTCTCCTGTTAATCTGTCTTATGTCAATTTAATTATTAGGACAGCCAAAGAACCTGAAAGGAAAGAAGGGAAAAGTTTTCCTCCCCTATGAATGGTATGCAAAACCTTGTGTAAATTGGGTGTGTGCATTTTTCTGGGGAGAGATTGAGAATCCTCATTAAAGGAGGCCATGACCCACTAAAGGTTACGAAGCTTTCTGTGTACTGCCACCTACTTTCCCCCAAGGACTAGTGACCTTTGCCCCAATGTTTTCCCCAGAATGAGCCCAAACTAACCTTGTACCAGAAGTGCTCTCTCAGCTGCTGTCTCCACTCAGCACTTAAACTGAGCGTGAACAAAACATAGCTTTCACCATCAACCAAAAAAGCCTGCCCATGAGGTTTCCATGCATTTTTTTAAACAAATCATGGCACGATATAACAGAGGAGAAATGAGGGGCTGAGAGTAGAGTCAGAGAGAAATGGCATCAAATAAAAAATTTATTCCTTCAAAATTTTGAGTTTATCTCTTTAGCCTTCTTGTTAAATAAGAATAATTCAAAGTTTTCTTACTGATTTTATTTTTCCAAACTTATGCTTATTTATCACACCATTTAGAAGGGAAGAATCTTTTGTTCTGGAAGTACTTCAGTTGACATTACTCAATACTAATTTTATAAAGAAACAGACCATGTCTTCCTTGTTTCGGGTACTTGAATAAGAACTATTATAATCAAAGGTCAATTTATTTGGAAAATATCTCCCTCTTGAGGGCATTACTATCTATGCATCAATATATTATAAACTTTAGCACTCTGATACATGCCAGTGGGTGGAAACAGAGGCAAATTGGTGCAAACATCTTGAAGAACAATTTGGCAACATCTATTAACACTTCAAAACCCACGAGTACTAAGACCTATAGACAAGGACAGTCATGGAAGCACTACGTGCAATCACAGAAACTAAGCCACTTAACTGTCCAGCACTAGGTGACCAGTCAAATAAAGTATGATAACACACACAATGAAATAACATGTAACTATTAAAACTTAGAAAATCTATATATACTGACATGGAATTATCTCCAAGACATGCTTGCACGTACATACTTGTACATGCATAAAAATACCTCCAGATGAATGTTTGTAACAGTCATTGACTCTGAGAAAAGAAATGGGTCAGGAGGGGTCAGGGAGAGGCAGACATAGTTTTCACTGTATACCCTTTTACATATAAATAGATTTTTTAACCATCTTTACATATTATCTGTCAGTCAAAAATCCAATAAATTCAATGCTTTGTAAAGTTTTGAAGTAGAACTTATAGACAGAAAGCACATAAAACATAAGTGTAAAGGACAACAAATTTTTACAAAGTTAACATACCCATGTAACAAAAACTCACATCAAGGAAAAAAGCACTACAGGTATATATTTAAAAGAAAAACCCCAGCCATTTTATCTTTTTTTTTTTTTTTTTTTGAGGAAGATTAGCCCTGAGCTAACTGCTGCCAATCCTCCTCTTTTTGCTGAGGAACGGTGGTCCTGAGCTGACATCCTCACCCATCGTCCTCTACTTTATACTGGAATGTCTACCACAGCATGGTGTGCCAAGTGGTGCCATGTCTGCACCTGGGATCCGAACCCGGCGAACCCCGGGTCGCCAAAGCCAAACGTGCGCACTTAACCAATGCGACACCGGGCCGGCCCCGTTTTATCATTTTATATGTAAATATTTCAGTAAGGGTCCTTTGTGAAAGAATTTTAATCAAAAATGGAACTGGAGGGTATGAAATGGGGAATCTCACTCACGTGCCCTCAGGAAAATGACACTTAGGAACTGAGAGACAGATTTCCCATAAATGGCGGGTTTACAGAAGATGGAAACTCATCTTCTGATCGATGAACAAACATCTGCCAAGAATCCCTCCCCATCTTCAAGCGAATGAGCTTACTGCTTGGACTCTGGCTGGACGTCCCCGTCTTTGCACTCCTGGCCCGCAAATACAACCTGCCCCAAAGCCTCGCCAGACTCGCCTGTAGCTCGCTACAGTTAGTGTGTCCCGAATTGCAACCCCTCTGCTATTCCCAAATAAACTCAATTTCTGGTAATTTGAGCTTGCCTCAGTATACCTGTTTATTAGATTGACACTCTGAACAGATAAAAGCATGAACATAATACCGTTATCACACCCAATAAAATTAACAATAATTAAATTTTTAAATATTTAATGCTTAAATATTTTAATACTCAGTTCATGTTCAGTTTTCTTTGCTCATCTCAAAAATATCTATTTACATTTGATTTGTTTGAATCATAATCCCAAAAGGTCCACATATTATATTTGGTTGATTTTTCTCTGAAGTCTTTTTATTCTGTAACAATCCCATCCCTTTTGGTTAATACTATTGCTTTGCTGTTGGACAAAGTGGTCATTTGCAGTCATGCATTGCTTCATGATGGGGATACATTCTAAGAAATGTGTCGTTAGGCAATTTCATCATTGCATAAACATCATAGAGTGTACTTACACAAACCTGGATGGTGTAGCCTACTACACACCTAGGCTACATTGCTCCTACTACAAACCTGCACAACATGTTACTGTACTGAATACTGTAGGCAATTGTAACACAATGCTAAGTATTCATGTATCTAAACATAGAAAAGGTACAGTAAAAATACAGCATAAGAGATTTTAAAAATGGCGCACCTATATAGAGCCCTTCCCATGAATGGAGCTTGCAGGACTGAAAGTTGCTCTGGGTAAGTCATCGAATGAGCGGTGAGGGAATGTGGAGGCTAGGACATCACCGTACACTGCTGTAGGCTTTATCAACACTGTACACAAGCTAAACTAAATTTATAAAAAAATGTTTTTCTTCAAGAATAAATTAACCTCAGCTTACAGTAACTTTTTTACTTTTAAACTTTTTGATATTTTTAAATTTTTTGACTCTTTTGTGCTAATACTTAGCTTAAAACACAGACACATTGTACAGATGTACAAAAATATTTTTTCTTTATATCATTATTCTATGAGATTTTTACTATTTTTAAAGTTGTTGTTTTTTTTTATTTGTAAAGCTTTCTTGTTAAAAACTAAGACACAAACCCTCACATTAGCCTAGACCAACACAGAGTCAGGATCATCAACATCACTGTCTTCCAGCTCCACATCTTGTCCCACTGGAAGGTTTTCATGGGCAATAAAATGCATGAATTCGTCATCTCCTAGGGTAACAATGCCTTCTTCTGGAATACTCCTGAAGGACCTGCCTGAGGCTCTTGAGGAGGTGCCACTCTTTTCAGAAATATGTCCATGGTGATTTGCTTGGTTTGTTTCTTTTTTTCATCTGTTGACACAAAATAACCGATAACCATTCTATAGATAAGAGAGAGAAGGTGAGTTTTACTTGAGCCAGAGTGAGGATTACCATCTGGAAAGGGCTTTCCCAGAAAGGAAGAAAGCATTCTGGAGAAGCATGGTTTCCAGTACAGTCTTACACCTTTTTAGAACAGAGAACATATATTACACATGCTCAGGGCCAGCCCGGTGGTGCAGCAATTAAGTTTGCATGGTCGACTTCAGTGGCCCAGGGTTTGCCACTTCGGACCCCAGGTGTGGACCTATGCACCACTTGTCAAGCCATGCTGTCACAGGCGTCCCACATATAAAGTAGAGGAAGATGGACACAGGTGTTAGCTCAGGGCCAATCTTCCTTAGCCAAAAAATGGAGGATTGGTGGCAGATGTTAGCTCAAGGCTAATCTTCCTCAAAAAAAAAAAAAAAAAAAAGGTACATTACACATGCCCAGGATACATATTCATCAAAATTTCAAAGAGGTATTCAGTTGCAAACCAGCAGGTCAACATGATCCTGATGTCCAGAAAGGGATTAATAGGGCATTGAAAGGGAAGTATGCATTCTTATCTCAATAGACTGCATTCCTTATTTTAATGGTTAAAGCACATGTACAATGTGTGTTCTATAGGCCATAAATCAGGCTTCTTTAGTTCAAGCCAAATCAGTTTTTGAACCCATATACCTCAATATGTTACCAAGCAATGGGCTCATTCTGCTTGCTGCAAGTCTAGCCAAAAGATCAGGAGGCAGGTTGGTGGAATAGAAAGGGTTTATTCATCTTTTCCAGCAAAGAGGGAAGATGGTGGACTAGTGTCCTTAAAGCCCATCTTACAGAACAGAAACCACAGGCCAGTTATACAGGGGCTGGTCTCCAGGTGAGGCAGACATCTGGTCTTCATTCCTGATAATCTTTTGCTTTAGTGGATACACATCAGAGACCAGAGCAATGCCCCATACTCTGAATTAATTTAAAGATAATAAGAACAAAATCTTTAATATGTAAAGATTAGTGTTTACACGAATGGTGCCAACAAATATATGAAAATCTCTTATCACATCATAGATTTGCTTGTAAGCAGACAAAGCACCATGAGCATCCTTCTCTATTAATGAAAACCTTTTGGTGTTGGAGTCCATGTTTTCAAGCTTTTAAAGGAGCTTCTTGAAGTCTGCGAAAGCTTCTACTAAATGCTTCACCGTGAATTCTCTTGGGAGATCTTATTTTTCTTCTCCTGCAGTTTCCTTTTCTCTTGCCTCTTCTTCAGCTATGCGTTCCTGTTCTAAATTCCAACAACTCCTCATTAGACAATTCCCCAGGAACCACTGCTAGGAGTTCCTCAATGTCATCCTCATTCACACGCAGGTTAAAGTTGTTTGCCATCTCAACCACAGCCTTCTTGTGGTTGAGCCTCCTCATCCTTGGCAAATCCTTTAAAGTCATGGACAAACCTTTTGAGTGTCTTCTTCCAGATGCCATTCATACACTCCTGGGTGACATCACTCCAAGCCCAAGCAAGGTTCTTGATGCAGTCATAGATGTTGTAATCCTCCCATGGGTGTCTTCTCAGTGTCTTCCTCAGTTGTAGCAATAGTCTGGGCAAAGGTCATCCTCAGGTAGTAGGCCTTAAAAGCTGCTGTAACTCCTTGATCCATAGGTTGGAACAAAGAGGTGATGTTTGGAGGGAGAAACACTGCTTTGATATTGATGAAGATCGCCAATAAAGGAGGATGTCAGCAGCATTAGCAACAATAAGAAAAATCTTGAAAGTATGTTATTCTCCACACAGTACTTCTCCATTTTGCTGGCATAGCAACTCAGGAGGGCATCTTGGAAGAGGCGCTGGGTCATCCATGTTTTCTAATTGTTCCTGCAGTACACTGGCAGTGTGTGCTTATTGATATGCTTGAGGGCCCTGGGCTTCTCACTGTGCCAGATCACAAAGGGTTTCAATTTGTAGCCTACAACATTGCCCCCAAGAAAGACTGTTATCCTGTCCTTAAAAGTCTTGAAACCTGGCATTGTATTGGCCTCCTTATGAATTAAAGTCCTTTCAGGCCTTCGTTTCCAGAATAGGGAGGTTTCATCCACATCGAATATTTGTTCTGGAAAGTAATTTTACTGCACAATCAGCTTATCTAGAGTTCTTCCGCTGCCTTCACATCAGCACTCACAGACTCACCACTCACCTTCGTATTATGTGATGAATAATGATTCTTGAATTGTTTACACCACCCAGAGCTAGCAGTAAATTCAACATTGTAGTCAAGTCCAGCCTTTCCTTTCAACATCACAAACAAATTTTGCTTTAGCTGTGATTGTCATGGTGCTGAGAGAGATATGCTTCTGTGTCTGGTCCTCAATCCAGGTCATTAGCAGTTTCACCATGTCTGATACAGGCCCTTCTTAAACTTTTGTTAATCATGTTGCCTTCAATGAAGCAGACCCCTTAACAGCTTCTGTCACTTTGTTCTTGTTCTTTATGACCATAGCTAGGGTGGAATGGGACACGCCTGACTGGTGAATGATAACCATCACTGCTTTTCCACCTTCATAGTCCTTAATCACTTTTAATTTCATTTCCAGGTCAATCGCTCAATGTGGCCTCTTACTGGCAACATTAGCAGTGGGTTTTGTACACTTAACGGCCATGATGAACAAGACAAAATGAGATTAAATCAAGCACAAGAGAAAATGATGCAATCAAGAGACGTGGTAAACACGAGATGCATGAGGCTGCTGCTGGCATAACATGACATAGTTTCACAGCAAACTTTTTTTGATAAGTACAAAGAGTACACTCTAAAATAATGATAAAAAGTATAGTATAGGACATACATAAGCCAGTAACATAGTCATTTATTATCAGGTATTATGTACTGTACGTAATTGTCTGTGCTATACTTTTATATGACTGGCAGCACAGTAGGTTTGTTTACATCAGCATCACCACAAACATGTCAGCAATATAGCACCTTACACTTTACCACCTTACAATGCCTACACTGTCACTAGGTGATAGAAATTTTCAGCTCCATTATAACCTTACGGGATTACCCTTGCGTATGCACTCCCTCATTTACCGAAACGTTATACAGTGTGTGACTGTATCTTGTAGAACTTCTCTCGCATTCTGGATATGGCTGATTGATTGAAGCCTCCTGGTGTCATTTAACATGTTCCTTATCCACTGGATTTTTGTAAGCCAGTAGATGGACCTAGAGATTCAATATGCTTTCTTGAGTTGGGAAATAAAAGTGCTCTATGACGCGGTATGTTTGGGAAATGCTCTATCTTTTTCTAAACCAATGCATGGAGATTCACAAATAAAGATGTGAAAAGTCCCAAAGTGAGGAAATGTTGTTTAATTTTGCTTAATCGTGCATTTCCCATGTGTTTTGTTGCTCCTCTACTACCTATTATCACGTGGCACTAGAGTCGTTTCACAGACTCTGATAAACACTAGAGTAGGAGATTTGAATGGTCTTCTCAGAATGCTAGGATTTTGTTTGGTGCAAAACACACTGCAGATGCTCATAAAAGTTTGCCGATAAATTGATTCAGCAGGTATTCTTGTGTGTCTTCTACTTACATAGTACTATTCTTGGAAACAATTCCTGTTTTCAAGAAATAAGATTGAGTTGATGAATTAGCATGTGTCCAGGAAGAAAACACCCATGATCATTTAATGCATAAGGCAGTAAAAAATTAATTGTGTATGTTGCAGTGTCGTGGAGTGGAGTGGCCTGCTGGAATTCAGTAGGTTACCTCCAATGGCCAGGTCCGCTTTGGAGTTTAGCATAAGATTTGGCAGCAGGTCAGAGCTGAAGAAGACCCGAGAAATCATTCAGTCTGATCTCTTCATTTAAAGAGGACATGAAGCCCAGGAAGAGTAAAGGACTTTCACAGTTGACAAAGGATAGTTTAGGACCGAAACTCAGATGTTCCTGCTGCTAACCTTAGTGAGACCTTGGTTAGGTTCCATTCAAGATTATTTCTTTGTAGGTAAACTGTTTTGTTTTATTTTCCTTCTGGAAGCTTTTAGGATTTTCTCTTTATCCTTTGGAGTTCTGAAATTTCTTCAGGATGTTTCTAAGTGAACCCAGGTACCTGAGGATTACTGTACAAATTCATGTTTACATTACATTTAGACCTTGTTCCCCAAACAGACGTAGATGAAAGAAGTTAATCTTCTGTTTTCTTGTTTAACCTGAGGGGTGACTCAAGGGTCACAAGGATTTACGAGCTTGTTTTCAGAAGAAAAAGGTCTTCAAGGAAGTTATGATCACTGGATAACCAGCCCCCAGCAGTCATTGATGCCCAGAAGTCAGATTGCCTTAAGGGCTTATCTTGAGTGAAAGCAACACAATTCCCCTTCATTTCTCTGAAACCCCTCCTGCCACACCCCCTTAGCTTTGTAAAACCCCCTGCTTTCTTCTTTCGTTAAGGCATATTTGAGAGAACCTGTCTTCCTACCTTCTTGTTTTGGCCAACTTGAATAAACCTTTCTCCATCTCCAAGCACCTGATGTCTCAGTGATTGACTTATTGTGCACCAGGCACATGAACTTGACATTAAGAGGTTCAGTATCATAAATATGAGCTTTCCCCTTCATCCTGCCGGGCTTACAGTCAGCTTTTTTTACTATGAACATCCAAGTTTCCTTAGGCTGAGGAAAACTTTCTTGCGTTCCTTGCATTTCTGTTTCTGGATCAGTTGTTTCAATTTGCTCATGCCAATAGTTTTTCTTTGATGTTGCTTGTTTTATTCATTGTGGGTGATCCTTGATTGCTCCTTCTATGTTTATGGATGAAAGGTAATGTTAGTTATCTGGCTTGGGATTCTTTTGCAGTTATGTAGGTTTGTTTACCCAACAATGCACACAGAGATAAATTTGACCTCGAGGTAGTCCCCAGTCCAGTGAGTGAGTAAAACAATTAAACAGAAAATTCTGTCAAAGTGTCAGAGCTCCTGCAGTGCAGCAGCTTCAGCAAAAAGAAAAGGTGGTGGTATTAACATGTGTCCCAGGGAATTCCAAGTGAGGACCCCCCCCCCCCCACCGACATCAGCAGCTGCCTCTGGCTCCTCGAGGGTTGGGCTGGAAAGGGAGGGGCTGGGAGAGAAAAGGAAAGGGCAGAAAAGGTCTGACTTAAGAACTACAGTTTGGGGGAGTGGCTCTCTGGACAAAAAGAAAGTTCAAGGCTTATTTCTCTCTCAGAATACATTTCTGAATTTCTCAAAGATTTAGCACCGAAAATCTTTAGCTGCAACACCTGTGACATGGGCAATGCCTTTCTCAGACTTTCCACTTACTACCCATAGCCCCTGAGTATTTGGATGCTCCGTCCCACACCAATTCTTTTTGTTTGGGGTCCCAGCTCTTTTCCAAGTAGCCCTCTTAGGTGGATAGAAACTTAACCCAGGCCTGGTCCTTCCCCATGGACCCCTCCTGGCCCAGGAGAAACACTTGTTCACCCTTGCATCTGCGAAAATGCACCTCTCATTGCTCTGCTGTAGGTAAACTGCTCCAGCCACTGTTTTTGGCCTTAATTCCTCAAGGATGAGTCAAACGCCCAGGAGTCTTCAACGTCTCATATGTCTTGGAAGAAGATAGTAAACTAAGGCTTACAAAACTGGAACCTGAGCACCTCCTTTGCAAGCTCTGCAGAGATTGTAAACACCTCACTTTGGAAAGTGGGAATATTTTGCACCTTCAGTTTTGTTTTCAGTTTTAGGACCTCAGACGGAAAAGGAGAGAAAAAGTGCCATTGTAAAAGCTTGTTTCATGTCTCAATGAAAAGTATAGGAGTGATGAAATGAAGAATCTTCCATGCTGTTTCTAGAAAGCAGTGGGCCAGCTCCCATGATTGACTTTATTAGAACAAAGATGTGTGCCAGGTAACCTCTATTAAGCCAGTTTGTGGATCTCAGGCAGATAAAAAAATCCTTGATTCTTCTAATAAGCTGAATGGAGTCAACTGAATGCGCAGCACTGTGAGAAAAGATTACCTGGCAGAAAGAAGTTTAGAAACATTTTTACACTAAGGCATTTACAGAGCATGAGCACTGAAGTCAGATAGACCTGGGTTAATTCCAATTTGGAAATTATTAGCTCTATGACCATAGGTAGACTGTTTATCACTCTAAACCCTTGGCTTCCTGATTTGTAAAAGGGAAATAATAGCTAACTTGAAGGATGGCCATAGGGATTAAATGAAATATAATACGTAAAGATTCTATAACAGAAGGCCCTCAACGAGCAGCAGCCACCATCACCATCCCTCCTCAGCCTAGAATCCCTTGATCCTTCTTTGCCCCATTAATTCCCTTCTTCCGTAAAGATGGCTCAGAGTCAGCCACCTCCTCCAGAAGGCTTTCCTGGATGCCTTTTCCCACTCATTATGGTACAGGTCCAAAGCATCTTGTGATATGTTTATTGTGGCACTAACTACACTTACCTAAGTTGTAAAGTTGCCTCCCCCATTAGAACTGTGGGCTCCTTGAGTGAAGAGAGCACATCTAAGTCACTCATAAGCTCTCAGGTCAGGGCAGAACAGAAATCAATGACCACATATTTGTGCCATGTGTGGGAGCTGTGTAATTCACACTTCCCACAGCAGAGTGATAGGGAAAGAGCAGTTGTACGTTAATGGTTCTCTGCTTTGGGAGAAAACATTCAATCAATCGTAATTGAGATAGCACATCCCTGATTCTCAGTCTAGTTCTTTGAATCATAGAACTCTAGGGCAGGAAAAAGCTTTAGAAAGTACCTCATCATGGGGGCATATGTTACTCCCAAGGACCATATGTGTCTTAAAAAAAATATATCCAGGGGCCGGTGGTGTAGTGGTTAAGCTCCCACGCTCCACTTGGCAGCCCGGGATTTTCAGGTTCAGATCTCAGGCATGGACCAAGCACCATTCATCAAGCCACACTGTGGTAATATCCCACATAAAGTAGAGGAAGATTGGCACAGATGTTAGCTCCGCGACAATCTTCCTCAAGCGAAAATAGGAAGATCGGAAACAGATGTTAGCTCAGGGTCAATTTTCCTCACACACACACAAATGGATGGATAAACCACAATTTTCCTTTTAAATGGCTCCCTACAGAGGAAAGAAGGAAAAAGAATGGAAGAGACTAATACAGGAGCTGGATTTCTTTACATATACTTTTTTTTGGACTTTGGAACCTTGTAAATATTTTACAGAATTACAAAATACAAAAGGATTTTAAACAAACTTTAAAAATCAAAAGTAAAATGAAACAAATGAACCTGTGTATGAAGTTTGTGCCATAATCACAGAGAGATGACTCATTTTTGGTGACTTTAAAACATGGGACCTTGTTCATTCCTAGTGGAATATATCATAAGGACAAAAGGAACTGCAAAAAAATCTTAAACTGAAAAGTAAGGATATTATAGGTAGTAACCTTGGTAATACTTCTTTGAGACTATCATGTGTGTATTGTGACATAAAGCAAATGAGTACTTGCATTGGTGTCATTGAAATTATCAGCCTGGAAAAAAGAAATCCAGCAATAAAACAGATGAGGTAAAAACCCAGTCATGCTGAATTCGAATTGGAAACATCAGTATAAACTCATTAAGTATTTTCTCTTGAAAAACAAAAATGTATTTACTTGTTCTGTCTACTGAAAAGGCCAAGAAACAACGACTAACCTGGTAGCAAAGTGCACCTCTAGCACCTAGAACATGATCCAGAGCTCTTTGGAGAAACGGACGATTCCAGATCTGGGGAAGGAAATTTGGAAGAACCTGGAACATCTTAGCATACCAGCAATCAAGGAAGCAATAAACCACTAATGAGGTCATGTCAAAAGCATTCAGGAGTCAAGTTGAAGAGGTTCCCACTGGCCAAAGATGGGACCATTTGAGTATCAATAAAAGTAATTACAATAGATTAGAACATACCAGACATTTTTACCCTATGGGTTCAGTATAATACTAAAACAAAACAAAACCAGAAAACAAACAAAACTCTTCGTTGATCACCTTTTTAGAGGATATCTGCTTGGGAATTAACTTGAACAATTAGTACATAAAGGAAAAGAAGCAAGCACTTATCCAATCTTTCTTATAGGAACTGTACCTAAGGGTTGATGAGGGGAAGTACCTCTTTTAGGGGCATTCCAGCTAATATTGGAAAAGAATGATAGAATTAGAGTATCACCACTTGGCAATCCATAGGGAAATGATGAATCTAGGTCGTGGTCATCAGTGGTGCTAATGTGACAAAAGAGGCAAATAAACATTACATACCTCGTAACAGATGTGCACAGTGACACCTATAAATACCCTAGCCAAAAAAATCAAACTTGAATCTTGTATTTGAGCAAGTTTTTATTTCTAACTAGCAATTCACAGGAACCCCAGTGCATGGAGAAATATGTTAAATGACATCACTGGGGCTGGTGGGTGGGGAATCATGAAAATCCAGATTGTGGGAAATGCTACAGGACAAATGACCCAGTTTGATCAACAAATGAATTGCAGAGGGGAGAGAACCTCTAGATTAAAGGAGGCTTAAGAGACACCATTTAATTGCTACACATGGAACTTATTACAATCCTGATTTGCACAGTTAAAAAGTTATGAGAGGAGTGATGTCAGCATCATGGCAGAGTGAGGTCTTGCAGAAATCTTCCCCCTCCAATATACAGTGAAAAAAAATTCATACTCCAATAGAGGACATCCAAACTCAACACAAAAAAACATTGGAGAGATCTGCACAGCCATATGACAGAGGGCAGAGAGGCTTGAGCCCCCCCTCAGAGGAGGTAGAACCAGGTAAGAGAAATCTTCACTTCCTCCCCTAAAGACTGCAATTGGGACAGTGAGAGGCCTCCAAGAGGGAAGGAACAGGGGAGAGGACAGTTGTTCCTGGGAACTTCAAGGACTCTCTAGGGCCCTTGCAGCCTAGAGGGAAGCCCTCTACCAGGGTGAAAACTTTCATGGGGGTGGGGGGTTGGGAAGGGGTGACCTCATCAAGCCAACACCCCAGGAGAGCAGAGGGAGAAAACTCTGGGAGCATGCAGGAGAAACTACCCCTCCCCCAACCCACTCCCCTGAGTGAGCTCCAGGCCCTGGGATTTCTGCTGAAGGCAGAGGGCTCAGAATATGGGGCTCTTGACCCACACCCAGTGGCAATAGGTAGTAACTGCGACCTAATAATGCCAGGATGGGAAAAAGCAGAGCCTCTAGCAACATCAAACACTATATTAGATGTCCAGACCAGAAAGAAAATGACAAGTACCCAGAAATCAGTTCTGAGGACACAGAAATATGTAATCTAAGTGACAAAGAATTCAAAACAGCTATCAACAAAAAACTCAACGAGGTAAAAGAGAATGTAGAGAAACCATTCAACAAGTTCAGGAGCTCCTTCACAAAAGTGATTGAAACTATAAAGAAGAATCAACCAGAAATATTAGAGATGAAAGACACAATGGAAGAAATAAAACAAAATATGGATTTCCTGAATGCTGGAGCAGACACCATAGAGGAGCATATCAGCATAATTGAAGATAGACGTATTGAAATGCTCCAGATAGAGGAGGAGAGAGAACTAAGACTAAAAAGAAATGAAGAAAGTCTCCAAGAAATATCTGACTCAATTAGGAAATGCAACATAAGAATTATAGGTATCCAAGAAGGAGAAGAGAAGGAGAATGGAGTAGAAAGCTTGTTCAAAAAAATAATAGCAGAGAACTTCCCAAACCTAGGGAAGGAAATCAATGTAGAAGAGGCTGCCAGATCTCCTAAATATGTCAATGTAAGAAGACCTACTCCAATGCATATAGTAGTGAAATTGGCAAAACTGAATGACAAAGAAAGAATACTAAGGGCAGCAAGGCAGAAGAAAATAACCTACAAAGGAACCCCCATCAGGCTTTCAGGGGATTTCTCTGCAGAAACATTACAGGCTAGGAGAAGCTGGAATAACATTTTCAAATCATTGAAGGACAAAAACTTTCAGCCATGAATACTCTATCCAGTGAAAATATCCTTCAGATACAATGGATAAATGAAACCTTCTGAGACAAACATAAGCTAAGGGAGTTCGTAGCCATGAGACCTTCCCTACGAGAAATCCTCAAGAAGGCCCTCATACCAGAAGAAAAAGGGGGCGAGTGGTGAGAAAAGGGTTACAAAGCACAGAGTAAGGAGTTAAATAGGTAGACAGAATCAGAGCAGGATAGCAAATACTCAAATATAGCATTAAAGACAAAGGGAAGGAAAACACCAAAAACAAAGATAATCTTATCATTTTCACTGCAAACTCAACACAAGATGGAATAAGATGTGAGACAAACAACCTAGGAGGGGAAGAGGAAAGAGACTGAATCAGTTTAGTCTAAGGAAATTAGAGGCCATCGGGAAAGGGACTATCTTGTCCACAGATCTTGAATACAAACCTCAGGGTGACCACTAAACAAAAAAGCAGAACAGAGACACAATAAATAAGGAGAAAACAGAGAGATCCAAGATGGCGCTGTGAGTAGTCCTCTTTGTCTCTCCCCCTTCGAGTCTACAATTATTTGGACACTTATCGCTTGACAAAGGATATCCAGACAGCATCTCAGGACGTCTGAGATACCCACGCGACTATACATCGGAAGGCGGACGGACTTTCCTCCGGGAGGTTGTGGAAATAGGTGAAAACTCCCCGACCCCGACGAGCAGCCTAGTACCCGCAAGCGGCTTTCTTCCAACGGACGCCCCCAGAGGATCTACACACATCTAGGGCAGGAGCGAGCACACAGCAGAGGAGCGACGGTGGAAACAGGTGACCAGAACCCTACCTAAACCCCCTTGCAATTACTCCTAAACGCAGAGGGAAACTTTGGAGTTGCACACCTGAGCCCACGGGGAGAGTCTCTCCCCGCCATTGGCGGGGAGACCCCACCTGGTGTTCGCGGCGCCCGGGAGGTCCCAGAGAGAGTCGTTGAGGGTACGGAGGTCTCCCAGCTGCTGTTGCCCACCCTGTGGGAGTAGGGATTGCCGGAGATCTCGGAGAGGACCGGGGCTGGGGGAACTTTCAAAGGCCGGCTCTGCGACCCAGACGGGAAGCGCTGGAGTTCCGCCCGGGCAGCAGACAAAACTCTCTGTCTGCCATTAGCAGAGGGGCCACGCCGAGCATTCACGGCTCCGGGAGAGGCCCGGAGAGAATCCCAGAGGGCGGGGCGACCCCCAGCTGCCGTTGCCCGCCCCGTGGGACTAGGGATAGCCGGAGATCTCGGAGAGGACTGGGGCTGGGGGAAGTTCCAGAGACCCAGCTTCGTAGCCTAGGGGAAACCCTACAGGCTCACAGCAGCCTTAGGGAAAGCCTCTGCACAGCACCAGTAGAAGGCACCCAGCCGCCAGCCACAAGGCTGGAAGACCCCAGGGCAAAAGCAGCATAGCTAGGTGAACTAACCACAGACTGAAGAAGATGCCAATAGCTCTCCTGCGACCCATAGAGGACAAGTGAGATTTTGTGGGTGCCGACAGCAACGGAGCGACAAATATAAGTGATCCCACCCCTGGCCTCTGGAAAAGCCCATAACACCATTGCAGACCCCAAGGAGAGAGCACATCTAGGTGGGCTGCAACAGTAGGCACCTGCAGCCTGAAGCCCCCCTGTGACGGCCCCCACGGCAGAGGAGGGAATCCAAAGGGCCACTGTGGCTACGAGGAGGGGCCCAGGCCCAGTTAGCAACTGCGGACAGGGTTCCTGGTTGGTGCAGTATAAACAGCTGCTCCCCCACCGCAGCAGCTGAAACAAGTGAAAGGAGCAACTAAACTCTATCTCCATGCGGAGGCACAAATCAACAACATCAAGCAATATGAAAAAATACATTAAATCTCCAGAACAGAAAGAAAGTAACAAATACACAGAAAACAATCCCAAAGAAAATGAGATATATAACCTAAATGATGATGACTTCAAAACAGCCATCATTAAAATTCTCAATGAGTTAAGAGAGAGTTCTGACCGACAACTCAACGAGTTCAGAAGCTATGTCACAAAAGAGTTTGATACGATAAAGAAGAACCAAACAGAAATATTGGAAATGAAGAACACAATAGAGGAGATTAAGAAAAATCTAGATGCTCTGAACAGTAGGGCCGATAATATGGAGGAAAGAATTAGCAATTTGGAAGATGGCAATATAGAATTGCTGCAGGCAGAGGAGGAGAGAGAAGCAAGACTAAAAAGAAATGAAGAAACTCTCCGAGAATTATCAGACACAATTAGGAGATGCAACGTAAGGATTATAGGTATACCAGAGGGAGAAGAGAAGGAGAAAGGGGCAGAAAGCCTATTCAAAGAAATAATGGCTGAGAACTTCCCAAATCTGGTGAGGGAGATGGATCTTCAGGTGACAGAAGCCAATAGATCTCCAAACTTTATCAATGCAAGAAGACCAACTCCACGCCATATAGTAGTGAAGCTAGCAAAAGTCAACGACAAGGAGAAAATACTAAGGACAGCCAGGCAAAAGAAACTAACCTACAAAGGAACCCCCATCAGGCTATCAGCAGATTTCTCAGCAGAAACTTTACAGGCGAGAAGAGAGTGGAATGATATATTCAAAAATCTGAAGGACAAAAATCTACAGCCGAGAATTCTCTACCCAGCGAAAATATCCTTCAAATACAATGGAGAAATAAAAACTTTCGCAGATAGACAAAAATTAAGGGAGTTCATTGCCACAAAACCTCCTCTTCAGGAAATCCTCAGGAAAACCCTCATTCCTGAAAAATCCAAAAAAGGAAAGGGGCTACAAAACCAAGAGCAGAGGAGATAAGTAGAAGGACAACAACAGAGAGTAGCAGCTCTACATCAGAACAGATTAAACCATGGCACGAGAAACAAAGGAAACTGAAGAAAACCGGAAAACAAGACACAAAATGGTAGTGGTAGGCCCCCACATCTCAATAATCACTCTAAATGTAAATGGATTGAACTCCCCAATCAAAAGACACAGAGTGGCAGGATGGATCAAAGAACAAGATCCAACAATACGCTGCCTCCAGGAAACACACCTCAGCCCCAAAGACAAACACAGACTCAGAGTGAAGGGATGGAGAACAATACTCCAAGCTAATAATGAACAAAAGAAAGCAGGTGTCGCTATACTAATATCAGACAAGGTAGATTTCAAAGCAAAACAGATAAAGAAAGATAAAGAGGGACAGTATATAATGATAAAAGGGACTCTCCACCAAGAAGACATAACACTTATAAATATATACGCACCCAACACAGGAGCACCAAAATTTGTAAAGCAACTCTTGATAGAACTAAAAGAAGACATCAACAACAATACAATAATAGTAGGGGACCTCAACACACCATTAACACCAATGGACAGAACATCCAGACAGAAAATCAACAAGGAAATAATAGAATTAAATGAAAAATTAGACCAGATGGACTTAATAGATATATATAGAAGACTTCATCCAAAAGCAGCAGGTTACACATTCTTCTCAAGTGCACATGGAACATTCTCAAGGATTGACCATATTTTGGGAACCAAAGCAAACATCAATAAATACAAGAGAGTTGAAATAATATCAAGCATCTTTTCTGATCATAATGCGATTAAACTAGAAATCAACTACAAGAAAAAAGCAGAGAAAGGTGCAAAAATGTGGAGACTAAACAACACGCTTCTCAACAAACAATGGATCATTGAAGAAATTAAAGAAGAAATCAAATTTTATCTGGAGACTAATGAAAATGAGAACATGACATACCAAATCATTTGGGATGCAGCAAAAGCAGTCCTAAGAGGGAAATTCATCGCAATATAGGCTCACCTCACTAAACAAGAAAAAGCTCACATAAGCAACCTCAAACGACACCTAACAGAACTAGAAAAAGAAGAACAAACAAAGCCCAGAGTCAGTAGAAGGAGGGAAATAATAAAAATAAGAGCAGAAATAAACGATATTGAAACAAAAAAGACAATAGAAAGGATCAATGAAACAAAGAGTTGGTTCTTCGAAAGAATTAACAAAATTGACAAACCCCTAGCCAGACTCACCAAGAAAAAAAGAGAGAAATCGCAAATTAATAAAATTAGGAATGACAGAGGAGAAATCACAACAGATACCAATGAAATACAAGAGATCATAAGAGAATACTATGAAAAACTATATGCCAACAAATTGAACAACCTGGAAGAAATGGACAAATTCCTAGACTCCTACAATCTCCCCAAACTGAATCAGGAAGAAATGGAGAATCTGAATAGGCCAATCACAAGTAAGGAAATAGAAACGGTAATCAAAAACCTCCCCAAAAATAAGAGTCCAGGACCAGACGGCTTCTCTGGAGAATTCTACCAAACATTCAAAGAAGACTTAATACCTATTCTCCTCAAACTGTTCCAGAAAATTGAGAAAGATGGAGAACTCCCTAACACATTCTATGAAGCCAACATCACCCTGATCCCCAAACCTGACAAGGACAACACAAAGAAGGAGAACTACAGGCCGATATCACTGATGAACATAGATGCAAAAATCCTCAACAAAATTTTGGCAAACCGATTACAGCAATACATCAAAAAGATTATACACCATGATCAAGTGGGATTTATACCAGGGACACAGGGATGGTTCAACATCCGCAAGTCAATCAACGTGATACACTACATCAACAAAATGAAAACCAAAAACCACATGATCATCTCAATAGATGCAGAGAAAGCATTCGACAAGATCCAACACCCATTTATGATAAAAAACCCTCAGTAAAATGGGTATAGAAGGAAAGTACCTCAACATAATAAAGGCCATATATGATAGACCCACAGCCAACATCATACTCAATGGACAAAAACTGAAAGCCATCCCTCTGAGGACAGGAACAAGACAAGGGTGCCCACTTTCACCACTCCTATTCAACATAGTACTGGAGGTGCTGGCCAGAGCAATTCGGCAGGAAAAAGAAATAAAAGGAATCTAAATAGGTAACGAAGAAGTAAAACTCTCGTTGTTTGCAGACGACATGATCTTATATATAGAAAACCCCAAAGAATCCACAGAAAAACTATTAGAAATAATCAACAACTACAGCAAAGTAGCAGGGTATAAAATTAACGTGCATAAATCAGCAGCATTTCTATACACTAACAATGAACTAACAGAAAAAGAACTCAAGAACTCAATCCCATTCACAATCACAACGAAAAGAATAAAATACCTTGGGATAAACTTAACCAAGGAAGTGAAGGATCTATACAATGAAAACTACAAGACTTTCTTGAAAGAAATTGACGATGACATAAAGAGATGGAAAGACATTCCTTGCACATGGATTGGAAGAATAAACATAGTTAAAATGTCCATACTACCTAAAGCAATATACAGATTCAATGCTATCCCATTCAGAATCCCAAGAACATTCTTCACAGATATTGAACAAACAATACTAAAATTCATATGGGGCAACAAAAGACCGCGAATTGCTAAAGCAATCCTGAGCAAGAAAAACAAAGCCGGCAGAATCACAATCCCCGATTTCAAAACATACTACAAAGCTACAGTGATCAAAACAGCATGGTACTGGTACAAAAACAGGTCCACAGATCAATGGAACAGAATTGAAAGCCCAGAGATAAAACCACACATCTATGGACAGCTAATCTTCGACAAAGGAGCAGAGGGCCTACAATGGAGAAAAGAAAGTCTCTTCAACAAATGGTGCTGGGAAAACTGGACAGCCACATGCAAAAGATTGAAAATTGACCAGTCTTTTTCACCACACACCAAAATAAACTCAAAATGGATCAAAGACCTAAAGATTAGGCCTGAGACAATAAGTCTTTTGGAAGAGAATATAGGCAGTACACTCTTTGACATCAGTTTCAAAAGAATCTTTTCGGACACTGTAACTCCTCAGTTGAGGGAAACAATAGAAAGAATAAACAAATGGGACTTCATCAGACTAAAGAGCTTCCTCAAGGCAAGGGAAAACAGGATTGAAACAAAAAAACAGCTCACTAATTGGGAAAAAATATTCACAAGCCACTTATCCGACAAAGGGTTAATCTCCATAATATACAAAGAACTCACACTGCTTAACGACAAAAAAACAAACAACCCGATCAAAAAATGGGCAGAGGACATGAACAGACATTTCTCAAAAGAAGATATGAATATGGCCAATAGACACATGAAAAGATGTTCATCATCGCTAATCATCAGGGAAATGCAAATCAAAACTACACTAAGATATCACCTAACACCCGTTAGATTGGCAAAAACATCCAAAACCAAGAGTGACAAATGTTGGAGAGGTTGTGGAGAAAAAGGAACCCTCATACACTGTTGGTGGGAATGCAAACTGGTACAGCCACTATGGAAAACAGTATGGAGATTTCTCAAAAAGTTAAAAATAGAAATACCCTATGACCCAGCCATCCCATTACTGGGTATCTATCCTAAGAACCTGATATCAGAAATCTCAAGAGTCCGTTGCACCCCTATGTTCATCGCAGCATTATTTACAATAGCCAAGACGTGGAACCAGCCTACATGCCCAGAAACTGATGATTGGATAAAGAAGATGTGGTATATATACACAATGGAATACTACTCAGCCATAAAAAAAGACAAAATGGCCCATTCACAACAACGTGGATGGAGCTCGAGGGTATTATGTTAAGCGAAATAAGCCAGTCAGAGAACGACGAACTCTATATGACTCCACTCATAGGTGGAAATTAGTATATTGATAAGGAGATCTGATCGGTGGTTACCAGGGAAAAGGGGGGGGTGGGGGGAGAGCACAGAGGGGGAAGTGGTGTACCCACAACATGACTAACAAAAATGTACAACTAAAATCTCACAAGGTTGTAATCTATCATAACATTAATAAAAAATAAATAAATAAATAAATAAATAAATAAGGAGAAAACAAAGAAACATAACATAAAAGACTACATAACTCGATTGGTAGACCAAAATGCACAGGATGAGAAACAAAGGAAATGCAGGAGAACCAGAAAACGAGTGATAAAATGGCAGCATTAAGCCCTCATATATCAATAAACACCCTAAACATAAATGGATTGAATTCTCCAGTAAAAAGACACAGAGTGGTGAGATGGATTAAAGAACAAGACCCAACAGTATGCTGCCTCCAGGAAACACATCTCAGCTCCATTGACAAACACAGGCTCAGAGTGAAGGGGTGGAAGACAGTACTCCAAGCAATTGGCACACAAAACAAAGCAGGTGTTGCAATACTTACATCAGACAAAGTAGACTTCAGGATAAGACAGGCAAAGAGAGACAAAGAGGGGCAGTATATAATGATCAAAGGGACACTCCACCAAGAAGAAGTAACACTTAGAAATATCCATGCACCCAACATAGGAGCACCAAAGTACATACAGGAACTATTAATAAATCTAAAAGAAGACAATAATAACACAATAATAGTAGGGGACCTCAACACTCCATTGACTTCAATAGATAGATCATCTAGACAGAAAATCAACAAGGAGACAGTGGAATTAAATGAAAAGCTAGACCAGATGGACTTAATAGACATAGCTAGAACACTGAATTCCAAAACAGCAGAATACACATTCTTCTCAAGTGCACATGGAACATTGTCAACGATAGACCATATGTTGGGAAACAAGGCAAGCCTCAATAAATTTAAGAAGATTGAAATAATAACAAGCATCTTTTCCTATCACAATGCTATAAAGCTAGAAATTAATTACAAGAAAAGAGCTGAGAAAAGGACAAAGATGTGGAGGCTAAACAACATGCTATTGAATGAGCAATAGATCACTGAAGAAATTAAAGGAGAAATAAAAAAATATCTGGAGACAAATGAAAATGAAAACATACCATACAAACTCATATGGGATACAGCAAAAGCCATATTAAGAGGAAAATTCATCACAATACAGGCTCACCTTAACAAACAAGAAAAAAGCCAAATAAGCAATCTTAAACTACAACTTATTGAATTAGAAAAAGAAAAACAAAGCCTAAAGTCAGTAGAAGGAGAGAAATAATAAAAATCAGAGCAGAAATTAATGCTATTGAAACTAAAAAGATAGTAGAAAGGATCAATGAAACAAAGAGCTGGTTCTTTGAGAAGATAAATAAAATCGAAAAATTCCTAGCCAGACTTACATAGAAAAAAAGAGAGAAAGCTCAAATAAATAAAATTAGAAATGAAAGAAGAGAAATAACAACAGATACCACAGAAATACAATGAATTATAAGAGAATACTACAAAAAACTATATGCCAACAAAATGGACAATCTCGAGGAGATGGATACATTCTTAGACTCTTGCAATCTCCCAAAGTTGAATCAAGAAGAAATAGAGAATCTGAATAGACCAATCACAAGGAAAGAGATTGAAACAGTAATCAAAAGCATCCCAAAGAATAAAAGCCCAGGACCAGATGGCTTCCCTGGGGAATTCTACCAAACTTTCAGAGAGGATTTAATACCTATCCTTCTCAAGCTATTCGAAGAAATTAGGGAAGATGGAAAGCTTCCTAACACATTCTACAAGGCCAACATCACTCTGATACCAAAGCCTAACGACAACACAAAAAAGGAAAACTACAGGCCAATATTGCTGATGAACACATAGAGGCAAAAATCCTCAACAAAATATTGGCAACCCAAATACAGCAATATATCAAAAAGATCGTACATCATGATCAAGTGGGATTTATTCCAGGGATGGGTCAACATCCACAAATCAATCAACGTGATACACCACATTAACAAAATGAGGAATAAAAACCCCCTCATCTCAATAGATGCAGAAAAAGCATTTGACAAGATCCAACAGCCATTTATGATAACAAATCTTAACAAAATGGGGATAGAAGGAAATTACCTTAACTTAATAAAGGCCATATATGAGAAACCCACAGCCAACATCATACTCAACGGGGAAAACTGAATGCCATCCCCCACTATTGCCACTCTTATTCAACATAGTACTGGAGGTTTTGGCCAGAGCAATTAGGCAAGAGAAAGGAATACAAGGAATGCAAATAGGGAGTGAAGAAGTGAAACTCTCACTGTTTGCAGACAACATGATCTTATATATAGAAAACCCTAAAGAATCCATCAGAAAACTATTAGAAATAATTAACAAGTACAGTAAAGTTGCAGGGTACAAAATCAACTTACAAAAATCAGTTGCATTTCTGTACTCTAATCATGAACTTACAGAAAGAGAACTCAAGAATACAATTCCATTTATGATCACAACTAAAAGAATAAAGTACCTAGGAGTAAATTTAACTAAGGAGGTGAAGGACTTATACAATGAAAACTATAAGACATCATTGAAAGATATAGACAGCGACATAAAGAGATGGAAAGAGATTCCATGCATATGGACTGAAAGAATAAACATAGTTAAAATGTCCATACTACCCAAAGCAATCTACAGATTTGATGCCATCCCAATCAGAATTCCAATGACATTCTTCACAGAAATAGAGCAAAGAATCCTGAAATTCATATGGGGCAACCAAAGACCCCAAATTGCTAAAGCAATCCTGAGAAAAAAGAACAAAGCTGGAGGCATCACAATCTCTGACTTCAAAATGTACTACAAAGCCATTCTGATCAGAACAGCCTGGTACTGGTACAAAAACAGACACACAGATCAATGGAACAGAATTGAAAGCCCAGAATAAAACCACACATATACGGACAGCTAATCTTCAACAAAGGGGCCAAGAACATACAATGGAGAAAAGACAGTCTCTTCAATAAATGGTGTCGGGAAAACTGGACAGCCACATGCAAAAGAATGAAAGTAGACCATTATCTCAGGCCATATACAAAAATAAACTCAAAATGGATCAAAGACTTGACGATAAGTCCTGAAACCATAAAACTCCTGGAAGATAATATAGATAGTACACTCTTTGACATCGAACTTAAATCTTTTCAAATATTATGTCTTCTCAGACAAGGGAAACAAAAGAAAAAGAAAACAAGTGGGAGTTCATCAGACTAATGAACTTCTGCAGGGCAAAGAAATAAGATCAAAACCAAAAGACAGCCCACCAACTGGGAGACAATATTTGTAAATCATATAACTGATAAGGGGTTAATCTCCATAATATATAAGGAACTCACACAATTGAACAACAAAAAACAAACAGCCCTATCAAGAAATGGGCAGAGGATATGAACAGACATTTTTCCAAAGAAGATATACAGATGGCTAAAAAACACATGAAAAGATGTTCAACATCACTAATCATCAGGGAAATGCAAATCAAAACTACACTAAGATACCACCTTCCGCCAGTTAAAATGGCTATAATGACTAAGACTAAAAATAACAAATATTGGAGAGGGTGTGGAGAGAAGGGAACCCTCACACACTGCTGGTGGGAATGCAAACTGGTGCAGCCACTACGGAAAACAGCATGGAGATTCCTCATGAAACTAAAAATAGAACTACCACATGACCCAGCTATCCCACTACTGGGTATCTACCCAAACAACTTGAAATCAACAATCCAAAGTAACATATGTTCCCTATGTTCATTGCAGCACTATTCACAATAGCTAAGACAAAGAAACAACCCAAGTGCCCATTGACCGATGATTGGATAAAGAAGATGCAGTATATATATACATAATGGAATACTACTCAGCCAGGGAAAAAAAAGACAAATTCATCCCACTTGCAACAACATGGATGGACCTGGAGGGAATTATGCTAAGGGAAATAAGCCAGACTGAGAAAGACAAACACCAGATGATTTCACTCATATATGGAATATAAACAAACACATGGACAAAGAAAACAGCTCAGTGGTTACCAGGGGAAGGGGGCTAAGGGGTGAGCACAGGGGTGAAGGGGAGCACTTATGTGGTGACAGTCAAGAAATAATGGACAATTGAAATGTCACAGTGATGTAAACTATTATGAACTGAAATTTTTAAAAAAGTTACGAGATATTTGAGAAAATTTGAATACTGATTAGACTGAATAATATTGTTAATTTCTTATAGGTGTAATAAAGGTATGGTAGTTAAATTTAAAGAGTGCTTTCTTTTAGAAACTAAAATATAGAGAAACAGAAGTTTATGGATGAAATGGTATGTCAGGAATTTGCTTTAAAATAGCCTGGCACGAGCCAGCCCTGAAGGCCTAGTGGTTAAAGTTTGTTGCACTCACTGCCTTAGCAGCCCAGGTTGACTTCTGGGTCCCGGAACCACACCACCCATCTATCAGTTGCCAAGCTGTCATGGCAGCTCACATAGAACTAGAACAACTTACAACTAGGATATATTTCTGTGTAGTGGGGCTTTGGGGAGGAAAAAATATAATAATAAAATAACCTGGGGATGTGGGGAATAGATAAGAATACAGATTAAACAAGTTTTCTCAGGGCCAGCCTGGTGGCGCAGTGGGTAAGTTCGCACGTTCTGCCCCAGCAGCCTGGGGTTCAGATCCCAGGTACAGACATGGCACTACTTGTCAAGCCATGCTGTGGTAGGCATCCCACATATAAAGTAGAGGAAGATGGGCATGGATGTTAGCTCAGGGCCAGTCTTCCTCAGCAAAAAAGAGCAGGGTTGGTGGCAGATGTTAGCTCAGGGCCAATCTTCCTAAAAAAAAAAAAGTTAAACAAGTTGTCTCTACTTTTTAATATAATTGAAATGTTCCATGATAAACAAAAGTTAAAAAAATAAAAATAAAGTTAAAAACAAAATTTTCCAGTTGATACAGAGACCCTGCAAGGCAAAGAAAATCTGAGAATCTCTCAGCCCTTCAGAATAAAGTCAGCTTCCAAACTGTAAAGGCACCTGCCCAGAATGCCTAGTCTGATTGAGATGCTCTGAATTTCTATAACTTCTTAGAGTAACAAAATCCTCCACTATAATCTTTCATTTAAATATGTCACGTCATGACTTCTCTGCTCACGTCCATCAGTGGCTCATCATAGTACTCAGAAAAACAGCTGAAGCCCTTAGAAGGGCCTACAAGGCTCTCCCTACCTGACACCCCTGTAGTGGCCAGCCTTCAGGATGGACTCCCAATGATCCCCACCTCCTGGTCTTCAACTCTCATGTGACCTCCTCCCACTCTGTTCCAAGGTTGGTCTGTGTTCAATAGAATAAGCAGAAGTGATGATATGTTACTTCTGAGATTATGTTATAGAAACTACAGCTTCCATCTTGGTTGCTTTCTCTCTCTCACTTGGATCGCTCGTTCTGGGTAAAACCAGCTGCCAGATCATGAGCAGCCTCACGCAGAGTCCACCTGCCAAGAAACTGAATTCTTCTACCAGTGGCCTTGTTGAGTGAGCTTGGAAGCTGATCCTCCAGCTCCAGTCAAGACTAAAGGAAAGTTTTTCTTAAAGGGCCCGATAGTAAATAGTTGAGGCTTTGCAGACCATATGGTCCCTTTTGCAACTACTTAACTCTACTGTTGCATACATTAAGAAAAATAACGGGCATGACTGTGTTCCAACAAAACTATATTTACAAAAACAGGCAGCAGTTTGCTAACTTTTGCATGACTGCAACCTCATGAAACCCTGAACCAGAACCACTCAGCTAAATTGCTCCTTAGATCCCCGATCTTCAGAAACTAAGACTAAGTTGACTGTTTTAAGCCACATTTTGATGTAATGGAACTAATATACCCAACCCCCTACCTCCCATGCACATACACACACCAACACCTTTCTAATTTCGCCTCCTTCCACTCTGCATCACACATTCAGCTAGGTTCACAAAGGCCTCTTTGTGGTTCCTTGAATATACCAGCAGCACTCCTGCCTTTGTTCTGCTCTACACCTGGGTGCTTCTCCTCCAGATATCTAGTTGGATCCATTAGCTCCTCTAAGTCTTTACTCAAATGAGCCCTCCTCAGTAGTCTTTCCTGACCCTATTTCAAAGTGCAACACTCCTTCCTCCCTACACTCCCGAACTCCCTTATTTTTCTTCATAGCGTTTACCACCACTGACCATACATTTTACTTTATTGTCTGTCTTCCTGCCCTGGAGTAAAAGCTTCACAAAGACAAGTGTTTCTATTTTATACTGGAGTATCCCAAATCCTAGCATGCAGTTGGCTCTCAGTAAATTACATAAACGAATCTGCTTGTCTCAACTAACCTGCCAACTCCTTAATGGCATGCATATCTTATTTGGCATAGTGTACCCAGGCCCTAGCACACAAAATAAATGTTATAGCACTTTAAAGAATTTTAAACACGTGAATAACACAACCAGATCTATTTGAAAGATTACTCTAGAAGAGCAATGAAGGCAGCAGTTGATATTTGCAACACTGGATCCTCACTCTACACTCTCCATAGGCAATTTCACCCACACCACTGTTTATTACTACCGATGTGCAGAAGACGAGCAGACACCACCTAGATCCTTACTCTGAACTCTAGACCTATATATTCAACGTCATGCTTGACATCTTCTGGACCTCAAACTCAATATGGCCCAAACTGAACTTTTTCCCTACGTACTTGCCTTCTTCCATTGTGACCCAACTCAGCCAACGCCACCATCTAGCTAGTTGTATGCTATCCTTGACACTTCTCCCTCACCACCAATGTCCATCCCAAGTCCCACAGATTTTATCCTTTGAAAAATCTAAAACCTACTTCTCCCCATCTCCAATACCCCAGTCCTATCTACCATCATCCACAGGATACTGCCATAGCCTGTCTGTCACATCCAATGTGACCCCACTGAATACTGTTCTCCACAACACAGTAACCGATCTTTTCCAAAATGCATCTCACTGGATCACATCACCCTCCAATTTAAATTAAGTAGCCTCTTAAAACATAAGACTTCTGTCCTGCACTGGCTCCTTTGTGCCTACCTTCCAGATACTTCACATAACCAATCACTCTATTGCAGAGGTACTCTATGCCAACCCGATTCCCCAAGTCCTGAGAACTTGACCTATGCCGTTCTACCTCTAACGTCCTTGCTCTTTACCGAGGTATTACCTTTCCTGTGCCAGATAAGGTTAGACTTTTCCTCAGTAACCTTCCTCGACTAGATCAAATTCCTTTCATAAACCCCTCCTTTGTTGTACTGAACAGCTTTTATGTTATTTGGTCAGTGTTTACCTCACCACCCCAGAGTAGGCTGAGTTTTACTCCATTGTATTCTTAATGCTCAGCGGAGCAGGCACAGTAGGATCTTGATGACTACTGGTGGAAAACATGAACAATTCAAAGAATGGGGGAGAGCTGTTAGGAAGTTATTACATTCGTCTGGGAAAGAACCAAGGAGTTGCTGCACCAGAGCAGTACATTAACATTGCAGACCATTAAAACAAGCTCTCTTGAGAAAATAATCAAGAGAATTAAAACTCTTAATGAAATCAGTATTTCACACACTCCCAAAACCAATTATGTAAATCTGTATATTAAGTGGTAATGGTTCAGACCTATTTGGTGACATGAGTCTAGTGGTATCAGGGCCCACCTAATCCACCTAAGTACCTGGGATACTGATACCACCATTTTCAGATTAAAAGTAGAAAAAGGCACCACGTAACCTGGGACCACTGGGAAACCAAGAAATTGATCTGGCTCTAGGACCTCCCCTCCCACCTGCAATTGGGACTGTGTCAAACCATTCTGAACAAGCCCTCAAAGGCAACTTTACTGGGGGGAAGGTCCATCCAGACAAGCTTCAAGCAATAAATGACCAACACGTTCAGAATGATCAGTGAGGGGGATTGAGAAAGGAGACAGGAAGGACTCCAAATGGCTAAGTAAATTATATATTATACAGTTATACCCAAAATTGTACTTCATTATTTCCTATATAACACTTTAACTTGAAAACATTTATAAAAGCAATAAATTTTAGAAATCCTGGAAAAAATTCCACTAGCTATAAGCTATTTAAATATTGCTTACAGAAACTATCAAAGGAAAGCCAGCATCCTGTAAACAGCATATACTTAAATTATTTAAACAAGAGACAGAAGCTAAACAGTATGTTTTTTATTCACTGATAAACTGAATGTCCATTTCTAAGTGTTTCTTTCTCTTGTAGGATTCATTTGCTTTATTAGTCAGCAAAGCTCTACAAGGAGGGGCTTCATCTAGTCCTCAGACTCGGACTCATCTTCATCTTGACTAATCTGGAAGTAACGAAGTTCGTAAGTCTCCTTATCAGATGCAACCACACGAAGCCAATCACGAAGATTGTTCTTCTTAAGGTATTTCTTGGTAAGATATTTCAAATACCTTTAAAATAAAAACATGAATTTCATTAATACCTACTATGTAAAGGCTTATTAGATAGAAGAAACGCATTTATAATATTCATCCTTTGTGTCCTCAGTTCCCTCCCAACTATTTTCTTTCATTTGTATTAAGTATTATGCAAGGTTGCTTAGGGATACCAGTGTAAGTAAGGTAACCTCTCAACCTCAATTATAATCAGTGTACGCCCTATAAAACCCTTATTCTCTCACCTCCCCAAAATAAATGATACTGTTTGTTAGAAGCCAGTACACAGGAGAGCAGTAACAGTAGCTTCCTTTTTAGTGTTACTGCCACATCCACAACACTTTTAAATTAAACAATATACAATTTCATTCTCAAAGTATCTTATATACTAAATGTCAACATTCCCTTCACCAGGATCAACCTCCTTAACCTCAATCCTGCGTTGGATCAACAAGAGGCAACCTGTCAAAAGGGCTGAATCCACTTATAAGTTCAAGATTACTGACAGCCTCCCAACTAGCATACGGCTCAGACCTTATAAAAAAGCTTTCAGCATGGTCTAAAAACATCACTCCAGCCATTCTGCGCCATTTACACTTTAGAGTAATGCTGAACCAAGCATTCCTCTCAAGCCTCCCTACCCTTTCTAATGCTGCTCCCTCTGCTAGGAATACCTCATTCCACTGGCAATACTATGCTCATTCTCAGGTTCTCTGCAAATTCTCGTGCCCTATCTCTACCTTCAACACAGCAATTAGAGTACTGAATTTTATAATCATCTGCACGTCTATTTGAGGACAGATATGACCTTTCATCTCCAAATCCCTGGTGACTGATCCATGACCATACAGTTAGAATACACTGCTACCACCTTAGTCCAAGCCACCATCTCACCACAATAGGCTCCTAAGTCTTCAGTTTCCACCACCAGTCTTTTTCAGCTACAATGATCAATTCCCTAATTTGCGTTGCTCACTACATTTCATTTAGGTGCTTTCTCTGACCACCTCATCTAAAAACATCAACCCTGCAACCCTCTTTATGCACATACACAGTACTTAGAAACTACTTACAATGCATTTCATTGTTTCATTTCTCCACTAGAATTTAAATTCCTTGGTGGTGAGTACTTTGCTGTTCACTGAGCTACCCAGTCCTACAACAGTGCTGCCATGTAAAGTATTTCACACTTGTTGAGTAAACTGAATTAACTGAAACTGGCAGCAATGTTAGAGACTTTACCTTTCATTGACTGCCTCTACTACCTCTACTAAAGAAACAACCAAACCTTAATATAAATGCTTATATTAAGTTGAACATTACTCCCATGTTACACATTAGACACGTTTCTAGCAATATATTCTAATATTACAGCACCTAACATTGTTAAGGCTTATATACGATTTAGGGTACAGAGCCTATAATTCACTGGACTGGAGCCCAGGACATAACTTGCCTGTATTTCAGCAATAAATTACACTGGCAACCAGCCTAAGTAACTGGCACTATTACTGAATATGTTTTCCATTCATGTAGGTCTTTAAGTTCAAAGCACTTGTGAAGTCTCACTAACCTAATCAACATATGCATTCTTATATATGAAGAATATCAGGATTAGTCTATAAAATAGTCCACAATTACCATAATTTCACCAAATTATGGAAAATAAATACCAACCTTTTAGAGAACTGTTTCTCAGAAACAACCGTGATTTTGTTCTTGAAGCGTTCAATGTGAACAACATTCCCAAGATTTCCAGTTTTTCCATTGACTTTAACCTTCTCCCGGAGAAACTGCTCCTATTTTAAAACATAAAAAATGCAAAACTAGGGAAGAAAACCCTAGATATTCACTAGGGAAGGTACCCTAGGAACAGAGCTTAGGTTAAATTCAAGTATTACATACTTAAATCATTATCAAGAACTCTACTACAATGATAAAAACAAGCTCAGTAGAGTAATACTTACAAAGTTTCCGGAATCAAAAATTCCATCTTCTACTGGATGAGTGAGGTCCAAACTAAACTTCCAGGTCGACCTCTTAGGCTTCTTGTCTTTCTGCTACAGAAAATTAACATAATTAGGATTCTAAAACAATTTATCCACTTTATATACAAAATTTAAAAATTTGTCCCAGTGCAACGGTGCATAATGTACTGCGAGGTTATATATATGTAATATAGTGCAAAATTCTAAAAATTGCTTGATAAAGGACATACACTAACTTTTTTTAATCAGCCTGTCAGAAGGGGTGAGGTACCTTCTTAACTTGGTTTATACTAAGTTTTTTCAAAATCCGATGAAAATTTTCCCTGTTCACCCCAACAGTGTCTCACAAATGCAAAACTTCTGAGCTCAAAGTATTTGTTAGTTTCCTTCATCAGAAGATTCCAAGGAATCCTATTTTTACAACTGGAAAAGATTAAGGGGACCAATCTACTTTCCACAGCAAGCTAACTAAAACACCCACCCAGGTTGGTCTGAACCTCTAATCAAACCCATTTTGTTCAAGAGAAGCTTTATGGCTGTTTATTGTTTTCCAGACTGATGTTCAATTTTAAATTACCAGGTACTGTTTACCATAGGCCAGGCGCTGCTTTTCTACTGCCGTCCCCACTGCAGCTGGAGAACACCAGTACACCACCTAATACAATTCAATCCCATGCCAGATTATGATATTTCACCCACTTACATCCCCACAACTCAATCCTTATGCTGCTATATTTATGTGAGGAATGGGAGGGGAGGGGGACCTGAGTCTGGTCAAGACTTTTTTAATTTTCAAAACATACAGAACTTGTTTTTCACACCCAAAACTTTTTAGACCAATAGGACCTAATAAGGATACACAAGTAAAATGTTTCTGTGGCCACTAACAATACACGTGCAGGCAACGTAGCGAAAAAAGAAAATCTGTATTTATCTGAGAACGTCATCTTCCAATTAGATCCACCCAAATGGTTACCAGGTACTAATACCAACTACCTTTCTCAGTTAGTCGAGTAACTTTGTGCCAAAAAACAACTATCCAAAACTTAGAACTGGTAAGAGATTACTAGGAGCTGGGCTTGACTGAGCAATTTACAGCTCTGTTGGGAGCATTAGTTAATTTAGGAGACGGAAATAATTTCTGCCCGGTGAACAGATAACCCGAGAGGGTTGATGGCTCTCTTGGACATTATCTAGCTTTGTATGTAACCCAGCAGTTGTAACCTAACATTTTTTGGTAAATTGCCGACACAGCTAACACCTAACTTTTCAAATGCTCTCTGGACGGGTTTTAACATCTTACTGGTTCCCTTATTAATACTGTAAATAAAGTCTTTGTAGTATGCTTTTATAAATGCCTAAGAGTCGCGACTTGCTATAAAGTTCTCTGAAACTTCGGCCACCGCGGCGCCCTCCGCGCAGGCAAGGCCAGAGCCGCCCGGGAGCCCGCAGTTCCTTCCTGGTGCAAACAAAGAGGGGAGCAGCAGCAACACCAGGCGCGAGGCAGCAAAGAAACGGGCAGAACGCTGGTCCACGAGCCCCGGCCACCGTCGTGCCTCCTCCTCCCCGCACTCCCACGACCGCCCCCCCAAACCACTTCCGGGCCCAGCTCCAGCTCCACCAGACCGCGTGGCAGGCCCCAGGAATCTCGGAGAAAGAACTCAGAATCTTTACATCTTGGTCGCGTCCCTGACCCAGTCTCCATTTCCACCCTTTCTACATCTCGAATGCGACGTCCCCAACTCGTTAGTTAGAAAAACCATCCACATCGGAGTAAGACACTCCCCCCAAGCAGCCGCTCACTCACCGGCGCCATCTTGAAAGCCGGCCGTGCGAGCAGAGAGGAAGTGGCGGCGCGCGGCCCCTATTTATACCGAAGCGTGCTGCGTCACGCGCCGAGAGCGTAAGCTCGCCGCCTCCCGGAAGAGGCGTTGGGCAGGAGCGCGGAGGCCAGTAGCCGAGGAAACCGGAGGCGTGGCTGGGGAGCGTTGGGTAGGTAGGCTGTCAGGTTTCCCGGGAGCGCCCGCCTCCGGCGGTGGTTGAAATGATTCTCGGTTCTCCGCTGGTGACGGTACACGCCCGTTGACCACAGTCGCCTCTGCCGTTACTGGGAGACCCCTCCCAGATACACACACCCGAGGGATGCACAAATCATCTTTCACTAATCGCCTGGATCTTCTTTCCAATCCGGGCAAGGCAGTGTCTCGGGTTGCTTTGGGATTGGCTGGCTTATATTGCAATTATAATACTTCAGCGAAAAAGTTATTTCTATGTCTATGTTTTGTCTGTAAGTCTTGTTTTCTAAATGACTGTTGAGGGAAACCCGTGTTTCGGGGGAATCAAAATAAACTGGGTTCTCGAAAAGAAAAAATAAACCTTTAAGAGAAAAACACGTACTGCTCACTTGTTCACCGCTGGGTATAATTTATTCTATTTTATCATGGGTTTTAGAGTTAACCCTAGGACTCCTGACTGCCATCCAAAATGCCTCCTAATTAAAATTCCACGAATATTTGCTAAGACCTAAATACTAAAATGTACAAGGCACACAAGGGTGGATGTGGGGTGCTGACAGTCTTGATGACAAAAGGAAAAAACAGCTTTTGAGCTTTGAAGGATTGTAAACTGACGTTTGATTAGAAAAGTGGCATGCCTCTCAGCGTTTTGCAATATTTTTTGTGGAGGTGAAATTATCATAGCAGGGGGCAGGGATGAGGATGGGGTGGGCTTTTGTTAATTTGGAGAGTGACCCTAGAAAGTGAAAACTGTGTGTCCTTTATGACAGCAATTAGGAATAGTGGGAACTATGCTTTAATGAAGTATATGACGTGTAGGGTCTGAATAGAGGTGTTAAGTTCCTAGAAGAAATCCATTTCAAGAAGATTTTTTGGCTGGTTGCGTCAAGAATCACAATAATTTCATTTCTTTTCCAAACATTAAGGGAAAAAAAGAGCAATTGGCATTTTCTCCTCAAGAGCTGCCCAGGCTGCAGAGCAGAAATGATCCTTGTACTATTGGATATTTTGAAAATAATCATTAACTGAGGTACTTATTATTTTATTTTGCTTGTTTTTGGCAGCCTTCCATGTCATGACAAAAAACCCCTTAAGAACTAAAAAGCCATTGGTACAAAGGGAATATTAAAAACAACATATGTGTTTCAAAATAACTAGTAATCTCAGAATAAGTAGTTAGAAACTATAGTGGAAAAAAAAGATTTCTCTTAATTAGGAAAGAAAAATCTTAAGAAAAATATTAACCAGAAATGGGCCGATGGTAAGATTAAATATTATAAATAACTCAATTCTTTCCAAATAATACACACAAAGTATATATTAACACAAGGCCTGTCCACACCCCACAGGTATTTTTTATTTTGACAACAGATTCTAAAACATATGAAATAATAAATGTCTCAAAACAGCCAAGACAATTTAGAAGAGGGAAAGTTGTCTTTCCAGCTATTCAAGTATAAGATACTGTAAAATATGATATATTTCTACTACATTATAAACACCAGTCATTGAATTTACATGATACTGGAGCTGAATAGATCAGTAAAATAAAATATAGAAAGACAATATGGCAGATTAGATTCACAGAGAAGCCCCTCCATATGTAGCCACCTTAAAAAACTGGGTAAAATAAGTTTTATAGATAATTTCTAATGTATGGTTAAGCTGGTGGAAAAGTGAAAGAATTTTTTGGAGGCAGAAATGACAAGCCCTCATGCTTATATGAGTTTTGGGCTAGAATTAGCTCTGCTCAAATAGCATGAAAAGGCTGAAACCTAAAGATGTAGTTTAAAGTGTGCTTGGATTGGTAGTGCCAGGCAGAAACAAATGTAAATGCTCTCTGGAGAAATGTACTTTAAATCCAACCACAAGGTATTCCCTGAGATAAACTTACAGAAATATGAGCTGGCAATATTTTTAAAATCACTAAATACATGGCAAAACAAGCCACCATGAATGAAAACCAACCCAAAAAACCTGTAAAATCAGACCCAAATAAGAGACTGTACACATTGGAATTACAACATACAGAATATAAATAAGTATCCTTAATATGTTTAAAAGCTAAAAGTATTTAAAACATGATAAGAGAACCAGGGACAATCAAAATTGGCCAGGAATTTTTAAAAGAATGAAATAGAACTTCTAGAAATTAAAAGCAGAAAAACTTTAGTTGGAAAGAGTAAATGAGTTAAACATGAGAGTAGATAGAGCTGCAGAGAAAATGAGTGAATGGGAAATTACTTAGAATGCAAAATAGAAAAGCAAAGAGATAGAAAATATAAAAGGTAGGTTGAGACAAGAATGTCAGAGTAACAATGTTCCACTTACATCAAATGGGAGACCTAAAAGGATATAATATAAAAAATGGGGGAAAGGCAAATTTTAGAGAAATATTTGGCTGAATTCTCAGATTCAGGAAGCCCAGTAAACCTCAAGCAGGATAATTTAAAAGAATTGCACACCTAAACACATTGTAGTGAAACTTCAAAACACAAAGACAGAATTACTTCAAAAGCATCCTAAGAGAAAAGGCAAAATATTTACTAACAGGAGTTATATTAACAGCTGACTTCACATCAGCAACAGTGGAAGCCAGAAGGAGAAGATCATCATCTTCAAAGTGCTCAGAGAAAATAGTTGTCTACGTAGAGCTACAAGGTATAAAACTATAAAGATGCATTTAAGATATTTTTAGATAACAAAACTCAAAGTTTGCTACCAACAGACCCCCTAGTAAAGGAATTCTGAAAGATATACTCCAGGAGGAAGAAAAACGATCCCAGAAAGGTCTATATGCTAAAAGAACTAGCAAGCAAAGAAAATGGCTAACTTGTGAGTAAATCTAAACATACAATCATGTTTATTTTGTGGGCTTGGAGTGCTGGTAATATTCTGTTTCTTGATCTTGCTGATGGTTACATGAATATGTTTGGTTTGTGAAAATTCATCAAGCTGTAAACTTATAATCTGTGCATTTTCTATATATGTATACATTACACGGCAATTAAAAATGATAACAGAATAGTTTAAATTACTGCATGCCAAAATATGACAAATTAGATGAAATGAATGAATTCCTAGAAAAATAAAACTTAGAACTTACACAAGAAAAAACAGAAAATCTGAATAGTCCTATATCCTTTAAATAAATTGAATTTGTAATTAAAACCTTCCCACAAGAAAGACACCCAAATAGCTTCACCAGTGAATTCTACCAAACATTTGAGGAAGAAATAATGCCAATTGTAACAAATACCTTTTATGCTCAAACTCACATTCTTCCAATTTATCTTTTAATCCAGAAGAGGAGAGCATTTATCCCTAGTTTCCTGTCCCCTATTGGTCAGTGGTTGTCCATGGGTGTTAACTCCCTTGTACTTCCAGGTTGTACACATTGAGTGAGTGTTCATGGGGAGTTTCCCACAAGCATCCCATGCCTCAGGTCAGAGAAGACATGGGGTAGGTGAAAAATATGTGGGGAGATGCTGTCAAGTCACACCTGCCCTAAACTGGCTGCTGCTCCCTTCTTCTTTCTGTTGAGTGGACAGTTCAGAAGTACATTCTACATCACTACATGGAAGATCTCAGCAGGACTAAATCTATTTGTCCCCAGCACATTTTTTTTTGCTTTTGCTCCCTCCCAGTTTTACACCTCCCAGTTCCTTACTCTGTTACCTAGAATCATTTCCCAAAATAAACCAAATGCATGCAGCCAATAGGCTAAGACACCAATTTTGCACAAATTCCTTCAGTCATCAACTTATTTTGAGAGGCCAGCATAACCTTGATATTAAAACCTGACAAGGACATTTTGAGAAAGGAAAATTATAGTCTAATCTCATTCATGAAATTGTTATAATCATATTTATGTTATAATGTTATATGTTATACTCACAGATATGCATATTATAATCACAGATATATACGTTATAATCACAGATATGTGATTATGTGTTATAATCACAGATATATTAGCAAACCATATCCAGCAATCACACATCTTGTATATTTTATGTTGTAATCACAGATATATTATTAGCAAACCACATCCAGCAATATGTTATGCAGTAAGTTGGGTGATAATGTCATTATTTGTAGTTGATATGTAATTGTGTATGTAAAAAAATTTAAAAGAATCCATGGATAAATTCTCAGAATTAATGTGTGAATTTATCAAGATTGCTAGATACAGAGTTCATGTACAAAAATCAATTGCATATCTATAAACTAGCAACAAATTAGAAGATGAAAGCTAAAGAAGATATTTTCAATAATATAAATATATCAAATACCTAAGAAAAAAATAACAGATGTACAAAACCTCTATGCAGAACTATAAAGTATAATTGAGAGAAATTAAAGAAGACCAAGTAAATCGAAAGATGTTCAATATGCATGGATTGGAAGACCCAGCATAATGCAAATATCAGTTCTCCTCAAATTGAATTATAGATTCAATGGGATCACAAACAATAGCTTAACAGATGTTTCCCTCCATTCTTTCCTCCCTTCTTTTCTTCCTTCCCTCCCTCCTCCCTTCCTTTCTTTCAAAACAATTTGAAAATTTGTATGGAGAGGCCTGCCCTGTGGCAGAGTGGTTAAGTTCCCACGCTGGCAGCCCCGGGTTTCAGCGGTTCAGATCCTGGGTGCGGACATGGCACCACTCCTCGGGCCATGCTGAAGCAGCATCCTGCACGCCACAACTAGAAAGATCCGCTGTGTACTGCGGCGGGTGTGTGTGGGGGGGTGGATTTGGGGAGAAAAAGCAGAAAAAAAAAAAGAAGATTGGCAACAGTTGTTAGCTCAGGTGCCAATCTTTAAGGAAAAAAAATGAAAATTTGTATGGAGACACAGATAACTAGCCAGAATATACTTGAATAGCCAGAATATACTTGAAGAAGGAAAGATAAAGTTGGAAGACTTGCTCTACAGATTAAGATTATTTTAATACCATAATTAAGAGAGTTGGTTATTGTTTCAAGTTTAGACATACAGACCAATACAATAGAGAGTGGAGAAACAGATGCATGCAAATGGCACTTCAGAACAGTGGGGAAAGAGACAATTCTCACAACCCTTATTATTTTTCTAATTGAAAATATGCAAATCAATGCACACCTGCAAAAACATAAACCTTGTAGTCAACACAAAACTTAAAATCCACACTATTATTTTGTACTGGAAATATTATAGATATTTTAATGAATGTTTGTAATATTCTTTTTTCTTTTTTTTAAAATTGAAGTAAGATTGGTTTACAATATTATATGAATTTCAGGTGTACATTGTAATATATTTCGAATTCTGTGTAGACTAACATCTGTGCCAGTCTTCCTCTATTTTGTATGTGGGATGCCACCACAGCATGGATTGACGAGTGGTGCTAGGTCTGCTTCTGGGATCCGAACCTGTGAACCCTGGGCTGCTGCAACGGAGTGCATGAACTTAACCACTATGCCACCTGTAATATTCTAATAAACATTTATCCATATAAGTACCAACATGTATTTTGAACCATGAAAAAATGTTATGACATTTAGGCAAACAAGGCCCTGAACACAGTTCTCTGTCATGTTGCATTTGTATTTCACGTGTCGGCTCCTGCTCCAGCTCTGTATCTGTCCTGGGTTTGTTCATTACACAGTTTCTTACAGGATCAGATGGTAGTCCTTATTCCTACAGTCTTCTCTTTTGGAAGACCTCAGCTTTAACATCACAAAGGATCACACTCTTACATTAAAAGTACACAATGTCTGCACCTCTGAGGTTTACTTATTAATTATTAAAACCTATCTTATGGGCCAGCCCTGGTGGCCTAGTGGTTAAGTTCAGAGCGCTGCACTTCAGCGGCTGGAGTTCAGTTCTTGGGCACAGACCTAAACTGCTCATCTGTCAATGGCCATGCTGTGGCAGCAGCTCACATACAAAAAGAGGAAGATTGGCAACAGCTGTTAACTCAGGGCAAATCTTCCTCAGGAAAAAAAAAAATCTATCTCATTTGCTAGAAGCTGATTTATAAAACAGGAATCTGTAAATTTCCCTTTACCCAAACTTCCCAGTCATCAATATTATCACCATTGAAGCATTGTAAAAAAAAAATAAGATTTTGTATATGTAGTAAAAATACCATTTGAAAGTATTTTTTATGGTATTTTTTCTTTCTGCGCCATGTGCTACAAAGTGGAGCATGTTGAATGTCAGGAGACATGGCACTACCCATCTCCAGAAAAATATACTCAAATGACACTGCAGCAAAAAAAGTCCTGTGGAAGCAAACTGCACAGCTTTGGCAAAGGATGGGCTCCAGCCCTTCTGTGCAAATGGCAATGGGGAGCTGAGGAGAAACTTATTACCACTTAAGAATATTGCTTTTAACTCTTCCAACCTATGAATGTTCTTTGTTAGATACTCATAAATGAAAACTAAGGGGAAATAGGAACTGAAGTCACTTGCTCTTTACTAATTTGATTAGACAGCATTAAAAACTATGATTAAAAAATGTATGCTTGCTTTAATGTATCTTTTAGTGTGTATTTAGGAAAACTTAATTTGTTTTTATTATTTTTAATAATTTCAGTTTCAGAAGTAAGATTTTCTTGTTATACAGTGCCACAGGAGTTCTGAATAATTGGTCAACCTTTAAAATGAGAACAAGTATCTTTTTTCACTGCTTAATTTTATTACTTGCCATTTTTAGCTTAGTCATTCACCTATTGGTGGCCATTTAGATTATTTCCATTTTTTCACTATTATAAATAATATTTTGAAGAGTTTTTAAATTAACAAAATTATTACCTTCCTATGCCAAAAGAAATGCTCATGAATGGAAATATAGAGAAGTAAAGAAGATAATGCATAAAAATATCTAAAATCCCACGTGCTTATAAACAGTTATTTAATGCTTTGGGGGCATGCATGTTTGTGACTGTGTGTATATCCATATCCTTTAGATTACATAAGTAATTACATGCATTTATGAAAATTGGATGGTACTACTTTTTCAAATTTTAAAAAACTTTATTTAGAAATAATTTCAAACACTTAAAATTGTAAAAAATAGTCCAAAGAACACACAAATGTATACAGATAAATACATAAATTAAGTACCTATTTTTACCTATTATTAATGTTTTGCTCCATTTAGCATTTGTTCTCTCTCTCTGTATCTCTAAATCTTTTTATTGTATCTGGATTTTTAGTCATAGCTGAAAAGAAGCCAAGTTATAGAGAAATTCACCCATGTCTTCTTCTAGGACTTGTACAGTTTATTCTTTCCATTGAGACCTCTGCTTCATTTGGAGTTTATTCTTGTGTAAGTTGTATGGAATCTGTTCTATTTTATTTTTTCCAAATTTAATTTTTCCAATTGTCCCAGCGCAATGTAATTAAATTAATCTTTGCCCAGTGATTTGGAATACCACCATTATCATATACTCAATTTCTACATGTAATTGGGTCTCATTCTGGACTTTCTATTCCATTCCATTGGTCTGTTCATTCACTTGCCAGAACTTCACTCTTTTGATTATAGAAGCTTTGTAGGAGGTTTTGTTTGGTGATTTTTTTTGGTGAGGAAGATTCACCCTGAGCTAACATCTGTGCCAATCCTCCTCTATTTTGCATGTAGGTCACCTCCACAGCATGGCTAATGAGTGGTGTAGGTCCATGACCAGGATCTTGTCCATGAACCCAGGCCACTGAAGCAGAGCGCGCCAAACTTAACCACTATGCCACAGGGCCAGCCCCTGTAGTAGGTTTTAATTTCTGGTAGTGCTAGTCCCCACACATAGGTCTTTCTTTTCAGTATTTTCCTAGCTATTCTTGCATGTTTATATTCCCTTATGAACTTTCTAGCAATTTCTTTAACTCCATAAAAAAGCTCGTTAGTATTTTTATTGGGACTGCATTAAATTTATAAATTAAATTAGGTAGAACTAGTGTGTTAAAGATGTTGAGCTATCAGCCAAGAATAATGAATGTCTTTCTGTTTGTTTAAGTCAATTTTGTATTTTTCAGGAGGGTTTTATAGTTTTCTTCATTTGGGTTTTGAACATTTCTTTCTATGTTTCTTCATTATGGTTTATCTTTTTGTTGCTCCTGTAAAAAAGGTTTTCCTCCCATTTTACCTTTAATTGGTTATTTTTGTATATAAAAGTTACTGATTTTTGCATGCTAATCTTATATCCTTCTACCTAGAGAAATGATTTTATTGAGTTAGCTTTATCATTGATTATCTTGGATTTTCCAGGTATACTATTCAGATCATCTGAAAATAGACAAGTTTTATTTTTTCTTTTACTTTTACATTTCTATGTGTCTAATTGTTTTCTATTGTCTAATAGCATTGGCTGATACTTCCAGAACACTGTAATAGTGGTCAAGAGAGAGGGCGTTCTTACCTAGTTCTTGACTTTAGTGAGAATGCCTTTAGTGTTTTTCCATTAAGTAAAAGGCTAACTTTGGAATTTTGTACACAAAACATACATGCATGCATATATGTACACACACATATAATGTTATGTACATACCATGTTAACATATATAAACATAGATATATTTATGTTAAATAACTATTCATTCACCTCTATTTTGTCAAGAGACTTTTTGAGGATGGATTTTTTTAATCTAAAGTTTTTTCCGGTATCTATGGAGAAAATATGATCTTTCCCTTTAGACCTACTAATACACTGAATAGTATTAAGAGAGATTTCCTAAGATATTAATCTATTTCCTATGGGAGTGAGTTATGTTAATAGATTTCCTAGTTGAACTATTCTTGAATCTCTGATATAAACTCATGTAGGCATGTGTATTATTTTCTTCATATGGTGTTTGAGTCTAATCACCAATAGTATAGCAGGATATTTACATGAATATTTATATTTATTTTTATCTTTATCAAGTTTAGGTATCACTATTGTTTCATAAAAAGAATTTAGAAGTTCTCATTGTCTATGCTCTAAACCAATCTATGTAACTTTGGGACCTTCTGGTCTCTCAAGGTCTCGTAGAATTCTCCTGTGAAAGTATTTTGGCCTGGTTTTGGTTTTTGGTTGGTTAGTTTGGGCTTTTTTTTGTGGGACAGTTTTTTGATAACTTTGTCTATTTCTTTTATGAAAATTGTTCTGTTTAAGCTTTCTATTTCTACTGAAGTCAGTTCTAATAACAATATTTTCCTAAGAAATCATGTCATCTAGGTTTTCAAATTTATTTGCATAAAGTTTGTTTTATTCCTATTTCCTCTTTATTATTTGTCATTCCTCATCATTGTTCATTTTTTACATTTGTGCTTTCTTCCTTTATTTACCATAAATATATTAGCTACTGGTTTAATTTTTTAAAATTTGCTATTTTTCTATTCACATCACTAATTTCTGCTTTTATCATTTCTTCCCTTGTGCTCTCTTTTGGTTTATTTTGCTGTTATTTTTCTAGTTGCTGTTTGATTTAGGAATTTAATTCACTTATGTTTATTCTTTCGTTTTTACTAATATAGATGTTAAGGTTATGAATTTTCCTCTTTACCACTTTACACTGATTCTGATATACAGTGTTTTCATTATCATTATCTTTCAGGAGTTCTTTAATTTCTGTTTGTCATTCCCCTTTAATCACAGAATTATGTAATAGGTTTTTAAATTTTCAGGTAGAAGGGTCTTTTTATTTTCTAGTTTTGCTTTCATTTGGGGTTGGTATCAGTGTTATTTTTAATATTTCTACTTTATAGAAACTGTTTTGTGCCCTAAATATCCTTTTTTCTGAAAATTCTATTTGCCTTTGAAAGAAAAGTATATTCTCTAATACCAGAATGTTAGTGATATATATGTCTCCAAAAGATTTACCTCATTAATTGTACAGCAATTAAAATGAACTAGAGTGACAATTTAAGTGAAACTCACACACATAATTGTGATTAAAAAAAAGGCAGATACACTATCAGTGTTAGGTAGAATTAACTAGCTAGCTAGTTAACTAGAATCTGTGTTGGGAAGCTGATGACAACTGGGGTTGCCAAGCCTTTATTCACCCTTCTAAACACTGGGACACAAGTCCTTGTGATGCTGGAAGTCAAGTGCCCACTGGTGTGGCCAAAACATTATTTTAACTGGATCCAGAAATAACTCTCAAATTGGGCAACAAATTGATATAACCTTGTAGGTAGGTCCTTTTGAGCCAGTACACACCCAGTGGTTGTAACTGATGCTGCTGAATGTATTGTGGGAATAGATGTGTTAAGTTCCCACACACAAAGTGTGGAACACACATTCTAGATTGGCAGTATGGGTTCTAAATGTGGCAACTCCAGAGGACAGCTCCTATTTGGAGAATGAAATTATGAGGTTGGGGCTGGGGGAGAAAAGACTCAGACAAGCTGACAGGTAACACAATAATTAGCCCCTTTTCAGTCTTCTTTTTTCCTTCCCATGTCTTCCTCTGGGAAACTGGGCTACTGGTATTTGCAAGTGGCAAAAAGAGTGGGGCTGAGGGCTTGAAGACTCCAATCAAGGGCTTCTTTTACTGCCCGTTATGTTTGCTGCATGTGGAAGGCTATAGATATCAGTAATGCTGGTCATCGATATGAGGCAACAACTGCCATGGTAGTCTTGGCATGGCTCACATCAAGGAGTGAGAGAGATGTTCTAGAATAGAACAGTGTGTAAAAGAAAAAACCACTGTGCCATTTAGGGATGAATCTTACAGATGGTATTGACTAGACTTGGTGAGGATTAGAAAAAGGATGAAGGGTTTGCTGCAGGGGACTCATCACACCATTCATATTGCTCTGGAAAGAGAATAGCAACCTTGGTAGGGAAGGAAGGAACTCAGAACCCGGGAGGCCAAGGGAGGGGAGGGACCATTAACCTCTCTTGCATTAAGTACTTCTGGAAGGATGCAAAGGAAGAGATAAAGATGGAAAGATGTTTTTACTCTTGTACCTATAGAATCTTGAACCATATGACTATTTTACATATTTAAAAAGCTACTAGAAATCTAAAAATAGAAATAAAATTGTACCTAAATCTGGAATTAAAATTTAGAAATTAACAATCTCAGCCATAAAGCTAGGGTGCTCTCTAGTAAGGACCTAGAATATAAAAACACAATAAAAACAAAAGTTAGATTTTCTTTTAACAGTGATATACACATTAATTCATACAATTTTCTAGTATGAAAATGTTTTTAGGAATGTATATATACAAGAATAGTGCAAGCTGTTAAATTAACTTTATTTTTATTTAATATAACTGATGAAATCAACAAATATATAACGTTTGAATTTTACCCATTTTTGAAATGTAAAATGCACAATTATGATACCCATACTACATATCTTACAATTTTAAAGTTTTAGCTAAAACATGAGTATCTGCAGGTAAAAGCAAGAGTTCTCCTATACCTAAGACAAATAAAATGTATTACTACTAAAGTGCCACTGGATAAGACAATACCATTTCAACTATTTCGTTTTTGGAGAGGAGGACAAAAGTACAGAACAATATAGAACTAGTCATTTTCATTATACTAGTATAGAACTAGTAATTTGCATCATACTTTGTAACAAGCACAAGAGTGCTTATTTATAGTACATATTAAGCACAATAAAGAATTTCTCTCAAGAAGGATCACAACTATGACTTATGACAAGATGTACAGTCATCACTGAAAATAGATTGGTGTCCAGAGTTTTTAAAAAGTGCAATCTTGAACTAAGATAAACTTAAGTCTCCCAATACCAAGAAATAGTTTTAGGGACTTTATAGAAATAAAAGAACCTCTCTTTCAATTGTAAAATAGGTTCCAACCTGATCTAAGGAGAGAAGAATAGTGGTGGATGCTAAAGTTTGGCAACAAGTCTGTTTCTAGCAGGTGAGAAGTCTGATGTGCACTGCTAGAAGATGCATCTTTCAGAGAAGAACGTGCTAATTAGATGGATACAGCACTTTTCAGGCACTTGACCTCACTTGGTAGTTAAGTTGATGTTCAGATGTTTATTTAATGGAAAAACATTAAATTATATAGTGACTTCAAGCCATGTTCCCATAGAACATCTGTGTTCCGTAAGCTATGTTCCCTGCTAAAATCAAATAATGATGCCACATACCCAATTCAGGGAGAAACAATTTAATAAAGTTAATAGATTGAATTTTCTCAATTTTAAGGTTTTCTGCAATAAATTTTTCTTAAGCTTTGGTTGCCTATTACTTGTCTGAATGCTACGAGAAAAAAAAGGCTTGAAAACTATGAAATATGCCTAAATGGTATTAGAAAATTTTAAACTGTTGATCAGTTCAGTATAATACACTGTTTATGGACATATGTTTATGGTTTGCTCTACTGCTCAAGAACCATATTTTCTCATAGCAAATTTGTTCCTAGTTTGTATTACAGAATTCAGAATGTAAACAATTTAATGAACCCAAAAAGAGCTTTATGAATTTTCGATCCGTTGTCCCTAAATATGTTTGAGAATCACTACATCAATGTCTGGCTCTGAAACTATCTTTGGGGTCCATGCAAAGGAATGCTTCAGATATATCATTAAGGATAGGGTTCTAAGATAAGAGTACCAAATTCTATTCTAAAATGAAAAAAATATGGCAAGATTCCAGTACAGATGTTACCAACATTCCCATTTTTTTCTTGAATACTTAGCATATGCTTTAAGGATGTTGATATTAAGCATTTTTTATTTATATGTATCACTGTACTACAATTTGGTAAAATTTTGCAATACACTTTCAGGCAGTTAGCTTTAAAATAATGAAACTTCTTAGCTCTTAGCACAAACAGCCCTGAGAACAATGCATTCAAATTACAGCTCAACTAGAAATAATCTAATTGAGAAACTTTGAAGTACAAAAACAAATTCTGGAAAAGTTGTAAATTAAAAAAAAAATGTTACCAACATTTGAGGCACTACCAAACTACAGTACTTTTAAGAGTTGGAAGGACTTTGTAAAAAGAACAAACATTCAAAGCTATGTGTGCACATGCGCACACACACACTGTGCTATAATGAAAAACTGTGTCCCCAAATTTTCTAGCCTAAACATTTTATTGCAGCATCTCAAAGATATCATGCTCTGGCTGCAGGAGAGTTTTGGTAACTGTAATAAAGCATTGGTACAGAATTTTGTACCATAAATGGAAACGGATTCAAGAGCTTGGTTAGCAACAATTTCAAGTGACTGACAGCCCTTAGAGGGGAGCATGAAAGAAATATCATAACTATGTTTATGATGCAAATGCTAAGTCAAAGCAGCAACGATTTGATCAATTTCAGAGGGTATACAACTTTGTAGGAAGTAAGGTATAAGAAAGTCTTCACAGTAGAAATAAAATGTTGTTCTAGAAAGCAACAAATATTCCACTTGTTCATACAGTATATAAATTGGTGAAATGCCTGCTGACAAAAATGGTACATCACTGTATAATCTATCAATGGGACAGTCTACATTCTATACATGGTAACTTGTGACATTTAACATTTGATACAAAAAAGTACAACAAATACTAGGAATCAACTTTTAACATTTCTGATGTCAAAAAAGAATGAAGTCACTTCTGTTCTATGTTAAAAAATATGTTTTCCTGCTTCCTTTTAATACAATTTATAAAGCTTTACGAAATGAAATATTTGTTCTAGAGAAACATGTATTGACTTATGTGAAAATAAACAGTCCTGTATCTTTAAAATCTATACTTATAATTATACATCAGAAGAATATTTACACTTCATTATAGTACTTAAAATGACATATTTATGCATAAATAGTTTTTGCTATTCAAAGTATGAAGAGATGCATTATTATGATTTATATATGCTTACCTCACAATTGAAAATGTATCTATGTGAAGTTTGACAAAGTCAGGAAGAACAAAGGCATGCTAATCCAGAATTAATACTAAACCAGAACACTAGTATGGTTAAATGCGGTCATATGATCGACCAGCAAGCAGCATAGATTGATAACTTTCTATAATTCCTGTGGGTAACAATGCCAACCAGTAACAAGTAAGATACACTTTACAGAGTACTAAAAATCTAGAGCAGTATGCAGTAGATACTTAAATGGAATACTGGAAAGAATTTAGCCTAATTCCTAATTGTGCTTTAGATGGGCAAAAGCTAAAATGTTACACTAACAATGATTAATTACAACCTCAATATTTCTTGTGCTTTAGAATTCGACTTGCATTTCTCTTAAAGTATCTTGCTTCTTCTCCAAATGGGTTTGCTGAGGCCAATACAAAATCCAAAAATGTGCACAAATTAAGTAACTAAAACTTTGGGATCTTCTGTTCCTAATGCCATTTCCAGTCACTGATCAGATCAGTTACAGTATCATAGATGATGGGAACAAAGGCCTTTCAGAAGTCAAGGCATGATGGGAGCGGTCTTATAATCAGTCTTAGAGAACAAAGGTATTACTGAAATAGTGATTATGTTCTAAGTTTCATTCCAATATAATGATTGTTATTTAGTCAAAGGTCCTCACAAACCCTGTGATAATGTCTAGAATTCTGGAAATAAGCTATATATGATCCAAAAGACTAAACAGAAATGTGGCAGAAATGTCACCTATAACACTGTTTAAAACAATTCAGTTTTTAGAATTCTTTCTTGGTTATATCTCACACCAGTAACTGAATTAAGTACATGACAATCAGATAAAAAATACATATACTTCTTAAAATAAGTAAAATAATAATTATCACATAAAGTAACTTTTCTTCCATGATTGACTTTCATTTCACGTTATAAAAAATGTACATAAATTTAACAAATGTTCCAAATCAATTTAAAGTTAGGATTTCCAGTTTTTTTCTGACAAATAAATACTTGAACATCAAAATTATCTACTTAAAAATGGTTGAAAAGGTGTGACTACTATAAATACCAACATTTATTCAACATAATTGATAAAAAGCACTGCATAGTATCCTGTAAAGCAGGTCACTCCTTTAAATACAGAGAGAGAAAGAGAGAGAACAAAAGTAAAAGCAAAAACACAATTAGAAAGAAACGTTCCACTTTTACGCTGATTACAAAGGCCTCAAATAAAAACCTATAGCTTTAATCAACTCCCTTTGCCACTGTCCCTTATCTATTCTTTGCAGTCTGACTTGCTAACAGTCACCCAACAGTTCAAGGCCTCTCCATCAACCACAAGCAGGTGCCAAAATCACGATACACAACATTACAGTAAGGCTGCCAGCTATGTGTCCAAGAACAGCACAGCTGAGGTAATACAGGTGGCTGCACGTGGCTACCACGATCACTGACACTTTTTGACAACATGATTTTTGTTTCAAGATTTGTGCTGACCACACACAGGCTGAAACTGTGACAATTCCAATCCATAAACTCCCAAGTCTGAAATTAATGTGGAGCGATTCAACTTAAATGTGGTACTTCAATACCACTAGATGCTACATCGCTTGATTTAAAACCCTGGTTTATTTATCTTTTAAAATTCAGGAATGATTTGCTCAGACAAATCACATCTGCTGAAGCTATCTTATCTGTTTTTTTGGACTCAAATACTGAAAACCACAGGAATGTTATAGGAAAGACACCTACAAAATTAAAAAAAAGAATTATACATCTTGATTATTTTTCTAAATTACTAATTGCCTGCAAAATTAACTCAGCACAATTTCAAAACAATTAAAAAAGAAATGAGGTTGCTTATGAAGGCCATAGCTTTGGTGACAACTTAGAACCAAACTTCAGATCTGCAGTTGATCCAGACCTCAAGTTTGCTCACGCCTGATGTTCCCATTTATTTGCAGGGCTTTATGGCTACAGCATATTCTTCACTCATTGCACACATGACAGACACCTAGAAGGGAAAAATGCAGATAAAAAGTTATTCAGAAGGCAATACATATGTAGGGTATATTTAATTTATTATATACTAGATATTTGTGGATATTTTATACATATTGACTTTGGAAAGAGGTGTTCCAAGACCAAATAATCTATTTTCTTTACAGTTTCCCAAAGCAAAATTTTTCAAATTGTGGTTTTTAAGAAAACTTGCAGAAAACAGGCAGAAGAAGAGCTATAAATGTTTCGATACTTATTAGATGTTACACTTCTGAAAGCTACAACAAAGACAGAGTCAATCACTTTCACTCTTTAGTACCCCCAGAGCATCCTTTCTCATCCTGAAAAACAGCTCCGAGGCTGATCTCCAAAACAAATTTGGGGTTGACAACGTCTATGTAGCAAAAAATGAACTTTGTTACTTTCTTTGGTAACAGGTCTCTAAGGTATGATGGGAAAACTGCCCTATACAGATCATTTCCAACATTTCTGCAGTATTTAAAAGCTACATTTCACATTTAGTATTTTATGCTAACTAGTTTAGGCCAAAGTTTTTCTAAAATGTTTAAAAAGAACAATCTTCCCATGGGTCTTTACCTGTACATCTTCACCTGCGTTGTATTTTCCTTCTATTTCTTTACCTAGATCACCCTCCGGCAGCTTCAGATCCTCACGGACTTCGCCGGTTTCTGTCAGCAGGGAAAGGTAACCATCCTGAATGCATATCAGCTATTAAAAGAAATTATATCATTTGCACCGATTAGATTACATCCTCTTTGTAATTTTTTCATAGTTAAATTGCAATCCAAATTAATTTGTATAAGTATACACTAATACCTTAACATATTCTTGGTGCTTAAAAATGCTAAACATACAAAAGTATAAAAATATGCATAGACCAAAAGTGTAAGTTCCCTCCTGCCTGCACTCCTCCCACCCCAAATCTCTGCATTATTAAACAGTTTAGGCTTCTTTATTAACGCATACTGGAGCATGAACATTTATGTACACAATGCAAATATAGTTGCTTTAAAAAAAACAAAAGGGATATTATAAGTATTTTTCAGCAAGTTTTTGTTCACTTAATATGTTTTAGAAATCTTTCCAAATTGGAAAATATGGACCTACCTTAGTCTCTTTAATCACTTCACAACCATACAGATATACTGTAACTGATTTAATCATTTTCCCACCAATAGGCATAAAAGTTATTTTAGGTTTTTCATGATTACAAACAATGTGTTTTAAAATTTGATTATGAACAAAATTAAGCGAAAAATTTTTGGTCTCCAGCTAACTGCTAACACCACTAGATTTTTTAAAAAGACAAATACTAGCTTCTTGATGACATTAAAGAAACAAACCCAGTCATTAACCTAAGCTATAAAAAGGCAGTTTTTGATATCACCGACTTTCTCTTATTGTGGCAAGAAGAAAGAGCCAGGCTGCACTCGTTTATTCTAAAAGCATGTACACCATCACCGTGCCCAGACTTCTAAGGCGTTTTGTAAAAGGCAATTATCCAGAATACTAGATGCTAGCGCTGACATACACGAAAGCAGTCAAAGACCTGGTCCTTGACCCGCTGGTACGCAGGCGTACCCCAGAGGCACTTTCAAAGCTCTCCCGTGGCACTAACAAACCTGGCTCTGGCTTTCCACAGAAACCCCACTACCACGGGAGACTTCAGTGTTTGCACGCATCTAAAATCTCAAAAACGAAAAACCATCCTACAAAGCAACCACAAACACTTTTAATTAATCTTTACGTCACTCAAACATTTGAGAGGTCGTTGGTAGAGGAGTGGGAAGCAAGGAGGTGGAAGTAGAAGTGCAGCTTTTAAACAATTAACCATAGGCTTACAAGTCAGATCTTTTTGATTTCCACTACTTCAGCAATTTCCTGAAGCGGAACTTGTCTAGTTCATGAGTTAAAGGTTCCCACTGCCATTACTGACTGAAACATAAAAGCCAAATAATAATACTGGTATTTTGATATTTATTTATATGATGGTGGTATATTTTTTTTCTTTTAAAGATTGGCCCTGAGCAGATGTTAATCTGTTGCCAATCTTCTTTTTTTTTCTTCTTCTTCTCCCCAAAGCTCCCCCGTACATAGTTGTCTATTCTAGTTGTGGGTCCTTCTGGTTGTGCTATGTGGGACGCCACCTAAACATGGCTTGATGAGGGTGCTAGGTCCGCACCCAGGATCCAAGCTGGCAAAACCCTGGGCTGCTGAAGCAAAGCAGGCGAACTTAATCACTCAGCCACAGGGCTGGCCCCATCTGTTGCCAATCTTTGTCTTTTTTTTCTTCTGATGGTGGTATGTTTTAAGAGTTAAGAATTCATAAAATAAACTGTGGGATAAAATATAAAGCATTTCAAATACAAAGATATGTAGACATAAAACACCTCGTAGAACAATGTGTTTATATACACTAAATGTAACATTAAAATCAATTGCTATACGAAATAAAATGAAGTTTTTTAGAAATAAAACTAAGTTATAGAAAAACAAAATTAAATAGTGAAAATGAATTATTTGATCTTCTTAAATAATTAAGAAAATTTTCAGATATACAGAAAAGTTGCAAAAATAATACAACGAAATCCCACATCTTTTACCTAGGTTCACCCATTGTTAACATTTAACCATGTGTGCATTTTTTTCTCTCTGTATATATGGAATATACAAAAGACATATCATACACATTCCTATTCTTTTCTTATTTTTATGGAACCATTTGAGAATAGGTTTCAAACATGATGACTCTTTAGCAATAAATACTTCAGTGTGTTTTTCCCCAACACAGGGACATACTCTTATATAATCATAGTTTGTTTTTCAAAATCAGGAAATTCAAGACTGCTAAAATATTATTCAATATACAGTCCATATGCAAATTGGCCAAGTGTCTCAATATTGTCTTTGATAGCAACTTTTTCCTTCCAACTCCAGGATAAACTTTGTATTTATTTGGCTGTCACATCAGTTTAGTCTCTTTTAATTAGAACAGACCCTTCGTCTCACCCTTTTTCTTTCATGCATTGCCATTTTTGAAGAGCACAGGTTTACTGTACTATAGAATGTTCCTCAGTTTGGGTTTGTCTGATTGTTTCCTCATGATTCAGATAATGCCCTTTTGGGAGGAATACTACATAAACGTGTCCTCAGAGTACCACATGAGGTGGCAAACGATGTCAATTGTGCTGTTACGGGTGTTATTAACTTTGATCACTTGGCTAAGGTCATCTCTGCCAGATTTTTCCACTCTAAAGGTACCATTTTCCCTTTTGTAATTTGCAATCTTAAAAAAAAAAAACAACCTAATGGTGTCATTGCCGACTTTCAAGCATATTTTTGCACAAATTTTTCGATCTTCTATCAAAGCTCTCTCTGACTCTACAGAGTTGGAAGGAGGTCATGGTGAGGAGACATTTTAAGTCAATTCTAAATATTTCCTTCTGATCCTTCAGTTTTAAACGAATCTACTCATTTGGTAACTTTGAGATGCTTTTGAACAATTTTCTTTTTTTTTTTGGTAGAGAGAGTAATCATTTTGTTAATAGCAAATAGGGAGATGGAAGAAGGCAGGGTCAGAAAACTTGTAAGAGAGGTATTAGGCATGTAATAGTGTACCAAGCTGGTGAATGACAAACGAAATTACATTATACCTGAAAAATAGTAGTACCTGAATGTGGTCTCTACTCTTTCCTACTAAAAGAACCCAAGGTATGATGCTATTTCTCCCATGGATGCTATTTCTCTCCATGGGCTCCTTGGAAAAATGGCTAATTTCAGGTCCAGAGTTGGAATATACAAGATGAAGCTGGAGCCAGTGTTATATTAGAAAGCATGGTGCTATCAGAGATCACCAGGCTCATATTAAAGGGACTCAGGACCTACCCTGAATAAGGTACGCCTGACCAAAGACAGAACAATTTGAGAATCAATAAGGATAATGACTACAATGGGTTGAAACACAAATATATTTAAATGCTTGAGTTCACAGTGAAAAAACATTTCACTGTTCATCTTTAGTGGATACTAGGGAACCAACTCATTTTGAAAATTGGAATTAAAAGGGAAGGAATCAAGCATTTGTACTGCCTTTCCTGTACCACAGGATAAACAAAAAAACTGATGAATGGAAGTTTCTCTTTACAGAATTGTTCTGGCTAAAAACAAAAAAAAAATGAAGGCATGACAGATTATTTTGTCTTTCCTAATAAATTAATGGATTGAGGTAACTATCACATATCTAATAACATCACCAAAAGAGAAACAATCAGACTTATTTCCCTAATGGTGCAAAGACCATCATCTATGGAGTAGTTCTTGTTAAAGAAAGAAGAGGATGAAAATAAAAATCTAAACTGAATCTGATCAAGCCTCTACATGTGATTATATTTTAGGAAATACATGGGAGAGAAGAATGTGTTAAACAACAAGCAAATGCAATTAGCAAAGTACAGACTGTGGGAAAGTCTACAGATGAAAAGTCTAGTCTCCTCAAAAAATTGGAGAGAGAAAGAGAGGGAAGAGAGAGAGACTCCTAGTAGACGTATGAGAGAGGAGAACCTATAGATTAAAATAGATTTAAGAGAGACATTAGCCAATTTCAATGTGTGGACCTTATTTAGGTCCTGGTTTAGACAAAGTATAAAATAAAATCAATAACAAAAAAATCAAAAAAAGAAGACAATTAGGAAAATGTGTATATTGATATTTGAAAATATTAAGGAATTATTAATTTTTTTAAGAGCCATGTGTATTTTGACTTTGTTTTTTACAGTTATCTTTTAGAAACGTGTGACAAAATATTTCCAGATGAAATAAGTGATATAATATCTGGGATTTGCTTCAAAATAATCAAGAGGTAGAGGGTACAGGAAGAAATAGGTGATGCAGTAGAGATGAAACAAGATCGGTAAATACTGATAATTGTTGAAGCTGGATGATGGGCACCTGGGGCTCATTATATAAGTAAAAAAGAAAAATGCTATGGTATATCAGAATTCTACAAAGAGCACCGTAACCACTAAATGGCTGGAGGCACAGGGAGCTGAGGAAGCAAAGCATGAACGGACCTGAAGGATGCGGGGAGAGTTAGCGGCTGCAGATTCTGTCCATGATGTGGTCAGAAGAAGAAAGAACACTGAAGAGGGGAATTACAGGGAAACTTTTTTGGTCTGTATTCGTATTATTGGTACACAACAGAAGGCTGGAGAAGGCATATCATCACTACAGGTGCCTTCTTAGCCCTAATTTCTGAATTTAATTTTGTTTCTCAGTCTATTTCAAAACAATCAGACTTGTTTAGTGAATAAGATCTCTTCCTTTCTATTTCTTCCTTTTCCTCTTCCCCCAGCACTCTCAAGCTACTTCCTTAGAGCTGCTGGTCCCTGGTAGAGACTGAATGCTTGATCATTACTATCACAAAAACCTAAGCAAATAACACTATTATCAACTGGGGTGTTATCTGACCCACCAAGCCATGAAGTTGGGTATGCACAGCAGCACTCCATCATCAAGTGGAAGTAGCATATATGAGATCAACTTGAGCAGGTCCTAAAGGCACAAACAAGTTGTATGAGAAGTAGCTCAGACTCACAAAGCACCTTCTTCTGCTACCTCGACAACTTCTCCCTCAACTCATACCAAGGGCTTTATGGGGAGTTCCCCTATGCCTGGAAGACCGAAAAAGGAAAAAATTCAGAATGGTTTCTAGATGGTTATGCAGGATCTGATAAAACTATTCAGAGGTGGCCCTGAAAGATGGTGGGGATGAGAAGAACTTCATGCACTGGACTTGAAAGAAGAGAGAATCAGAGGTTTGGATTTACAGTGATGACGGGCGATGGCTAAGGGTTTGAACAGAAGGTCAAGGACACTGAAAGAATGAGATAGAAAAACTGCTGACAGTATGGTCTGGGGAAGTACTTCTCCAAACAGTTAGAGAATGTGTCCACATGAATGCTTATCAATGGGGATCTGCTACAGGGGAGGCAGACAATTAGAGGGACAAGGTGATTCTATCTGTGAATGGCATTCAGCTTCTTTTTATAGTTTTCCCAGTCCTTGCTCAATTGGCTTATGAACAAAGTGGCCATGGTGGCATGGGCTCAGTGACACAAGTTTTCTCTCACCAAAGCTGCTCTGACTACAGCCACTACTGAGTACCTCACAGCAGAGACCAATACAGTGTCTCTGACATGGCACCATTCCCCAGAGGGTACAGCCAGCCACCTGGTAACACTGTATACCCCTTCCATCATGGAAGAGACAGCAGTTTGTGCTCACTGCCATAGATTCTAACTCTACATATGGATTTGCCTTCCCTGCCTGTAGTGCTTCTGCAAAAATCACACCTGTGGACTGACAAAATGCCACATTCCTATCAGTATCTCACATGGTATCATTTCTGACTAAACTCATTTGACAGACAAAATAACAAAGGCAATAGGACAACGCTCAGAGAACTCACCGGTCCATGTACTCCATCATTCTAAAATAGCTTGCCTGTGTGGACTGGCCTACTGAAAACTCATCTTTGCCACCTGCTGGGTGATTCTTTGTGGGCCTGGGTGCTGTTTTACGGGTTATGATATAGTCCAATATATGACATGATTTCTCACATACGCAGAATATACAGGTCTAGGAACCAAAGATAGTGCTCTTCTCACTTTTACCCTTAATGATATTGTAAAAAAAAATCTGCTTCTTGTCCCTGCAATACAGGGATCTGCTGGTTGAGGTTTTCTATTCCCAAAGACTGCTTCTACCAGGAAACACAAAAATTCCACAGAACAGGTAAAAATTATATAAAAAGACTTTAAGCTCAGGGAATTCACAGCATCATTGTTTTCTTTGTTCTATTTTAAGTTGCAACAACAAAATTCAACTCATGGATATCCGAAAAGCATACCACTTATTTGAAGACTATACTAGGACTTAATATTCACAGTTTTGGCAACTCATCAATAATCGAAAGGTCTACAATACATATTTTAATGTGTCCTGTAGTAATTAGTTTTCCTTATGAAAAATGGTCTCCAAATGATAGATAAAAACTTTAGTGAATGCAGAAAAGGCATTTAACTTGTGGTATGGTACACAGGAACACAGAACTTTCTAAAGAAATATGATTCAAGTGAGTAGCAGAGTCTGAACATGTGTTTCTGAACATATTTAAGAATTTAGGGATTCCCAAAATTGTCTGGATGTATTTGTATTTTACACCATCACTGAGCCCCAGACAACCATAACTACTTTTGGGAAAAAGTAATGGAAATTAGCAATTCTAATCCAAGCTACATTTTGCAATGGAAGTGAGGAGGCAATTTTTCTTTCATTCTGAACTTATTTTAAAATACATAAAATTAAAATTATAAATATTAATACTTTTCTTTTCCTAAACAAAGATTTACTTTTTAATTATTATAATGAACAGATACATATATTTCACTTTAGCTGACTGCCAAACTGGCACTTGAAATATTGAGTTCAGCAAATACAAAGGAGGACATGTAGCCAAATAATCAGAAAAGTAGGAATTTAATCAAGGTCCTGGATAGGTGACTGAAGACCGCTAAAGCACAATAAATGTAACTAGAAAGGCTCACAGAACTAACGTTTTTAAACGAATTGAAACAAGCATTCTATGGTGACTTGATAATGAAGGGATGTGATCACTGAGCACTTACTCTGCAAGGCACTGTTCTAAGTATTAACTGACTAAACCTCACAGTGATCCCATGAGGAGTAGTTATTCTTATCCCCATTTTACAAATAAAGAAAGGACGGTGAGAGGTTAAGGTCACACAGTTAGTAAGCGCCAAAGCAAGGATGTGGACCCAGATTGTCCTGTTTGAGTCATTCTCTTCCCACCCTGCAGTATAGACTGCAGACCAAAGGCTGGGACTAGGGTGAGGCAAGTGAGCCACTTGTCTTGGGTGCAAAATTTAAGGCGGCACCAAAAAAATCCTCAATGATCAGATAAATATTTTAATACAATATTTTTTAAAATTAAAATTAATGCAAAAATTCCATGATAAACAGAATATCAAAATTTTAAATAAAGACAGGATTAGAAGTACTGACTTTTCTTTTTGCCTTAGGCTCCTATGTGGCTTGGCACTGTTTCTGGTCCTGTCTTTATTTAAAATTTTGTGCTTGAAGCACGGGCTTCACTTACCTCATTCCCCTCACCCAAGTCCGGGCCCCATTATATCCCAAAATAAAACCCAACCAGATTTTTCCTTTATGCCAAATCTTGAGCTCCAATCAATAATTGACTAATTTGATCATAGTAGTAATTATCTGAACTACTGATACCATCTCTCTGAAACACTCAAAAGTGAAAGCATTCTACATTGAATGCATATTAATGAATATAATGAATATTGAATATTCAAAGCATTCGCATGTTAAGGATGAAAAGAGAAATCCATTTTTGGCAAAAGAAATTTCTATGCTTAGTCTTAGTCAGCTGCACGATCCTTACCTCAATGAATAATCACGTATGCATTTAACAAATGTTTATTGAGCACCCACTCTTCGCCATGTCTAAATTAGGTGCTCCAAGAATAATGGAGTGATTAAGTGGAATTTTTATACAGGAAAACGGGGAGCAGAAAAGAACTACTTTTTGGTACATTATCTACTTATGAGGTAATTACGGGGTACACGTTCTCACTTACTCCTCACATTATCCCTCCTTTGTAGATGGGGACACTGAAGCTGAGCAGGTTGCATAATTTATCCAAGGTCATCCAGCTAGAAAGTGCCAGAACTAGATCTAAACCCAGATCTGCTGACTAAAGAACACACTTGCTATTCTTATACCAAGACAATTCAAATTTCTACAAAGACTCCAAAGCAACCCAGAAAATATCTATAAGTGGGAAAGTGAAAATACCAAGACTGCTTACTAGATTAAAACTATGTAAAAGTATGTTTACACGTGGACAAAGAGTAAAAGGAAACCAGTGGGTAATTGTAGTTGATGGTAACAGTCTTTAAAAATTACACAATACTATAAAAGGTATAGAAAGAAATCAGTTTAAGCTGGATAAAACAAATCTAAGTGCCACAATTCGATTTTCACTATGTAAACTGAAAAGAGTTCTATATATGGAATGCTTGATACAGAAACTGAAGACTTTCAGGAAAGACTTTAGTTATGATTAATCTGAGCTCCCACATCCTATGAGGTCAATGGCTGGGTTACTATCAATACTCCAAACAGCAAAATGCTATCGTTCAGCATGAAGTATCCAAATGTGTAATTGGAACCAAAACTTGAAGTTTATACCTATAATTTAACAAAAGGCCGCAGCATGGTCACTGAATATAAATAAAACAATTACATAGTTTTTGTATTTTCTTCACCATATTCAGTGACCATATACTTTATCCATTATATTTATGGCTTTCAACTTATTTCCCTACCCAAGAATATCAAATTCTGACTCATATTCATTAACACACAAACTTGGTTGCTGGGACATGAATTCCAATAATTTCCTGGAAGTCCTAAGTCTGATAAGTCAAGAGAAATAAAGCATCCAGTAGGGAATTATCTAAATTTGAAATTTACAACAAAGAGAACAGTAATTTTACTAAACATTGTACTTACTCGGTCACAATACGCAGTCACTAGGTCTGAGAAACAATAAGAAGAGTTCAACTTTTTAAAAATACAAGAATGCTAAAAAATAGCAAACTAGCAATAATCCTAGAATAAAGAACAAGTGTTAAAAATCACTATTTCTCCAATTTCTAAAATAGGTGGTGCCTAGTAATTGGTTAGAAAAACCTACAGAACTACTTCTCGTTTAAACTACTCCTTTGGTTAAATTATGTATTTGCACCTTTAAGAAACAAGCATTATTCTAAAGGAAATAAGTACTTACTTGATAATCATTTCTCTTAATATTTGGGACATCCATGTTGTGAGTAGAAGGGCAAATATCTTCATATTTTTTGCCCGTGAAAATATCAATTCCAACAAGGTGAACCTAATAGAAAAGGGAGAACAGGAAGCCTGTTTAATCTTTGCCAAGTATATCACTCATTACAAACACAAGAGCACAATACCAACGCTGATTATGACAGATTCTTTCCCCTTCCAAGGTCGTCTAATTTCACTTTCTTAAAAAAAATGCAGTGGTCATAGATTTGAGAAGCAGTGATATCAAGACCCAATATCCTATATAGTCCAATAATTCAATTACAAGAGCACATAAGAAAAATGGTTAGGTTCCTTACAATTATATTAGAACAGGTTTTCTCATCTGTAAACTGAATAGATCTTCTAAAGTCAGTAGGATTCAGGAAAGTTTCAGTTACAATTAATGAAAAATTATAAGAGTTTCGGGAGGAAAATGCTACCTTTCAGTATTCAAAGTAATAGTTGATCACCCAGAAACTGTGCGAAGAAAAAAATGTGCCTATTACAAAGTTATAAGGATAGAAATCTCATGTTTTCTAATGGAACACAAATGATCAAAATCTTAACGCTAACAGAGACCTGAAAGGGCACTTACCTTGGCATGACCGTGCTTTCCAGTTTTGGAAGTTGACATCTCCACTATTTTGCACGGTCGTCCTTTGAGCACCACGAAGCCGTTTTTGCGCAGGGCCGAGCACTGCATAGGGTAAGTGCTGGAAGCCCCAGCATCTCCAGAAGTGAAATCAATTTCATCCGCCATGGTGGGCTGGGGAGATGGTAGCTTTTCCAAGGGAACTACGCAAAAAGTTTGTGTTTGCTTTTTAACAACGGGCACGCAGGCAGGGAAACATCTCATTTCGAACAGGTTACGTGCCACGCATCATGGATTTATTATTTTTACATTTCTAGAACACCCACCCAAGAATAGTGGGCACTTTCTAACTCCGGCCTCTACAAACTTTTCCATCCATTAGTGGGGAGGTGGGGAGGGAAGTCGCAGAGGAGCTCGCTGGGGGTGGGGAATACCCACCCTTGGCGCTCACTCGCGCTGGGGGCAGCAAATCCTGGCCCCCATCGTCCCACGGCAGGAGAAGCCGGCGACCTTCCCGCACCGCGCCGCGCCGCCCGGCCCTCCGCCGCCGCCCCGATCCCCACTGCGGGGGACCCAGCTCAGGCCGCACGTCCCCGCGAAGGATGAGGATAACAGGACCCGGCCAGCAGCACCTCGCCCTCCGATAGCCGGTGCTCACTCCGCCCCCCAGCCCGCGGCGCCGTCGCCCCGGCCTCGCAGGCGCCCCCTGTCCTGCCAGCATCCCCGGCCCGGCCCGGCCCCGCACGGGCCTGAGCCCTGGCGGGTCCCGCGAACGCCTACGTTTCCCCATCCATCCCTTCTCCTTCCCTCGTTCAGGACTCAGCTCCGGCCGCCTTTCCCGGCCCTGCCTCGCTCCAGTCTCAGCCCCACCAGCTTCTCCCCACGTCCTCACCTCCTAGCCGGGAAAGAGCGCCTTTCGCCTGCGCACCCTCACCGGTTTCCTCCAGCTGCGGCGGCAGCGGCGGCAGCGGCGGTGGCGGCCGCAGCAGTTCCGAGAGACGGGGCGGGGCCGCCACACTTTCCACACCCCGGCGTCCCCGCCCTTTCCCGCCCCCACCTCAGCCCCACTTCCGGGATAGGTCCCTGCGCGTCACAGGCACCGCCCCCGCGGGCTACCATTGGCCACGAGGTTCCCGAGGCCCCGCCCAATCACGTGAAGAGCGCCCTGGCAACCCCACGTGCTGCGGATTAGTGCACTTCCGGCGTGAAGAGCACTTTCTGGACTCTCGGTTGCTGAGGGTAAACTCGCCGGCAAGGAAACGCTCTTTCAAAGTGTTGGGTTTGTTGGCTTCGGGATCTAGCTGCAGTGAATGTTAGCCAGGTCACTCGCTTGGTGTCCCCTGCCCTCAGGTGCGTGGCAGTTGTCACGTGACGGTCGTCGGAACTCAAGAGGCGAGCAAATTCAACGGTGTCCCGCGTGGCTGCGCAGGGAACTTTGGGTTCGAACTCCTGGCCCAGCTTGCAGCCTTCCTCGGTGGTCAGGCCCACGCTTGTTCCTTGAGGAAGAGTTCAAGCACAGTATTCAATTACCCGGCTCTGCACTGCGGCCTCCGTGGTCCCTAGTCACTCGTGATGAGATTCTGGTGGCGTCTGCTGCTGGGTGCCCCGCCAGGGTCGGCAGCATTCTCAGGTGCGGGCACTCCTGAGACATCGCGAATAAACAGCAGCAGTGAAGTGACCAGAGGCTGTGATGGAGTGGTGGAGGCCAATGGGTGTCTGACTCCTACAGCATTGTCCAGTCCAGAAAGGTGGCTTGCCGAACTCATCTCTTCTTTCCTCCTGGCGTTGGCGTTCCGTCCGGTCTGAGGTATGTTCCTGCCTCATTAGGTGGGGTTGCCTTCCAAATCGGGCTGGAGCCAGTAGAGGTTTAAATAGGATTAACCACCAAATTCTTAAAAGAGATGCACTCTCCTTTTCACTGTTCTGTTTTACAGCCTGCCACGTGCTCCCACCTTGGAGAGGTGACCTCCACACCACAGTTTATGTGGACCTGTAATTGTGTCTTGTTGTCTCGTGAATAGTGCCATTTCTCACCTTCCGTTGTGGCTCTACAGTTTATGCAGACATTTTGCACATATTGTGTAATTTAACCTTTACAATAAGCAAGTAGCTGAGCTCAGCCTAGCTAATACATATGAAAGAGCCAGATTAGAACCTCTGTTCATTAGTTCACTCTGCTTTTCCTTCCACCACCTAACCTTTCCCTGTCTATTGTTATTAGAGTGATTGCTAATATTGAAAGAGTATTTATGGAAGCAGGTAGGGCATTAAATGTTTTATGTGAGTTATTCCTTTAATCTTCATTGTTGCTCTTTTTTTTAACCTAAAGTTTAAGATGTAGTTTATACAAAGTAAAATTTGCTCTTTTTAGTTTTGACTTTTGGAAAACATACGCAGTTATGTAACTACCACTATAATCACGATATAGAATATTTCCCTCATTCCAAAAGTTTCTTCTTGTCTCTTTGTAGTCAATCCCCTCCTCCCACACCTAGTCCCTGGCAACTATTAACAACTACTCTTAATCTTCATTTTTAGTTGTGGAAAAAGACAGAGAAAAATTAAGTAATTTGCCCCAAATCACACAGCTAGCAAGTCAGAGAACCACTATTGAGCTCTAGGCAGTTTGGCTCCACAATCATTGCTTTAACTACCGCCATATACTGCATTCACATAAGATTTGGATCTGGCTTCATTTATTCAACAAATATAATAGATTCTAGAGAAGTTTCTGGAACATTGAATCAGCAAATACTGAACCATTGCTCCTAGTGGAAATACACAGTTAGGTTCCTATGAGCCTCTGGTCACAACCTTTTCATCAACTGACCAATATATAATCCTTTTTATGTATGTTTCTGTTTATAGACACCTTACTTAATATATATTGATTCGTTAACACAACTCATAGCCAGCAGCAGTGTAATTCATGCCCAAAGGAAGCTTATCTAACACATGTATCTTCTCCAAAAGGCACTTCACAGCCTTCTTGTGCTTAGAAATATTAGGCAGCATTTCAGCACTATGCTCGGGGGCCATTTTAAATGGCCAAGTGACCAACAAATGTCACAAAAATGTGGAAAAGTGGCACTAATAGACTGTGGGGAAAAAAGCACTTGTTTATAGTTTGACAGCTGAAACAAGAAGGGAGAGCATTGCCTTGTTTGACCTCAGTTAGGAAAAAGTGTGTTGAGTGACTCAGATTTTATGCTGTTCTGTGCAAGTCCATAAATGACTGCAAAAGCTTCTTGGGTATTGATATTATGGTTATAAGTAAATTTGGTGAGTAGGCAAATTCACAAATATGGAATCCGTGAATGATGAAAGTTGACTGTTTTTGTTTTAGTGTCATTAGCACTGGAATTACGATGTTGACCAAGATAGACCCTTGTTCTTTAGATGCTTGTAGTCTAGTGCAGGGTACAACCTAGCAGTTTTAACCGCTATAATAAATGCTACTAAGGAAATAACCATAGAATGCTCAAAAAAGGGACTCTTCCTTATCCAGTCTAGGTATTGTTCAATTGAAATGTAATGCAGGCCACATAAAAAAATTTTTAAAAGATGAAATTAATTTTAATAATATATTTTATTTAACCCAGTACATCCAAATATTATTTCACATGTGACCAATATAAAAATTAATAAGAAGATGATTTTATGGTTTTTTGTAGTAAGCCTTCAAAATCTGGTGTAGAGTACATCTCAATTCAGAGTAGCCACATTTCAAGTGTTCAATAGCTATCTATGACTGGTGGCTATCACATTAGACATCACATGTCTAGAAGATTTCAAGACTGCTTCTCTGGAGGGTAATATCTTAATTTGACATCTGAAAAATGAGTTGAAGTTAGTAATGAGGAGGGGTTTGGAAAAGACATTTTAGGCAAAGGGGTTGTAAGTACAAAGGCCTATAAGTGACAGAATTATAACATCATCCTAGACTGCAGATGGTTTAGTGTGACTGGTGTGAACTGTAAAAGGAGATGGGTGAATCTGGATTTTCTCCCAAGGGCAGTAGAGAAACATTGAGACAGTACATATAAGAAAATGACAAGAAGAGTTTTATTTTAGAAACACCGTTTTGGTTATGATATGGAGAATTTTTTAGGGAGAGAAAATATTGGCAATAGTAACCCAGTTAGAGATAGTTATGTTGGTCAACAAAGTGGTGATTATGAGAACATAGAGAAAAAAGATTCAAGAGATTTATAAGGGGGAATGGAAAGAATGTCATAATTAGTTAAATGTTGAGGGTCAGAATGGGAAGGGAGACACAAGATGTGAAGAATAGGAAAGAGTCAAATTAAAAACTGGGAAATTGGTGGTATGATTTGTTGAGATAGAAAATATAAGAGAGAAAGCAAGTTTCCAGGGAAAGTTGAGTTCACTTTGGGCAAATGGAGTTTAAGATCCTGAGGGAGAGATATATTTTAAATAGAGAGAGACATTTGTGAATCATCAGTATATAGATTATAATTAAAGCTAAAGCAAGAGACTCCCTTCAGCTTTAATGACATGCACAGGCTGAAAGTAAAGGGATGGAAAAAGTTATTCTATGCAGAAGGAAACCAAAAGAAAGCAGGAGTAGCATCTAAATATATAAAGCAAACATTAACAGACCTATATGGAGAAATAGAAATACAATAATAGTAGAGGACTTTGATACCCCACTTTCAACAATGGATAGATCATCCAGATAGAAAATCAATAAGGAGGTATTGGGCAAACTATTTGTTAGACCAAATGGACCTAACAGACTTTTCCAAACATTCCACCCAACAGCAGCAGCAAACACATTCTTCTCAAGCACACATAGAACATTCCCCAGGATAGATCATATGTTAGACAACAAAAAAAGTCTTTATAGTTTTAATAAGATTGAAATAATATCAAGCATCTTTTCTGACCACAATGATATAAAATGAGATATCTATTATAGGAAGAAAACTGGAAAATTCACAGATATGTGGAGATTAAACAACATGCTATTGAACAACCAGTGGGTCAAGAAGAAATCAAAAGAGAAATAAAAAAAAACCTTAAGACAAATGAAAATGGAAACAACATACTCAAACTCATGGAATGCCACAAAAGTAATTCTAAGAGGGAAATTTACACCAATAAATGCCTAAATTAAGAAAAAAGAAAGATCTCAAATAAGCAACCTAACTTTACATCCCACGGAACTAGAAAACTAAGAACAAACTAAGCCTAAAGTTAATAGAAGAAAGGAAATAACAACGATCAGAGTGAAAACCAATGAAATAGAGACTAGAAAGGCAATAGAAACGATCAGTAAAACTAAGAGCTGGTTTTGAAAAAAGCTAAACAAAATAGGCAAACCTTTAGCTAGACCTATGAGGAAAAAAGAGAGAGGACTCAAGTAAAATTATAAATGAAAGAAAAGACGTTACAACTGATATCACATAAATACAAAGGATCAGAAAAGACCACTGTGAACAATTATATCTCAATTGGACAACTGAGAGGAAATGAATACATTCCTAGAAACATACAACCTACCAAGACTGAATCACGAAAAACAGAAAATCTGAACAGGACAATTACTAGTAAGGAGACTGAATCAGTAATCAAAATCTCCCAGCAAAGGAAAGTCAAGGACCTGATGGCTTCACTGGTGAATTCTACCACACATTTGAGGAAGACTTAATACCTGTCCTCCTCAAACCTTTCAAAAAAATTGAAGAGGAAGGATCGCTTCTAAACTAGTATTCTGAGGCCATGATTACCCTGATACCAAAACCAGACAAGGACACTACAAGAAAAGAAAATTACAGGTCAACATCCCTGATGAGCATAGATCCAAAAATCCTAAAAAAATTAGCAAACTGAATTCAACAGTACATTAAAAGAATAAAACACCATGATCAAGTGGGATTTATTCCAGGGAGGCAAGGATGGTTCAACACCTGCAAATCAATCAATGTGATACACCACCTTAACAAAATGAAGGGTAAAAATTGTATAATCATCTCAATAGATCCAGAAAAAGCACTTGACAAAATTCAACATCCATCCATGATAAAAACACTCAACAAACTGTGTATAGAGGAACTGCACGTCAATATAATAAAGGCCATATTTGACAAGCCTGCAGTTAACATAATACTCAATGGTGAAAAGCAGCAAGCTTTTCCTCTAAGATGAGGAACAAGACAAGGATGACCACTTCTGCCAGTTTTATCCAACATAGTACTGGAACCTAACCAGAGAGATCAGGCAAGAAAAAGAAAGAAAAGGCATCCAAATTGGAAAGGAAGAAGTAAAATTGTCTCTATTTGCAGATGACATTATATCACATACAGAAAACCCTAAAGACTCCACCAAAAAACTGTTTGAACTAATAAACTAATTCAGTAAAGTTGTAGGATACAAAATCAAAATACAAAAAATAGTTGTGTTTCTATACACCAACAGTGAGATGTCAGCAGGAGAAATTAAGAAAACAATTCCTGGCCTCCTGGTGCTTACCACAGGCTGTGTTCTTCCACTGACTGTATAGAAAGAGGAAGCAGAGTAAACCCACCCCATATACATCTTATCCCAGGCCCTTTGCCTGGTGTCTATTGTGAATGGGGGAACAAGGAAAAAAGAAGAAGAAAACAATCCCTTTTACAATTTCTTCACAATGAATAAAATATCTAGGAATAAATTTAACCAAGGAAGTGAAAGACCTGTACGCTGTAAAGTCTAAGACTTTGATGAAAGAAATTGAAGAAGACCCAAAGAAATGGAAAGATATTCCATGCTCATGGATTGAAAGAATTAATATGGTTAAAGTATCCATACTACCCAAAGCAATCTACAGATTCAGAGCAATCCCTATTAAAATTCCAATGGCATTTTTCACATAAATAGAAAATCTTAAAATTGATATGGAACCAGAGTGATGTCAGCATCATGGCAGAGTGCGCTCTGCCTGTAAATTCTCCCCTTTAAGACACAATGAAAAGGACATTAATATTCCAACAGAGAACATCCACACAACACAAAAGATGACTGAGACCCATGCAGCCGTACATTGGAAGGTGGAGGTGCTGGAGGCGCCCCCCTCCCCCCAGGAGGTGGAACAAGGTAAGAGAAATCTTCTCTTCCTCACTGAAGGGCAGCAACCCAGGGATTGTGCACAGCTCTGAGGGGAAAGGAGGAAGGGAGTGGCCCTCTTTGGGAACACCATCACTCTCCAAGGTCCCTCACAGCCTGGGAGAAAGCCCCACACAGATGTGACTAGCTATCATGGGCATGTCTTCATCAGGCTAACACCCTAGGAGAGCAGATAGCAAGGGCAGAGTAAGAAGCCCCCAAGATCATGGAGGAGAAAGAAAACGCCCCTCCCCGCTGCCTCATGCCCCCGTTCAGCACCTGGGAGCTGTGCCACAGGTCACAGTGGGCTCAGAATACACAGCTCTTGACCCCCACCCAGTGGCGACAGGTGGAAGCAGCGATCAAGTACTACCACAATGTGGAAGCACAAGCCCATACCATATAGCAGTATGAAAAAATGTATTAAGTCTCCAGACCAGAAGGAAAATGACAAGTACCCAGAAATCAATCCTGAAGCCATAGAAATCTATAATCTAAATGACAGGGAACTCAAAATAGCTATCATACAAAACCTCAGTGGGTTACAAAAAAATGCAAATAGATAGTTCAGTGAATTCAGGACCTACTTCACAAAAGATATTGAAACTGTAAAGAAGAACCAATTAAAAATATTGGAGATGAAAAACACAATGGATGAGACAAAGGAGAATATGGATTCCCTGAACAATAGAGCTGATATTATGGAGGAACAAGTCAGCAATATTGAGGACAGAAATATAGAAATGCTTCAGATGGAAGAGGAGAGAGAACTAAGACTAAAAAGAAATGAAGACATTCTCTGAGAAATATCCAACTCAATTAGGAAATGTGGCATAAAGGTTGTAGGTATTCCAGAGGGAGAAGAGACAGAGAATGGATCAGAAAGCTTTTTCAAAGAAATAATAGTGGAAAACTTCCGAAACTTGGGGAAAGTGCTGGAAATGCAAGTGAAAGAGGCCAACATATCTCCTAACTATATGAATGTAAAAAGACCGACTGCAAGGCGTATATTAGTGAAGCTGGCGAAAGTCAATGGCAAAGAAAAAATACTAAGGGCAGCAAGCAGAAGAAAATAACTTACAAAGGAATCTCTATCACGCTTTCAGCAGATTTCTCAGCAGAAACCTTACAGGCTATGAAAGAGTGGAATGGTATATTTAAATCTTTTTTTTTTTTTTTTTTGAGGGAGATTAGCCCTGAGCTAACATCCACTGCCAATCATCCTCTTTTTGCTGAGGAATACTGGCCTTGAGCTAATATCTGTGCCCATCTTGCTCTATTTTATTTGTGGGTTGCCCATCACAGCATGGCTTGACAAGTGGTGTCTAGGTCGGCACCTGGGATCCGAACTGGTGAACCTCAGGCCGTCAAAGTGGAACATGTGAACTTAACTGCTGTGCCAATAGGCCAGCCCCTATTCAAATCTTTGAAAGACAAAAACTTTCAGCCAAGAATACTCTGTCTGGTGAAAATGCCCTTCAGATATGATGGAGAAATAAAACCTTTCCCAGATGGTCAAAAACTAAGTGAGTTCATCGTCACAAGACGCCCCCCCCCCCCCACAGGAAACCCTCAAGAAGGCCTCATACCTAGGAAAAAAAATGAAGAAAGGGGTTACAAAGTTCTTAGTAAGGAGATAAATAGGTAGACAAAAGCAGAAAATTATAGCTATCCGTCAATGTAGGTTAGCAAACATTCATATGTAACATTAAAAGTAAAGGGAAGGAAAACACCAAAAATAAATATAATCTTGTCATTTTAACCACAAACTAACAACACAAGGTGAAGTAAGATGTGACAAAAACAAGTTAGGAGAGAAAGAGTAAAGGGATCGAATCAGCTTAGTCTGAGGAAATAAGAGGTTATCAAGGGGCTATCTCATCTATGAGATTTTTCATAAAAATCTCATGGTAACCACTAAACAAGGAAGTAGAACAGAGACACAAAAAAATAAATAAGGAGGAAACTGAGAAAACCAGCATAGAAAACTAGCTAACCAAAGTGGTAGTCTGAAATACACAGGGTGAGAAAAAAAGGAAATGCAAGAGGACTGGGAAATGAGTGATAAAATGGCAGCATTAAGCCCTCATATTTCAGTAATCACTCTAAATGTAAATGGATTGAATTCTCCAGTCAAGAGACACAGAGTAGTGGCGTGGGTTAACAAACAAGACCCAACAATATGCTCCCTCCAGGAAACACATCTCAGCTACAACAACAAACACAGGGTCAGAGTGAAGGGGTGGAAGATGATACTCAAAGGAAATGGCAAACAAAAGAAAGCGGGTGTTGCCAAACTTACATCAGACAAAGTAGACTTCAAGATAAGACAGGTAAAGAGAGACAAAGAGGGGCAGTATATAATGATCAAAGGGACACTCCACCAAAAAGACAAAATACTTGTAAATATTTATGCACCCAACACAGGAGCACCAAAGTACATAAAGCAACTATTAACAAACCTGAAAGGAAATATTAACAATAACATCTTCAAAACAAGCAATGGCAAGTCAAGTTCTTCTTACACTTTGAACCTCTCTGACCTTCCTTTCTTTGTCTTTCCTCTGCTATTTTTTCTTCTTCAACATCTCTCTGACTGACTTCTCTGCATTCCTCTTCTACTTTTAAGGTTTGATGTAATTACATTTGGCCCAATAGAGTAATCTTCCTAATTTAAGGTTAGCTGATTAGTAACCTTAATTCCATCTTCAGAGTCCCTATACAGCAGAACCTAGATTAGTATTTGATTAAATAATCAAGGGATGGGGATCTTGGGGGACATTTTTAGCATTCTGCCTACCATATCCTCTAAGAGCAGGAACAAGACAAGGATGTCCACTGTAACCCCTTTTATTCAGCATTGTATTGGAGATTCTACCCAGTTCAACAAACTGAGAAAAAGAAATAAAAAGTATACTTTATCGATGTTCAAAAGTTCAAAAAAATTACTTTATTAATGACGTCATAATCATCTATGTTGAAAATCCCAAGAAATCAAGAAAAGGGGACTAGAATTAACTAGTGAGTTTACAAGAATTAATAAGTGAGGATCCAAGGCCAGTAGGAAAATCAGTTATATTTCTATGTTAAGAACAATTGGAAACTAAATATTTCAAAAGAAGGAACCATTTATAATAGCACCAAAACCTTAAATACTTATAAATTAAATATGTGCAAGACCTGTATATTGAAAACTACAAAATATTCAAAATATTCTGGAGATAAACTAAAGAAGACCTAAATAATTGGAGAAATATATCCTGTTCATCGATCAGAAGATGCAATATTATTAAGATGTTAGTACTTCCTAAATTGACCTATAGATTAAATACAATCCTAATCAAAATCCCAGTAGGGTTTTGTATAGAAAATGACAAGCTTATTCTAAAATTTATGTGGAAATGCCAAGGACCTAGAATAAACAAAATAATTTATAAAAAGATGAACAAGTTTGGAGAATGCCCACTACCTGATTTCGAGACTTATTATAAAGCTACAGTAATAAAAAATGATCTCAAACAACAAAAGACAGTCCATTTTTTAAATGGGTGAGGATTTGAATGGACATTTCTCCAAAAACAGTGGGCAAATATCCACCAAGCACATGAAAAGATGCTCAACATCGTTAGTCACTACAGAAATGCAAATCAAAACCACAATGAGGTACTACTTCACACCCACTAGAATGGCTATAATTAGAAAAAGAACAACAAAATAACAAGTGTTAATGAGGATATGGAAAAATTGGAACCGTTGCACATGCTGGTGGGAATGTAAAATGCAGCCACTGTGCAAAATAGTTTGGTGGTTTCTCAAAAAGTTAAACAGAATTATCATATGACCCAGCAATTACACTCCTAGATATATATCCAAAAGAAGTGATAACAGTTACTCAAATACTTGTACAAAATTTTTCATAGCAGCACTGTTCACAATAG